>NW_026871217.1:0-355624 GCF_028564815.1 Eubalaena glacialis
AAATCCTCTTCGTTGCCTTCCCTCAATATATTTGTGGACGAGAGTTCTCATTTATAACTCTGCACGTTTGTGAATTGCAGTGCCCCTGAGCTCCATTTGTCTCCTCGCTTTTTTGGGAGCTGGCCGCAAAAGCGCAGGATTGCTTCAGGCCCTATTTTGGTTCTGGGGGGCAGGCTGAGCCTGTGGTTCATTCTTCTTCCTGATGGGAAAATGGAGTGACCTATGCCTGTCCCAACACCTAGGGCTCGTCTCTCGTTGGTTCCCCGTCTTCACGTTCATCCTCAGGACAAATTGCAACCTGTACGAAACAGGAGGTTAAAGGTGCTGATTCTCCAAGTAGGGAGATGGTTAGTCAAGCAGCTGGAATGGTGAACCCGAGCACAAGGAGAGGAGAAATGAGGTGCATTTTAGAAACCTTTCCCGATCTCATGGCATACCATCTTCTGGGTTTCCCATGCATGTTTTGATGTAGGAAGATGCCCTTGTACCTGGAGATTTGATACCCATGGGGTGTGTTTCCCGCAGTGTTACTTTAAAGTATCTGCGTTTGCTCACCCAACCTCACCAATCCTCTCAGCCCCAAGAGTGTCCAGCCTTATATCTCATCCAGCTGTGGGTCTAGATATGGTCAATCCAGGTTGCATCATAGACCCTGAACGGATTTTGTAAGAATTTCTCTCTCTTTCACTGTCTTTGTTTTGTGGGTTTTTTAAAGTAATTTATGTTTAGAATCGGGCTTGGCTGCTTTTCCCTGCTGTGTTGATGCCGCTTTACACCCTCTTGATTCACTTGCAGAGAGATATCGATACATAGGTTTTCAGATTCTTACTAGTCAGATATATTCTTGTGTGGTGACTAGGGTTTGTTGAGTCCAGTTCACTGAGCAGGGAGTAGGCCTTGTCTATTACATATTTGGCTTATGGAGCGGTCTCTGAGCTAATTTGAAACCCTTGTTTTATGCATCACCCCACCTCACCTTTCCCGTTAAGCAGCCATAGTGTATCTTCTAAAGGTGTGACTCTGTTCTGTTTTGTAATTCAGTTCAAGTGTAGCGATTTTGACATTCCCTCTATAAGCGATATCTTAGGATAAGTGTCTTTTTCTGTGTGACTTATTTCACTTAGAATCATCGTACCTAAATCCACTCATCATGCTGCTAACTAGCCTTATGACATTGATTTCATGGCTGAGTGATATTCCATTGTGCCAAGTACCACCATTTCTTTATCCATTTTTCTCTTTCCTAGGATATTGAAGGTGTACCGAAGCGGAGGTTCTTGGCAACAGAGCAGCCGTAAAGTTTGGGGTGCCTGTGTCTTGTTGATTTTTAGTTTTCCCAATTTATACACCCATGAGTGGAAGTACCCTATGCTCTCTACGCTGTGTTTATTACTTGTTTCAGGTCACACCGTACCCTTCTCCAGAGTGCCTGTTGGCAATTTACATCCCACCCATCAGCGTAGTAAGGCTGCCATGTCTCCATGGCCTGTCCTGCTTTTCTGGTTTTTACACTTTGTTCAGCATGGCCCTTTTGACCGAGGGCAAACGAGACTTCTTTGTAGCGTTGATTTGCCCTTCCGGCTTGCTTGGTTGGCCAAAAAGGGCGTATGCGTTTTTTCCTGAATATATTCAGGAAAAAACGCATACGCCCTCTTTGGCCAAGGGCATCATTGTCAACGTTTTGCCGCTTTTCATGTGCTTTAAAGGCGAGTCGAATCTACCTCCTGAAATCTGTTTCCTGCAAATCTGCCTTGCTTTCAAATCCTCTTCGTTGCCTACCCTCAATATATTTGTGGACGAGTGTTCTCATTTATAACTCTGCACGTTTGTGAATTGCAGTGCCCCTGAGCTCCATTTGTCTCCTCGCTTTTTTGGGACCTGGCCGCAAAAGCGCAGGATTGCTTCAGGCCCTATTTTGGTTCTGGGGGGCAGGCTGAGCCTGTGGTTCATTCTTCTTCCTGATGGGAAAATGGAGTGACCTGTGCCTGTCCCAACACCTAGGGCTAGTCTCTCGTTGGTTCCCCGTCTTCCCGTTCATCCTCAGGACAAATTGCAACCTGGACGAAACAGGAGGTTAAAGGTGCTGATTCTCCAAGTAGGGAGATGGTTAGTCAAGCGGCTGGAATGGCGAACCCGAGCACAAGGAGAGGAGAAATGAGGTGCGTTTTAGAAACCTTTCCCGATCTCACGGCATACCATCTTCTGGGTTTCCCATGCATGTTTTGATGTAGGAAGATTCCCTTGTACCTGGAGATTTGAGACCCATGGGGTGGGTACCCCGGGGTATTACTTTAAAGTATCTGCATTTGCTCACCCAACCTCACCAATCCTCTCAGCCCCAAGAGTGTCCAGCCTTATGTCTCATCCAGCTGTGGGTCTAGATATGGTCAATCCAGGTTGCATCAGAGACCCTGAACGGATTTTGTAAGAATTTCTCTCTCTTTCACTGTCTTTTATTTGTGGGTTTTTTAAAGTAATGTATGTTTAGAATGGGGTGTGGCTGCTTTTCCCTGCTGTGTTTATGCCGCTTTACACCCTCTTGATTCACTTGCAGAGAGATATCAATACATAGGTTTTCAGATTCATACTAGTCAGATATATTCTTGTGCGGTGACTAGGGGGTGTTGAGTCCAGTTCACTGAGCAGGGAGTAGGCCTTGTCTATTACATATTTGGCTTATGGAGTGGTGTCTGAGCTAATTTCAAACCCTTGTTTTATGCATCACCCCACCTCACCTTTCCCGTTAAGCAGCCATAGTGTGTCTTCTAAAGGTGTGCCTCTGTTCTGTTTTGTAATTCAGTTCAAGTGTAGCGATTTTGACATTCCCTCTATAAGCGATATCTTAGGATAAGTGTCTTTTTCTGTGTGACTTATTTCACTTAGAATCATCGTACCTAAATCCACTCATCATGCTGCTAACGAGCCTTATGACATTGATTTCATGGCTGAGTGATATTCCATTGTGCCAAGTACCACCATTTGTTTATCCATTTTTCTCTTTCCTGGGATATTGAAGGTGTGCCGATGTGGAGGTTCTTGGAAACAGAGCAGCCGTAAAGTTTGGGGTGCCTGTGTCTTGTTGATTTTTAGTTTTCCCAATTTATACGCCCATGAGTGGAAGTGCCCTATGCTCTCAACGCTGTGTTTATTACTTGTTTCAGGACACACCGTACTCATCTCCAGAGTGCCTGTTGGCAATTTACATCCCGCCCATCAGCGTAGCAAGGCTCCCATGTCTCCATGGCCTGTCCTGCTTTTCTGGTTTTTACACTTTGTTCAGCATGGCCCTTTTGACCGAGGGCAAGCGAGACTTCTTTGTAGCGCTGATTTGCCCTTCCGGCTTGCTTGGTTGGCCAAAAAGGGCGTATGCGTTTTTTCCTGAATATATTCAGGAAAAAACGCATACGCCCTTTTTGGCCAAGGGCATCATTGTCAACGTTTTGCCGCTTTTCATGTGCTTTAAAGGCGAGTCGAATCTACCTCCTGAAATCTGTTTCCTGCAAATCTGCCTTGCTTTCAAATCCTCTTCGTTGCCTTCCCTCAATATATTTGTGGACGAGAGTTCTCATTTATAACTCTGCACGTTTGTGAATTGCAGTGCCCCTGAGCTCCACTTGTCTCCTCGCTTTTTTGGGAGCTGGCCGCAAAAGCGCAGGATTGCTTCAGGCCCTATTTTGGTTCTGGGGGGCAGGCTGAGCCTGTGGTTCATTCTTCTTCCTGATGAGAAAATGGAGTGACCTATGCCTGTCCCAACACCTAGGGCTCGTCTCTCGTTGGTTCCGCGTCTTCCCGTTCATCCTCAGGACAAATTGCAACCTGTACAATCAGGAGGTTAAAGGTGCTGATTCTCCAAGTAGGGAGATGGTTAGTCAAGCAGCTGGAATGGTGAACCCGAGCACAAGGAGAGGAGAAATGAGGTGCATTTTAGAAACCTTTCCCGATCTCATGGCATACCATCTTCTGGGTTTCCCATGCATGTTTTGATGTAGGAAGATGCCCTTGTACCTGGAGATTTGAGACCCATGGGGTGTGTTCCCCGCAGTGTTACTTTAAAGAATCTGCATTTGCTCACCCAACCTCACCAATCCTCTCAGCCCCAAGATTGTCCAGCCTTATGTCTCATCCAGCTGTGGGTCTAGATATGGTCAATCCAGGTTGCATCATAGACCCTGAACGGATTTTGTAAGAATTTCTCTCTCTTTCACTGTCTTTGTTTTGTGGGTTTTTTAAAGTAATTTATGTTTAGAATCGGGCTTGGCTGCTTTTCCCTGCTGTGTTGATGCCGCTTTACACCCTCTTGATTCACTTGCAGAGACATATCGATACATAGGTTTTCAGATTCTTACTAGTCAGATATATTCTTGTGTGGTGACTAGGGTGTGTTGAGTCCAGTTCACTGAGCAGGGAGTAGGCCTTGTCTATTACATATTTGGCTTATGGAGTGGTCTCTGAGCTAATTTGAAACCCTTGTTTTATGCATCACCCCACCTCACCTTTCCCGTTAAGCAGCCATAGTGTGTCTTCTAAAGGTGTGACTCTGTTCTGTTTTGTAATTCAGTTCAAGTGTAGCGATTTTGACATTCCCTCTATAAGCGATATCTTAGGATAAGTGTCTTTTTCTGTGTGACTTATTTCACTTAGAATCATCGTACCTAAATCCACTCATCATGCTGCTAACTAGCCTTATGACATTGATTTCATGGCTGAGTGATATTCCATTGTGCCAAGTACCACCATTTCTTTATCCATTTTTCTCTTTCCTGGGATATTGAAGGTGTACCGAAGCGGAGGTTCTTGGAAACAGAGCAGCCGTAAACTTTAGGGTGCCTGTGTCTTGTTGATTTTTAGTTTTCCCAATTTATACGCCCTTGAGTGGAAGTGCCCTATGCTCTCTACGCTGTGTTTATTACTTGTTTCAGGACACACCGTACTCTTCTCCAGAGTGCCTGTTGGCAATTTACATCCCGCCCATCAGCGTAGCAAGGCTCCCATGTCTCCATGGCCTGTCCTGCTTTTCTGGTTTTTACAATTTGTTCAGCATGGCCCTTTTGACCGACGGCAAGCGAGACTTCTTTGTAGTGCTGATTTGCCCTTCCGTCTTGCTTGGTTGGCCAAAAAGGGCGTATGCGTTTTTTCCTGAATATATTCAGGAAAAAACGCATACGCCCTTTTTGGCCAAGGGCATCATTGTCAACGTTTTGCCGCTTTTCATGTGCTTTAAAGGCGAGTCGAATCTACCTCCTGAAATCTGTTTCCTGCAAATCTGCCTTGCTTTCAAATCCTCTTCGTTGCCTTCCCTCAATATATTTGTGGACGAGAGTTCTCATTTATAACTCTGCACGTTTGTGAATTGCAGTGCCCCTGAGCTCCATTTGTCTCCTCGCTTTTTTGGGAGCTGGCCGCAAAAGCGCAGGATTGCTTCAGGCCCTATTTTGGTTCTGGGGGGCAGGCTGAGCCTGTGGTTCATTCTTCTTCCTGATGGGAAAATGGAGTGACCTGTGCCTGTCCCAACACGTAGGGCTAGTCTCTCGTTGGTTCCCCGTCTTCCCGTTCATCCTCAGGACAAATTGCAACCTGGACGAAACAGGAGGTTAAAGGTGCTGATTCTCCAACTAGGGAGATGGTTAGTCAAGCGGCTGGAATGGCGAACCCGAGCACAAAGAGAGGAGAAATGAGGTGCGTTTTAGAAACCATTCCCGATATCATGGCATACCATCTTCTGGGTTTCCCATGCATGTTTTGATGTAGGAAGATGCCCTTGTAACTGGAGATTTGATACCCATGGGGTGTGTTCCCCGCAGTGTTACTTTAAAGTATCTGCGTTTGCTCACCCAACCTCACCAATCCTCTCAGGCCCAAGAGTGTCCAGCCTTATGTCTCATCCAGCTGTGGGTCTAGATATGGTCAATCCAGGTTGCATCATAGACCCTGAACGGATTTTGTAAGAATTTCTCTCTCTTTCACTGTCTTTGTTTTGTGGGTTTTTTAACGTAATTTATGTTTAGAATCGGGCTTGGCTGCTTTTCCCTGCTGTGTTGATGCCGCTTTACACCCTCTTGATTCACTTGCAGAGAGATATCGATACATAGGTTTTCAGATTCTTACTAGTCAGATATATTCTTGTGTGGTGACTAGGGTGTGTTGAGTCCAGTTCACTGAGCAGGGAGTAGGCCTTGTCTATTACATATTTGGCTTATGGAGCGGTCTCTGAGCTAATTTGAAACCCTTGTTTTATGCATCACCCCACCTCACCTTTCCCGTTAAGCAGCCATAGTGTGTCTTCTAAAGGTGTGACTCTGTTCTGTTTTGTAATTCAGTTCAAGTGTAGCGATTTTGACATTCCCTCTATAAGCGATATCTTAGGATAAGTGTCTTTTTCTGTGTGACTTATTTCACTTAGAATCATCGTACCTAAATCCACTCATCATGCTGCTAACTAGCCTTATGACATTGATTTCATGGCTGAGTGATATTCCATTGTGCCAAGTACCACCATTTCTTTATCCATTTTTCTCTTTCCTGGGATATTGAAGGTGTACCGAAGCGGAGGTTCTTGGAAACAGAGCAGCCGTAAACTTTAGGGTGCCTGTGTCTTGTTGATTTTTAGTTTTCCCAATTTATACACCCATGAGTGGAAGTGCCCTATGCTCTCTACGCTGTGTTTATTACTTGTTTCAGGACACACCGTACTCTTCTCCAGAGTGCCTGTTGGCAATTTACATCCCGCCCATCAGCGTAGTAAGGCTGCCATGTCTCCATGGCCTGTCCTGCTTTTCTGGTTTTTACACTTTGTTCAGCATGGCCCTTTTGACAGAGGGCAAGCGAGACTTCTTTGTAGCGTTGATTTGCACTTCCGGCTTGCATGGTTGGCCAAAAAGGGCGTATGCGTTTTTTCCTGAATATATTCAGGAAAAAACGCATACGCCCTTTTTGGCCAAGGGCATCATTGTCAACGTTTTGCCGCTTTTCATGTGCTTTAAAGGCGAGTCGAATCTACCTCCTGAAATCTGTTTCCTGCAAATCTGCCTTGCTTTCAAATCCTCTTCGTTGCCTTCCCTCAATATATTTGTGGACGAGAGTTCTCATTTATAACTCTGCACGTTTGTGAATTGCAGTGCCCCTGAGCTCCATTGGGCTCCTCGCTTTTTTGGGAGCTGGCCGCAAAAGCGCAGGATTGCTTCAGGCCCTATTTTGGTTCTGGGGGGCAGGCTGAGCCTGTGGTTCATTCTTCTTCCTGATGGGAAAATGGAGTGACCTGTGCCTGTCCCAACACCTAGCGCTAGTCTCTCGTTGGTTCCCCGTCTTCCCGTTCATCCTCAGGACAAATTGCAACCTGGACGATACAGGAGGTTAAAGGTGCTGATTCTCCAAGTAGGGAGATGGTTAGTCAAGCGGCTGGAATGGCGAACCCGAGCACAAGGAGAGGAGAAATAAGGTGCGTTTTAGAAACCTTTCCCGATCTCATGGCATACCATATTCTGGGTTTCCCATGCATGTTTTTATGTAGGAAGATTCCCTTGTACCTGGAGATTTGAGACCCATGGGGTGGGTACCCCACGGTATTACTTTAAAGTATCTGCATTTGCTCACCCAACCTCACCAATCCTCTCAGCCCCAAGAGTGTCCAGCCTTATGTCTCATCCAGCTGTGGGTCTAGATATGGTCAATCCAGGTTGCATCAGAGACCCTGAACGGATTTTGTAAGAATTTCTCTCTCTTTCACTGTCTTTGCTTTGTGGGTTTTTTAAAGTAATGTATGTTTAGAATGGGGTTTGGCTGCTTTTCCCTGCTGTGTTTATGCCGCTTTACACCCTCTTGATTCACTTGCAGAGAGATATCAATACATAGGTTTTCAGATTCATACTAGTCAGATATATTCTTGTGCGGTGACTAGGGGGTGTTGAGTCCAGTTCACTGAGCAGGGAGTAGGCCTTGTCTATTACATATTTGGCTTATGGAGCGGTGTCTGAGCTAATTTCAAACCCTTGTTTTATGCATCACCCCACCTCACCTTTCCGGTTAAGCAGCCATAGTGTGTCTTCTAAAGGTGTGCCTCCGTTCTGTTTTGTAATTCAGTTCAAGCGTAGCGATTTTGACATTCCCTCTATAAGCGATATCTTAGGATAAGTGCCTTTTTCTGTGTGACTTATTTCACTTAGAATCATCGGACCTAAATCAACTCATCATGCTGCTAACTAGCCTTATGACATTGATTTCATGGCTGAGTGATATTGCATTGTGCCAAGTACCACCATTTCTTTATCCATTTTTCTATTTCCTGGGATATTGAAGGTGTACCGAAGCGGAGGTTCTTGTAAACAGAGCAGCCGTAAAGTTTGGGGTGCCTGTGTCTTGTTGATTTTTAGTTTTCCCGATTTATACGCCCATGAGTGGAAGTGCCCTATGCTCTCAACGCTGTGTTTATTACTTGTTTCAGGACACACCGTACTCATCTCCAGAGTGCCTGTTGGCAATTTACATCCCGCCCATCAGCGTAGCAAGGCTCCCATGTCTCCATGGCCTGTCCTGCTTTTCTGGTTTTTACACTTTGTTCAGCATGGCCCTTTTGACCGAGGGCAAGCGAGACTTCTTTGTAGCGCTGATTTGCCCTTCCGGCTTGCTTGGTTGGCCAAAAAGGGCGTATGCGTTTTTTCCTGAATATATTCAGGAAAAAACGCATACGCCCTTTTTGGCCAATGGCATCATTGTCAACGTTTTGCCGCTTTTCATGTGCTTTAAAGGCGAGTCGAATCTACCTCCTAAAATCTGTTTCCTGCAAATCTGCCTTGCTTTCAAATCCTCTTCGTTGCCTTCCTTCAATATATTTGTGGACGAGAGTTCTCATTTATAACTCTGCACGTTTGTGAATTGCAGTGCCCCTGAGCTCCATTTGTCTCCTCGCTTTTTTGGGAGCTGGCCGCAAAAGCGCAGGATTGCTTCAGGCCCTATTTTGGTTCTGGGGGGCAGGCTGAACCTGTGGTTCATTCTTCTTCCTGATGGGAAAATGGAGTGACCTGTGCCTGTCCCAACACCTAGGGCTAGTCTGTTGTTGGTTCCCCGTCTTCCCGTTCATCCTCACGACAAATTGCAACCTGGACGAAACAGAAGGTTAAAGGTGCTGATTCTCCAAGTAGGGAGATGGTTAGTCAAGCGACTGGAATGGCGAACCCGAGCACAAGGAGAGGAGAAATGAGGTTCGTTTTAGAAACCTTTCCCGATCTCATGGCATACCATCTTCTGGGTTTCCCATGCATGTTTTGATGTAGGAAGATGCCCTTGTACCTGGAGATTTGAGACCCATGGGGTGTGTTCCCCGCAGTGTTACTTTAAAGTATCTGCGTTTGCTCACCCAACCTCACCAATCCTCTCAGCCCCAAGAGTGTCCAGCCTTATGTCTCATCCAGCTGTGGGTCTAGATATGGTCAATCCAGGTTGCATCAGAGACCCTGAACGGATTTTGTAAGAATTTCTCTCTCTTTCACTGTCTTTGTTTTGTGGGTTTTTTAAAGTAATGTATGTTTAGAATGGGGTTTGGCTGCTTTTCCCTGCTGTGTATATGCCGCTTTACACCCTCTTGATTCACTTGCAGAGAGATATCAATACATAGGTTTTCAGATTCATACTAGTCAGATATATTCTTGTGCGGTGACTAGGGGGTGTTGAGTCCAGTTCACTGAGCAGGGAGTAGGCCTTGTCTATTACATATTTGGCTTATGGAGCGGTGTCTGAGCTAATTTCAAACCCTTGTTTTATGCATCACACCACCTCACCTTTCCGGTTAAGCAGCCATAGTGTGTCTTCTAAAGGTGTGCCTCTGTTCTGTTTTGTAATTCAGTTCAAGTGTAGCGATTTTGACATTCCCTCTATAAGCGATATCTTAGGATAAGTGCCTTTTTCTGTGTGACTTATTTCACTTAGAATCATCGTACCTAAATCCACTCATCATGCTGCTAACTAGCCTTATGACATTGATTTCATGGCTGAGTGATATTGCATTGTGCCAAGTACCACCATTTCTTTATCCATTTTTCTCTTTCCTGGTATATTGAAGGTGTACCGAAGCGGAGGTTCTTGGAAACAGAGCAGCCGTAAAGTTTGGGGTGCCTGTGTCTTGTTGATTTTTAGTTTTCCCAATTTATACGCCCATGAGTGGAAGTGCCCTATGCTCTCAACGCTGTGTTTATTACTTGTTTCAGGACACACCGTACTCATCTCCAGAGTGCCTGTTGGCAATTTACATCCCGCCCATCAGCGTAGCAAGGCTCCCATGTCTCCATGGCCTGTCCTGCTTTTCTGGTTTTTACACTTTGTTCAGCATGGCCCTTTTGACCGAGGGCAAGCGAGACTTCTTTGTAGCGCTGATTTGCCCTTCCGGCTTGCTTGGTTGGCCAAAAAGGGCGTATGCGTTTTTTCCTGAATATATTCAGGAAAAAACGCATACGCCCTTTTTGGCCAAGGGCATCATTGTCAACGTTTTGCCGCTTTTCATGTGCTTTAAAGGCGAGTCGAATCTACCTCCTGAAATCTGTTTCCTGCAAATCTGCCTTGCTTTCAAATCCTCTTCGTTGCCTTCCTTCAATATATTTGTGGACGAGAGTTCTCATTTATAACTCTGCATGTTTGTGAATTGCAGTGCCCCTGAGCTCCATTTGTCTCCTCGCTTTTTTGGGAGCTGGCCGCAAAAGCGCAGGATTGCTTCACGCCCTATTTTGGTTCTGGGGGGCAGGCTGAGCCTGTGGTTCATTCTTCTTCCTGATGGGAAAATGGAGTGACCTATGCCTGTCCCAACACCTAGGGCTCGTCTCTCGTTGGTTCCCCGTCTTCCCGTTCATCCTCAGGACAAATTGCAACCTGTACATTCAGGAGGTTAAAGGTGCTGATTCTCCAAGTAGGGAGATGGTTAGTCAAGCAGCTGGAATGGTGAACCCGAGCACAAGGAGAGGAGAAATGAGGTGCATTTTAGAAACCTTTCCCGATCTCATGGCATACCATCTTCTGGGTTTCCCATGCATGTTTTGATGTAGGAAGATGCCCTTGTACCTGGAGATTTGAGACCCATGGGGTGTGTTCCCCGCAGTGTTACTTTAAAGTATCTGCGTTTGCTCACCCAACCTCACCAATCCTCTCAGCCCCAAGAGTGTCCAGCCTTCTGTCTCATCCAGCTGTGGGTCTAGATATGGTCAATCCAGGTTGCATCATAGACCCTGAACGGATTTTGTAAGAATTTCTCTCTCTTTCACTGTCTTTGTTTTGTGGGTTTTTTAAAGTAATGTATGTTTAGAATCGGGCTTGGCTGCTTTTCCCTGCTGTGTTGATGCCGCTTTACACCCTCTTGATTCACTTGCAGAGAGATATCGATACATAGGTTTCAGATTCTTACTAGTCAGATATATTCTTGTGTGGTGACTAGGGTGTGTTGAGTCCAGTTCACTGAGCAGGGAGTAGGCCTTGTCTATTAAAAATTTGGCTTATGGAGCGGTCTCTGAGCTAATTTCAAACCCTTGTTTTATGCATCACCCCACCTCACCTTTCCCGTTAAGCAGCCATAGTGTGTCTTCTAAAGGTGTGCCTCTGTTCTGTTTTGTAATTCAGTTCAAGTGTAGCGATTTTGACATTCCCTCTATAAGCGATATCTTAGGATAAGTGTCTTTTTCTGTGTGACTTATTTCACTTAGAATCATCGGACCTAAATCCACTCATCATGCTGCTAACTAGCCTTATGACATTGATTTCATGGCTGAGTGATATTGCATTGTGCCAAGTACCACCATTTCTTTATCCATTTTTCTCTTTCCTGGGATATTGAAGGTGTACCGAAGCGGAGGTTCTTGGAAACAGAGCAGCCGTAAAGTTTGGGGTGCCTGTGTCTTGTTGATTTTTAGTTTTCCCGATTTATACGCCCATGAGTGGAAGTGCCCTATGCTCTCAACGCTGTGTTTATTACTTGTTTCAGGACACACCGTACTCATCTCCAGAGTGCCTGTTGGCAATTTACATCCCGCCCATCAGCGTAGCAAGGCTCCCATGTCTCCATGGCCTGTCCTGCTTTTCTGGTTTTTACACTTTGTTCAGCATGGCCCTTTTGACCGAGGGCAAGCGAGACTTCTTTGTAGCGCTGATTTGCCCTTCCGGCTTGCTTGGTTGGCCAAAAAGGGCGTATGCGTTTTTTCCTGAATATATTCAGGAAAAAACGCATACGCCCTTTTTGGCCAAGGGCATCATTGTCAACGTTTTGCCGCTTTTCATGTGCTTTAAAGGCGAGTCGAATCTACCTCCTGAAATCTGTTTCCTGCAAATCTGCCTTGCTTTCAAATCCTCTTCGTTGCCTTCCTTCAATATATTTGTGGACGAGAGTTCTCATTTATAACTCTGCATGTTTGTGAATTGCAGTGCCCCTGAGCTCCATTTGTCTCCTCGCTTTTTTGGGAGCTGGCCGCAAAAGCGCAGGATTGCTTCACGCCCTATTTTGGTTCTGGGGGGCAGGCTGAGCCTGTGGTTCATTCTTCTTCCTGATGGGAAAATGGAGTGACCTATGCCTGTCCCAACACCTAGGGCTCGTCTCTCGTTGGTTCCCCGTCTTCCCGTTCATCCTCAGGACAAATTGCAACCTGTACAATCAGGAGGTTAAAGGTGCTGATTCTCCAAGTAGGGAGATGGTTAGTCAAGCAGCTGGAATGGTGAACCCGAGCACAAGGAGAGGAGAAATGAGGTGCATTTTAGAAACCTTTCCCGATCTCATGGCATACCATCTTCTGGGTTTCCCATGCATGTTTTGATGTAGGAAGATGCCCTTTTACCTGGAGATTTGAGACCCATGGGGTGTGATCCCCGCAGTGTTACCTTAAAGTATCTGCGTTTGCTCACCCAACCTCACCAATCCTCTCAGCCCCAAGAGTGTCCAGCCTTATGTCTCATCCAGCTGTGGGTCTAGATATGGTCAATCCAGGTTGCATCATAGACCCTGAACGGATTTTGTAAGAAATTCTCTCTCTTTCACTGTCTTTGTTTTGTGGGTTTTTTAAAGTAATGTATGTTTAGAATCGGGCTTGGCTGCTTTTCCCTGCTGTGTTGATGCCGCTTTACACCCTCTTGATTCACTTGCAGAGAGATATCGATACATAGGTTTTCAGATTCTTACTAGTCAGATATATTCTTGTGTGGTGACTAGGGTGTGTTGAGTCCAGTTCACTGAGCAGGGAGTAGGCCTTGTCTATTACATATTTGGCTTATGGAGCGGTCTCTGAGCTAATTTGAAACCCTTGTTTTATGCATCACCCCACCTCACCTTTCCCGTTAAGCAGCCATAGTGTGTCTTCTAAAGGTGTGACTCTGTTCTGTTTTGTAATTCAGTTCAAGTGTAGCGATTTTGACATTCCCTCTATAAGCGATATCTTAGGATAAGTGTCTTTTTCTGTGTGACTTATTTCACTTAGAATCATCGTACCTAAATCCACTCATCATGCTGCTAACTAGCCTTATGACATTGATTTCATGGCTGAGTGATATTGCATTGTGCCAAGTACCACCATTTCTTTATCCATTTTTCTCTTTCCTGGGATATTGAAGGTGTACCGAAGCGGAGGTTCTTGGAAACAGAGCAGCCGTAAAGTTTGGGGTGCCTGTGTCTTGTTGATTTTTAGTTTTCCCAATTTATACGCCCATGAGTGGAAGTGCCCTATGCTCTCAACGCTGTGTTTATTACTTGTTTCAGGACACACCGTACTCATCTCCAGAGTGCCTGTTGGCAATTTACATCCCGCCCATCAGCGTAGCAAGGCTCCCATGTCTCCATGGCCTGTCCTGCTTTTCTGGTTTTTACACTTTGTTCAGCATGGCCCTTTTGACCGAGGGCAAGCGAGACTTCTTTGTAGCGCTGATTTGCCCTTCCGGCCTGCTTGGTTGGCCAAAAAGGGCGTATGCGTTTTTTCCTGAATATATTCAGGAAAAAACGCATACGCCCTTTTTGGCCAAGGGCATCATTGTCAACCTTTTGCCGCTTTTCATGTGCTTTAAAGGCGAGTCGAATCTACCTCCTGAAATCTGTTTCCTGCAAATCTGCCTTGCTTTCAAATCCTCCTCGTTGCCTTCCTTCAATATATTTGTGGACGAGAGTTCTCATTTATAACTCTGCATGTTTGTGAATTGCAGTGCCACTGAGCTCCATTTGTCTCCTCGCTTTTTTGGGAGCTGGCCGCAAAAGCGCAGGATTGCTTCAGGCCCTATTTTGGTTCTGGGGGGCAGGCTGAGCCTGTGGTTCATTCTTCTTCCTGATGGGAAAATGGAGTGACCTATGCCTGTCCCAACACCTAGGGCTCGTCTCTCGTTGGTTCCCCGTCTTCCCGTTCATCCTCAGGACAAATTGCAACCTGTACATTCAGGAGGTTAAAGGTGCTGATTCTCCAAGTAGGGAGATGGTTAGTCAAGCAGCTGGAATGGTGAACCCGAGCACAAGGAGAGGAGAAATGAGGTGCATTTTAGAAACCTTTCCCGATCTCATGGCATACCATCTTCTGGGTTTCCCATGCATGTTTTGATGTAGGAAGATGCCCTTGTACCTGGAGATTTGAGACCCATGGGGTGTGTTCCCCGCAGTGTTACTTTAAAGTATCTGCGTTTGCTCACCCAACCTCACCAATCCTCTCAGCCCCAAGAGTGTCCAGCCTTCTGTCTCATCCAGCGGTGGGTCTAGATATGGTCAATCCAGGTTGCATCATAGACCCTGAACGGATTTTGTAAGAATTTCTCTCTCTTTCACTGTCTTTGTTTTGTGGGTTTTTTAAAGTAATTTATGTTTAGAATCGGGCTTGGCTGCTTTTCCCTGCTGTGTTGATGCCGCTTTACACCCTCTTGATTCACTTGCAGAGAGATATCGATACATAGGTTTTCAGATTCTTACTAGTCAGATATATTCTTGTGTGGTGACTAGGGTGTGTTGAGTCCAGTTCACTGAGCAGGGAGTAGGCCTTGTCTATTAAAAATTTGGCTTATGGAGCGGTCTCTGAGCTAATTTCAAACCCTTGTTTTATGCATCACCCCACCTCACCTTTCCCGTTAAGCAGCCATAGTGTGTCTTCTAAAGGTGTGCCTCTGTTCTGTTTTGTAATTCAGTTCAAGTGTAGCGATTTTGACATTCCCTCTATAAGCGATATCTTAGGATAAGTGTCTTTTTCTGTGTGACTTATTTCACTTAGAATCATCGGACCTAAATCCACTCATCATGCTGCTAACTAGCCTTATGACATTGATTTCATGGCTGAGTGATATTGCATTGTGCCAAGTACCACCATTTCTTTATCCATTTTTCTCTTTCCTGGGATATTGAAGGTGTACCGAAGCGGAGGTTCTTGGAAACAGAGCAGCCGTAAAGTTTGGGGTGCCTGTGTCTTGTTGATTTTTAGTTTTCCCAATTTATACGCCCATGAGTGGAAGTGCCCTATGCTCTCAACGCTGTGTTTATTACTTGTTTCAGGACACACCGTACTCATCTCCAGAGTGCCTGTTGGCAATTTACATCCCGCCCATCAGCGTAGCAAGGCTCCCATGTCTCCATGGCCTGTCCTGCTTTTCTGGTTTTTACACTTTGTTCAGCATGGCCCTTTTGACCGAGGGCAAGCGAGACTTCTTTGTAGTGCTGATTTGCCCTTCCGGCTTGCTTGGTTGGCCAAAAAGGGCGTATGTGTTTTTTCCTGAATATATTCAGGAAAAAACGCATACTCCCTTTTTGGCCAAGTGCATCATTGTCAACGTTTTGCCGATTTTCATGTGCTTTAAAGGCGAGTCGAATCTACCTCCTGAAATCTGTTTCCTGCAAATCTGCCTTGCTTTCAAATCCTCTTCTTTGCCTTCCTTCAATATATTTGTGGACGAGAGTTCTCATTTATAACTCTGCATGTTTGTGAATTGCAGTGCCCCTGAGCTCCATTTGTCTCCTCGCTTTTTTGGGAGCTGGCCGCAAAAGCGCAGGATTGCTTCACGCCCTATTTTGGTTCTGGGGGGCAGGCTGAGCCTGTGGTTCATTCTTCTTCCTGATGGGAAAATGGAGTGACCTATGCCTGTCCCAACACCTAGGGCTCGTCTCTCGTTGGTTCCCCGTCTTCCCGTTCATCCTCAGGACAAATTGCAACCTGTACAATCAGGAGGTTAAAGGTGCTGATTCTCCAAGTAGGGAGATGGTTAGTCAAGCAGCTGGAATGGTGAACCCGAGCACAAGGAGAGGAGAAATGAGGTGCATTTTAGAAACCTTTCCCGATCTCATGGCATACCATCTTCTGGGTTTCCCATGCATGTTTTGATGTAGGAAGATGCCCTTTTACCTGGAGATTTGAGACCCATGGGGTGTGATCCCCGCAGTGTTACCTTAAAGTATCTGCGTTTGCTCACCCAACCTCACCAATCCTCTCAGCCCCAAGAGTGTCCAGCCTTATGTCTCATTCAGCTGTGGGTGTAGATATGGTCAATCCAGGTTGCATCATAGACCCTGAACGGATTTTGTAAGAAATTCTCTCTCTTTAACTGTCTTTGTTTTGTGGGTTTTTTAAAGTAATGTATGTTTAGAATCGGGCTTGGCTGCTTTTCCCTGCTGTGTTGATGCCGCTTTACACCCTCTTGATTCACTTGCAGAGAGATATCGATACATAGGTTTTCAGATTCTTACTAGTCAGATATATTCTTGTGTGGTGACTAGGGTGTGTTGAGTCCAGTTCACTGAGCAGGGAGTAGGCCTTGTCTATTACATATTTGGCTTATGGAGCGGTCTCTCAGCTAATTTGAAACCCTTGTTTTATGCATCACCCCACCTCACCTTTCCCGTTAAGCAGCCATAGTGTGTCTTCTAAAGGTGTGACTCTGTTCTGTTTTGTAATTCAGTTCAAGTGTAGCGATTTTGACATTCCCTCTATAAGCGATATCTTAGGATAAGTGTCTTTTTCTGTGTGACTTATTTCACTTAGAATCATCGTACCTAAATCCACTCATCATGCTGCTAACTAGCCTTATGACATTGATTTCATGGCTGAGTGATATTCCATTGTGCCAAGTACCACCATTTCTTTATCCATTTTTCTCTTTCCTGGGATATTGAAGGTGTACCGAAGCGGAGGTTCTTGGAAACAGAGCAGCCGTAAACTTTAGGGTGCCTGTGTCTTGTTGATTTTTAGTTTTCCCAATTTATACGCCCATGAGTGGAAGTGCCCTATGCTCTCTACACTGTGTTTATTACTTGTTTCAGGACACACCGTACTCTTCTCCAGAGTGCCTGTTGGCAATTTACATCCCGCCCATCAGCGTAGTAAGGCTCCCATGTCTCCGTGGCCTGTCCTGCTTTTCTGGTTTTTACACTTTGTTCAGCATGGCCCTTTTGACCGAGGGCAAGCGAGACTTCTTTGTAGCGTTGATTTGCACTTCCGGCTTGCTTGGTTGGCCAAAAAGGGCGTATGCGTTTTTTCCTGAATATATTCAGGAAAAAACGCATACGCCCTTTTTGGCCAAGGGCATCATTGTCAACGTTTTGGCGCTTTTCATGTGCTTTAAAGGCGAGTTGAATCTACCTCCTGAAATCTGTTTCCTGCAAATCTGCCTTGCTTTCAAATCCTCTTCGTTGCCTTCCCTCAATATATTTGTGGACGAGAGTTCTCATTTATAACTCTGCACGTTTGTGAATTGCAGTGCCCCTGAGCTCCATTTGTCTCCTCGCTTTTTTGGGAGCTGGCCGCAAAAGCGCAGTTTTGCTTCAGGCCCTATTTTGGTTCTGGGGTGCAGGCTGAACCTGTGGTTCATTCTTCTTCCTGATGGGAAAATGGAGTGACCTGTGCCTGTCCCAACACCTAGGGCTAGTCTCTTGTTGGTTCCCCGTCTTCCCGTTCATCCTCACGACAAATTGCAACCTGGACGAAACAGAAGGTTAAAGGTGCTGATTCTCCAAGTAGGGAGATGGTTAGTCAAGCGACTGGAATGGCGAACCCGAGCACAAGGAGAGGAGAAATGAGGTTCGTTTTAGAAACCTTTCCCGATCTCATGGCATACCATCTTCTGGGTTTCCCATGCATGTTTTGATGTAGGAAGATGCCCTTGTACCTGGAGATTTGAGACCCATGGGGTGTGTTCCCCGCAGTGTTACTTTAAAGTATCTGCGTTTGCTCACCCAACCTCACCAATCCTCTCAGCCCCAAGAGTGTCCAGCCTTATGTCTCATCCAGCTGTGGGTCTAGATATGGTCAATCCAGGTTGCATCAGAGACCCTGAACGGATTTTGTAAGAATTTCTCTCTCTTTCACTGTCTTTGTTTTGTGGGTTTTTTAAAGTAATGTATGTTTAGAATGGGGTTTGGCTGCTTTTCCCTGCTGTGTTTATGCCGCTTTACACCCTCTTGATTCACTTGCAGAGAGATATCAATACATAGGTTTTCAGATTCATACTAGTCAGATATATTCTTGTGCGGTGACTAGGGGGTGTTGAGTCCAGTTCACTGAGCAGGGAGTAGGCCTTGTCTATTACATATTTGGCTTATGGAGCGGTGTCTGAGCTAATTTCAAACCCTTGTTTTATGCATCACACCACCTCACCTTTCCGGTTAAGCAGCCATAGTGTGTCTTCTAAAGGTGTGCCTCTGTTCTGTTTTGTAATTCAGTTCAAGTGTAGCGATTTTGACATTCCCTCTATAAGCGATATCTTAGGATAAGTGCCTTTTTCTGTGTGACTTATTTCACTTAGAATCATCGTACCTAAATCCACTCATCATGCTGCTAACTAGCCTTATGACATTGATTTCATGGCTGAGTGATATTGCATTGTGCCAAGTACCACCATTTCTTTATCCATTTTTCTCTTTCCTGGGATATTGAAGGTGTACCGAAGCGGAGGTTCTTGGAAACAGAGCAGCCGTAAAGTTTGGGGTGCCTGTGTCTTGTTGATTTTTAGTTTTCCCAATTTATACGCCCATGAGTGGAAGTGCCCTATGCTCTCAACGCTGTGTTTATTACTTGTTTCAGGACACACCGTACTCATCTCCAGAGTGCCTGTTGGCAATTTACATCCCGCCCATCAGCGTAGCAAGGCTCCCATGTCTCCATGGCCTGTCCTGCTTTTCTGGTTTTTACACTTTGTTCAGCATGGCCCTTTTGACCGAGGGCAAGCGAGACTTCTTTGTAGCGCTGATTTGCCCTTCCGGCTTGCTTGGTTGGCCAAAAAGGGCGTATGCGTTTTTTCCTGAATATATTCAGGAAAAAACGCATACGCCCTTTTTGGCCAAGGGCATCATTGTCAACGTTTTGCCGCTTTTCATGTGCTTTAAAGGCGAGTCGAATCTACCTCCTGAAATCTGTTTCCTGCAAATCTGCCTTGCTTTCAAATCCTCTTCGTTGCCTTCCTTCAATATATTTGTGGACGAGAGTTCTCATTTATAACTCTGCATGTTTGTGAATTGCAGTGCCCCTGAGCTCCATTTGTCTCCTCGCTTTTTTGGGAGCTGGCCGCAAAAGCGCAGGATTGCTTCACGCCCTATTTTGGTTCTGGGGGGCAGGCTGAGCCTGTGGTTCATTCTTCTTCCTGATGGGAAAATGGAGTGACCTATGCCTGTCCCAACACCTAGGGCTCGTCTCTCGTTGGTTCCCCGTCTTCCCGTTCATCCTCAGGACAAATTGCAACCTGTACATTCAGGAGGTTAAAGGTGCTGATTCTCCAAGTAGGGAGATGGTTAGTCAAGCAGCTGGAATGGTGAACCCGAGCACAAGGAGAGGAGAAATGAGGTGCATTTTAGAAACCTTTCCCGATCTCATGGCATACCATCTTCTGGGTTTCCCATGCATGTTTTGATGTAGGAAGATGCCCTTGTACCTGGAGATTTGAGACCCATGGGGTGTGTTCCCCGCAGTGTTACTTTAAAGTATCTGCGTTTGCTCACCCAACCTCACCAATCCTCTCAGCCCCAAGAGTGTCCAGCCTTCTGTCTCATCCAGCTGTGGGTCTAGATATGGTCAATCCAGGTTGCATCATAGACCCTGAACGGATTTTGTAAGAATTTCTCTCTCTTTCACTGTCTTTGTTTTGTGGGTTTTTTAAAGTAATTTATGTTTAGAATCGGGCTTGGCTGCTTTTCCCTGCTGTGTTGATGCCGCTTTACACCCTCTTGATTCACTTGCAGAGAGATATCGATACATAGGTTTTCAGATTCTTACTAGTCAGATATATTCTTGTGTGGTGACTAGGGTGTGTTGAGTCCAGTTCACTGAGCAGGGAGTAGGCCTTGTCTATTAAAAATTTGGCTTATGGAGCGGTCTCTGAGCTAATTTCAAACCCTTGTTTTATGCATCACCCCACCTCACCTTTCCCGTTAAGCAGCCATAGTGTGTCTTCTAAAGGTGTGCCTCTGTTTTGTTTTGTAATTCAGTTCAAGTGTAGCGATTTTGACATTCCCTCTATAAGCGATATCTTAGGATAAGTGTCTTTTTCTGTGTGACTTATTTCACTTAGAATCATCGGACCTAAATCCACTCATCATGCTGCTAACTAGCCTTATGACATTGATTTCATGGCTGAGTGATATTGCATTGTGCCAAGTACCACCATTTCTTTATCCATTTTTCTCTTTCCTGGGATATTGAAGGTGTACCGAAGCGGAGGTTCTTGGAAACAGAGCAGCCGTAAAGTTTGGGGTGCCTGTGTCTTGTTGATTTTTAGTTTTCCCGATTTATACGCCCATGAGTGGAAGTGCCCTATGCTCTCAACGCTGTGTTTATTACTTGTTTCAGGACACACCGTACTCATCTCCAGAGTGCCTGTTGGCAATTTACATCCCGCCCATCAGCGTAGCAAGGCTCCCATGTCTCCATGGCCTGTCCTGCTTTTCTGGTTTTTACACTTTGTTCAGCATGGCCCTTTTGACCGAGGGCAAGCGAGACTTCTTTGTAGCGCTGATTTGCCCTTCCGGCTTGCTTGGTTGGCCAAAAAGGGCGTATGCGTTTTTTCCTGAATATATTCAGGAAAAAACGCATACGCCCTTTTTGGCCAAGGGCATCATTGTCAACCTTTTGCCGCTTTTCATGTGCTTTAAAGGCGAGTCGAATCTACCTCCTGAAATCTGTTTCCTGCAAATCTGCCTTGCTTTCAAATCCTCTTCGTTGCCTTCCTTCAATATATTTGTGGACGAGAGTTCTCATTTATAACTCTGCATGTTTGTGAATTGCAGTGCCCCTGAGCTCCATTTGTCTCCTCGCTTTTTTGGGAGCTGGCCGCAAAAGCGCAGGATTGCTTCAGGCCCTATTTTGGTTCTGGGGGGCAGGCTGAGCCTGTGGTTCATTCTTCTTCCTGATGGGAAAATGGAGTGACCTATGCCTGTCCCAACACCTAGGGCTCGTCTCTCGTTGGTTCCCCGTCTTCCCGTTCATCCTCAGGACAAATTGCAACCTGTACAATCAGGAGGTTAAAGGTGCTGATTCTCCAAGTAGGGAGATGGTTAGTCAAGCAGCTGGAATGGTGAACCCGAGCACAAGGAGAGGAGAAATGAGGTGCATTTTAGAAACCTTTCCCGATCTCATGGCATACCATCTTCTGGGTTTCCCATGCATGTTTTGATGTAGGAAGATGCCCTTTTACCTGGAGATTTGAGACCCATGGGGTGTGATCCCCGCAGTGTTACCTTAAAGTATCTGCGTTTGCTCACCCAACCTCACCAATCCTCTCAGCCCCAAGAGTGTCCAGCCTTATGTCTCATTCAGCTGTGGGTGTAGATATGGTCAATCCAGGTTGCATCATAGACCCTGAACGGATTTTGTAAGAAATTCTCTCTCTTTCACTGTCTTTGTTTTGTGGGTTTTTTAAAGTAATGTATGTTTAGAATCGGGCTTGGCTGCTTTTCCCTGCTGTGTTGATGCCGCTTTACACCCTCTTGATTCACTTGCAGAGAGATATCGATACATAGGTTTTCAGATTCTTACTAGTCAGATATATTCTTGTGTGGTGACTAGGGTGTGTTGAGTCCAGTTCACTGAGCAGGGAGTAGGCCTTGTCTATTACATATTTGGCTTATGGAGCGGTCTCTGAGCTAATTTGAAACCCTTGTTTTATGCATCACCCCACCTCACCTTTCCCGTTAAGCAGCCATAGTGTGTCTTCTAAAGGTGTGACTCTGTTCTGTTTTGTAATTCAGTTCAAGTGTAGCGATTTTGACATTCCCTCTATAAGCGATATCTTAGGATAAGTGTCTTTTTCTGTGTGACTTATTTCACTTAGAATCATCGTACCTAAATCCACTCATCATGCTGCTAACTAGCCTTATGACATTGATTTCATGGCTGAGTGATATTGCATTGTGCCAAGTACCACCATTTCTTTATCCATTTTTCTCTTTCCTGGGATATTGAAGGTGTACCGAAGCGGAGGTTCTTGGAAACAGAGCAGCCGTAAACTTTAGGGTGCCTGTGTCTTGTTGATTTTTAGTTTTCCCAATTTATACGCCCATGAGTGGAAGTGCCCTATGCTCTCTACACTGTGTTTATTACTTGTTTCAGGACACACCGTACTCTTCTCCAGAGTGCCTGTTGGCAATTTACATCCCGCCCATCAGCGTAGTAAGGCTCCCATGTCTCCGTGGCCTGTCCTGCTTTTCTGGTTTTTACACTTTGTTCAGCATGGCCCTTTTGACCGAGGGCAAGCGAGACTTCTTTGTAGCGTTGATTTGCACTTCCGGCTTGCTTGGTTGGCCAAAAAGGGCGTATGCGTTTTTTCCTGAATATATTCAGGAAAAAACGCATACGCCCTTTTTGGCCAAGGGCATCATTGTCAACGTTTTGGCGCTTTTCATGTGCTTTAAAGGCGAGTTGAATCTACCTCCTGAAATCTGTTTCCTGCAAATCTGCCTTGCTTTCAAATCCTCTTCGTTGCCTTCCCTCAATATATTTGTGGACGAGAGTTCTCATTTATAACTCTGCACGTTTGTGAATTGCAGTGCCCCTGAGCTCCATTTGTCTCCTCGCTTTTTTGGGAGCTGGCCGCAAAAGCGCAGGATTGCTTCAGGCCCTATTTTGGTTCTGGGGTGCAGGCTGAACCTGTGGTTCATTCTTCTTCCTGATGGGAAAATGGAGTGACCTGTGCCTGTCCCAACACCTAGGGCTAGTCTCTTGTTGGTTCCCCGTCTTCCCGTTCATCCTCACGACAAATTGCAACCTGGACGAAACAGAAGGTTAAAGGTGCTGATTCTCCAAGTAGGGAGATGGTTAGTCAAGCGACTGGAATGGCGAACCCGAGCACAAGGAGAGGAGAAATGAGGTTCGTTTTAGAAACCTTTCCCGATCTCATGGCATACCATCTTCTGGGTTTCCCATGCATGTTTTGATGTAGGAAGATGCCCTTGTACCTGGAGATTTGAGACCCATGGGGTGTGTTCCCCGCAGTGTTACTTTAAAGTATCTGCGTTTGCTCACCCAACCTCACCAATCCTCTCAGCCCCAAGAGTGTCCAGCCTTATGTCTCATCCAGCTGTGGGTCTAGATATGGTCAATCCAGGTTGCATCAGAGACCCTGAACGGATTTTGTAAGAATTTCTCTCTCTTTCACTGTCTTTGTTTTGTGGGTTTTTTAAAGTAATGTATGTTTAGAATGGGGTTTGGCTGCTTTTCCCTGCTGTGTTTATGCCGCTTTACACCCTCTTGATTCACTTGCAGAGAGATATCAATACATAGGTTTTCAGATTCATACTAGTCAGATATATTCTTGTGCGGTGACTAGGGGGTGTTGAGTCCAGTTCACTGAGCAGGGAGTAGGCCTTGTCTATTACATATTTGGCTTATGGAGCGGTGTCTGAGCTAATTTCAAACCCTTGTTTTATGCATCACACCACCTCACCTTTCCGGTTAAGCAGCCATAGTGTGTCTTCTAAAGGTGTGCCTCTGTTCTGTTTTGTAATTCAGTTCAAGTGTAGCGATTTTGACATTCCCTCTATAAGCGATATCTTAGGATAAGTGCCTTTTTCTGTGTGACTTATTTCACTTAGAATCATCGTACCTAAATCCACTCATCATGCTGCTAACTAGCCTTATGACATTGATTTCATGGCTGAGTGATATTGCATTGTGCCAAGTACCACCATTTCTTTATCCATTTTTCTCTTTCCTGGGATATTGAAGGTGTACCGAAGCGGAGGTTCTTGGAAACAGAGCAGCCGTAAAGTTTGGGGTGCCTGTGTCTTGTTGATTTTTAGTTTTCCCAATTTATACGCCCATGAGTGGAAGTGCCCTATGCTCTCAACGCTGTGTTTATTACTTGTTTCAGGACACACCGTACTCATCTCCAGAGTGCCTGTTGGCAATTTACATCCCGCCCATCAGCGTAGCAAGGCTCCCATGTCTCCATGGCCTGTCCTGCTTTTCTGGTTTTTACACTTTGTTCAGCATGGCCCTTTTGACCGAGGGCAAGCGAGACTTCTTTGTAGCGCTGATTTGCCCTTCCGGCTTGCTTGGTTGGCCAAAAAGGGCGTATGCGTTTTTTCCTGAATATATTCAGGAAAAAACGCATACGCCCTTTTTGGCCAAGGGCATCATTGTCAACCTTTTGCCGCTTTTCATGTGCTTTAAAGGCGAGTCGAATCTACCTCCTGAAATCTGTTTCCTGCAAATCTGCCTTGCTTTCAAATCCTCTTCGTTGCCTTCCTTCAATATATTTGTGGACGAGAGTTCTCATTTATAACTCTGCATGTTTGTGAATTGCAGTGCCCCTGAGCTCCATTTGTCTCCTCGCTTTTTTGGGAGCTGGCCGCAAAAGCGCAGGATTGCTTCACGCCCTATTTTGGTTCTGGGGGGCAGGCTGAGCCTGTGGTTCATTCTTCTTCCTGATGGGAAAATGGAGTGACCTATGCCTGTCCCAACACCTAGGGCTCGTCTCTCGTTGGTTCCCCGTCTTCACGTTCATCCTCAGGACAAATTGCAACCTGTACATTCAGGAGGTTAAAGGTGCTGATTCTCCAAGTAGGGAGATGGTTAGTCAAGCAGCTGGAATGGTGAACCCGAGCACAAGGAGAGGAGAAATGAGGTGCATTTTAGAAACCTTTCCCGATCTCATGGCATACCATCTTCTGGGTTTCCCATGCATGTTTTGATGTAGGAAGATGCCCTTGTACCTGGAGATTTGAGACCCATGGGGTGTGTTCCCCGCAGTGTTACTTTAAAGTATCTGCGTTTGCTCACCCAACCTCACCAATCCTCTCAGCCCCAAGTGTGTCCAGCCTTCTGTCTCATCCAGCTGTGGGTCTAGATATGGTCAATCCAGGTTGCATCATAGACCCTGAACGGATTTTGTAAGAATTTCTCTCTCTTTCACTGTCTTTGTTTTGTGGGTTTTTTAAAGTAATTTATGTTTAGAATCGGGCTTGGCTGCTTTTCCCTGCTGTGTTGATGCCGCTTTACACCCTCTTGATTCACTTGCAGAGAGATATCGATACATAGGTTTTCAGATTCTTACTAGTCAGATATATTCTTGTGTGGTGACTAGGGTGTGTTGAGTCCAGTTCACTGAGCAGGGAGTAGGCCTTGTCTATTAAAAATTTGGCTTATGGAGCGGTCTCTGAGCTAATTTGAAACCCTTGTTTTATGCATCACCCCACCTCACCTTTCCCGTTAAGCAGCCATAGTGTGTCTTCTAAAGGTGTGCCTCTGTTCTGTTTTGTAATTCAGTTCAAGTGTAGCGATTTTGACATTCCCTCTATAAGCGATATCTTAGGATAAGTGTCTTTTTCTGTGTGACTTATTTCACTTAGAATCATCGGACCTAAATCCACTCATCATGCTGCTAACTAGCCTTATGACATTGATTTCATGGCTGAGTGATATTCCATTGTGCCAAGTACCACCATTTCTTTATCCATTTTTCTCTTTCCTGGGATATTGAAGGTGTACCGAAGCGGAGGTTCTTGGAAACAGAGCAGCCGTAAACTTTAGGGTGCCTGTGTCTTGTTGATTTTTAGTTTTCCCAATTTATACGCCCATGAGTGGAAGTGCCCTATGCTCTCTACACTGTGTTTATTACTTGTTTCAGGACACACCGTACTCTTCTCCAGAGTGCCTGTTGGCAATTTACATCCCGCCCATCAGCATAGTAAGGCTCCCATGTCTCCGTGGCCTGTCCTGCTTTTCTGGTTTTTACACTTTGTTCAGCATGGCCCTTTTGACCGAGGGCAAGCGAGACTTCTTTGTAGCGTTGATTTGCACTTCCGGCTTGCTTGGTTGGCCAAAAAGGGCGTATGCGTTTTTTCCTGAATATATTCAGGAAAAAACGCATACGCCCTTTTTGGCCAAGGGCATCATTGTCAACGTTTTGGCGCTTTTCATGTGCTTTAAAGGCGAGTTGAATCTACCTCCTGAAATCTGTTTCCTGCAAATCTGCCTTGCTTTCAAATCCTCTTCGTTGCCTTCCCTCAATATATTTGTGGACGAGAGTTCTCATTTATAACTCTGCACGTTTGTGAATTGCAGTGCCCCTGAGCTCCATTTGTCTCCTCGCTTTTTTGGGAGCTGGCCGCAAAAGCGCAGGATTGCTTCAGGCCCTATTTTGGTTCTGGGGTGCAGGCTGAACCTGTGGTTCATTCTTCTTCCTGATGGGAAAATGGAGTGACCTGTGCCTGTCCCAACACCTAGGGCTAGTCTCTTGTTGGTTCCCCGTCTTCCCGTTCATCCTCACGACAAATTGCAACCTGGACGAAACAGAAGGTTAAAGGTGCTGATTCTCCAAGTAGGGAGATGGTTAGTCAAGCGACTGGAATGGCGAACCCGAGCACAAGGAGAGGAGAAATGAGGTTCGTTTTAGAAACCTTTCCCGATCTCATGGCATACCATCTTCTGGGTTTCCCATGCATGTTTTGATGTAGGAAGATGCCCTTGTACCTGGAGATTTGAGACCCATGGGGTGTGTTCCCCGCAGTGTTACTTTAAAGTATCTGCGTTTGCTCACCCAACCTCACCAATCCTCTCAGCCCCAAGAGTGTCCAGCCTTATGTCTCATCCAGCTGTGGGTCTAGATATGGTCAATCCAGGTTGCATCAGAGACCCTGAACGGATTTTGTAAGAATTTCTCTCTCTTTCACTGTCTTTGTTTTGTGGGTTTTTTAAAGTAATGTATGTTTAGAATGGGGTTTGGCTGCTTTTCCCTGCTGTGTTTATGCCGCTTTACACCCTCTTGATTCACTTGCAGAGAGATATCAATACATAGGTTTTCAGATTCATACTAGTCAGATATATTCTTGTGCGGTGACTAGGGGGTGTTGAGTCCAGTTCACTGAGCAGGGAGTAGGCCTTGTCTATTACATATTTGGCTTATGGAGCGGTGTCTGAGCTAATTTCAAACCCTTGTTTTATGCATCACCCCACCTCACCTTTCCTGTTAAGCAGCCATAGTGTGTCTTCTAAAGGTGTGCCTCTGTTCTGTTTTGTAATTCAGTTCAAGTGTAGCGATTTTGACATTCCCTCTATAAGCGATATCTTAGGATAAGTGTCTTTTTCTGTGTGACTTATTTCACTTAGAATCATCGTACCTAAATCCACTCATCATGCTGCTAACGAGCCTTATGACATTGATTTCATGGCTGAGTGATATTCCATTGTGCCAAGTACCACCATTTGTTTATCCATTTTTCTCTTTCCTGGGATATTGAAGGTGTGCCGATGTGGAGGTTCTTGGAAACAGAGCAGCCGTAAAGTTTGGGGTGCCTGTGTCTTGTTGATTTTTAGTTTTCCCAATTTATACGCCCATGAGTGGAAGTGCCCTATGCTCTCAACGCTGTGTTTATTACTTGTTTCAGGACACACCGTACTCATCTCCAGAGTGCCTGTTGGCAATTTACATCCCGCCCATCAGCGTAGCAAGGCTCCCATGTCTCCATGGCCTGTCCTGCTTTTCTGGTTTTTACACTTTGTTCAGCATGGCCCTTTTGACCGAGGGCAAGCGAGACTTCTTTGTAGCGCTGATTTGCCCTTCCGGCTTGCTTGGTTGGCCAAAAAGGGCGTATGCGTTTTTTCCTGAATATATTCAGGAAAAAACGCATACGCCCTTTTTGGCCAAGGGCATCATTGTCAACGTTTTGCCGCTTTTCATGTGCTTTAAAGGCGAGTCGAATCTACCTCCTGAAATCTGTTTCCTGCAAATCTGCCTTGCTTTCAAATCCTCTTCGTTGCCTTCCCTCAATATATTTGTGGACGAGAGTTCTCATTTATAACTCTGCACGTTTGTGAATTGCAGTGCCCCTGAGCTCCATTTGTCTCCTCGCTTTTTTGGGAGCTGGCCGCAAAAGCGCAGGATTGCTTCAGGCCCTATTTTGGTTCTGGGGGGCAGGCTGAGCCTGTGGTTCATTCTTCTTCCTGATGAGAAAATGGAGTGACCTATGCCTGTCCCAACACCTAGGGCTCGTCTCTCGTTGGTTCCGCGTCTTCCCGTTCATCCTCAGGACAAATTGCAACCTGTACAATCAGGAGGTTAAAGGTGCTGATTCTCCAAGTAGGGAGATGGTTAGTCAAGCAGCTGGAATGGTGAACCCGAGCACAAGGAGAGGAGAAATGAGGTGCATTTTAGAAACCTTTCCCGATCTCATGGGATACCATCTTCTGGGTTTCCCATGCATGTTTTGATGTAGGAAGATGCCCTTGTACCTGGAGATTTGAGACCCATGGGGTGTGTTCCCCGCAGTGTTACTTTAAAGAATCTGCATTTGCTCACCCAACCTCACCAATCCTCTCAGCCCCAAGAGTGTCCAGCCTTATGTCTCATCCAGCTGTGGGTCTAGATATGGTCAATCCAGGTTGCATCATAGACCCTGAACGGATTTTGTAAGAATTTCTCTCTCTTTCACTGTCTTTGTTTTGTGGGTTTTTTAAAGTAATTTATGTTTAGAATCGGGCTTGGCTGCTTTTCCCTGCTGTGTTGATGCCGCTTTACACCCTCTTGATTCACTTGCAGAGACATATCGATACATAGGTTTTCAGATTCTTACTAGTCAGATATATTCTTGTGTGGTGACTAGGGTGTGTTGAGTCCAGTTCACTGAGCAGGGAGTAGGCCTTGTCTATTACATATTTGGCTTATGGAGCGGTCTCTGAGCTAATTTGAAACCCTTGTTTTATGCATCACCCCACCTCACCTTTCCCGTTAAGCAGCCATAGTGTGTCTTCTAAAGGTGTGACTCTGTTCTGTTTTGTAATTCAGTTCAAGTGTAGCGATTTTGACATTCCCTCTATAAGCGATATCTTAGGATAAGTGTCTTTTTCTGTGTGACTTATTTCACTTAGAATCATCGTACCTAAATCCACTCATCATGCTGCTAACTAGCCTTATGACATTGATTTCATGGCTGAGTGATATTCCATTGTGCCAAGTACCACCATTTCTTTATCCATTTTTCTCTTTCCTGGGATATTGAAGGTGTACCGAAGCGGAGGTTCTTGGAAACAGAGCAGCCGTAAACTTTAGGGTGCCTGTGTCTTGTTGATTTTTAGTTTTCCCAATTTATACGCCCTTGAGTGGAAGTGCCCTATGCTCTCTACGCTGTGTTTATTACTTGTTTCAGGACACACCGTACTCTTCTCCAGAGTGCCTGTTGGCAATTTACATCCCGCCCATCAGCGTAGCAAGGCTCCCATGTCTCCATGGCCTGTCCTGCTTTTCTGGTTTTTACAATTTGTTCAGCATGGCCCTTTTGACCGACGGCAAGCGAGACTTCTTTGTAGTGCTGATTTGCCCTTCCGTCTTGCTTGGTTGGCCAAAAAGGGCGTATGCGTTTTTTCCTGAATATATTCAGGAAAAAACGCATACGCCCTTTTTGGCCAAGGGCATCATTGTCAACGTTTTGCCGCTTTTCATGTGCTTTAAAGGCGAGTCGAATCTACCTCCTGAAATCTGTTTCCTGCAAATCTGCCTTGCTTTCAAATCCTCTTCGTTGCCTTCCCTCAATATATTTGTGGACGAGAGTTCTCATTTATAACTCTGCACGTTTGTGAATTGCAGTGCCCCTGAGCTCCATTTGTCTCCTCGCTTTTTTGGGAGCTGGCCGCAAAAGCGCAGGATTGCTTCAGGCCCTATTTTGGTTCTGGGGGGCAGGCTGAGCCTGTGGTTCATTCTTCTTCCTGATGGGAAAATGGAGTGACCTGTGCCTGTCCCAACACGTAGGGCTAGTCTCTCGTTGGTTCCCCGTCTTCCCGTTCATCCTCAGGACAAATTGCAACCTGGACGAAACAGGAGGTTAAAGGTGCTGATTCTCCAACTAGGGAGATGGTTAGTCAAGCGGCTGGAATGGCGAACCCGAGCACAAAGAGAGGAGAAATGAGGTGCGTTTTAGAAACCATTCCCGATATCATGGCATACCATTTTCTGGGTTTCCCATGCATGTTTTGATGTAGGAAGATTCCCTTGTACCTGGAGATTTGAGACCCATGGGGTGGGTACCCCGCTGTATTACTTTAAAGTATCTGCATTTGCTCACCCAACCTCACCAATCCTCTCAGCCCCAAAAGTGTCCAGCCGTATGTCTCATCCAGCTGTGGGTCTAGATATGGTCAATCCAGGTTACATCAGAGACCCTGAACGGATTTTGTAAGAATTTCTCTCTCTTTCACTGTCTTTGCTTTGTGGGTTTTTTAAAGTAATGTATGTTTAGAATGGGGTTTGGCTGCTTTTCCCTGCTGTGTTTATGCCGCTTTACACCCTCTTGATTCACTTGCAGAGAGATATCGATACATAGGTTTTCAGATTCTTACTAGTCAGATATATTCTTGTGCGGTGACTAGGGGGTGTTGAGTCCAGTTCACTGAGCAGGGAGTAGGCCTTGTCTATTACATATTTGGCTTATGGAGCGGTGTCTGAGCTAATTTCAAACCCTTGTTTTATGCATCACCCCACCTCACCTTTCCGGTTAAGCAGCCATAGTGTGTCTTCTAAAGGTGTGCCTCTGTTCTGTTTTGTAATTCAGTTCAAGTGTAGCGATTTTGACATTCCCTCTATAAGCGATATCTTAGGACAAGTGCCTTTTTCTGTGTGACTTATTTCACTTAGAATCATCGTACCTAAATCCACTCATCATGCAGCTAACTAGCCTTATGACATTGATTTCATGGCTGAGTGATATTGCATTGTGCCAAGTACCACCATTTCTTTATCCATTTTTCTATTTCCTGGGATATTGAAGGTGTACCGAAGCGGAGGTTCTTGTAAACAGAGCAGCCGTAAAGTTTGGGGTGCCTGTGTCTTGTTGATTTTTAGTTTTCCCAATTTATACGCCCATGAGTGGAAGTGCCCTATGCTCTCAACGCTGTGTTTATTACTTGTTTCAGGACACACCGTACTCATCTCCAGAGTGCCTCTTGGCAATTTACATCCCGCCCATTAGCGTAGCAAGGCTCCCATGTCTCCATGGCCTGTCCTGCTTTTCTGGTTTTTACACTTTGTTCAGCATGGCCCTTTTGACCGAGGGCAAGCGAGACTTCTTTGTAGCGCTGATTTGCCCTTCCGGCTTGCTTGGTTGGCCAAAAAGGGCGTATGCGTTTTTTCCTGAACATATTCAGGAAAAAACGCATACGCCCTTTTTGGCCAAGGGCATCATTGTCAACGTTTTGCTGCTTTTCATGTGCTTTAAAGGCGAGTCGAATCTACCTCCTGAAATCTGTTTCCTGCAAATCTGCCTTGCTTTCAAATCCTCTTCGTTGCCTTCCCTCAATATATTTGTGGACGAGAGTTCTCATTTATAACTCTGCACGTTTGTGAATTGCAGTGCCCCTGAGCTCCATTTGTCTCCTCGCTTTTTTGGGAGCTGGCCGCAAAAGCGCAGGATTGCTTCAGGCCCTATTTTGGTTCTGGGGGGCAGGCTGAGCCTGTGGTTCATTTTTCTTCCTGATGGGAAAATGGAGTGACCTGTGCCTGTCCCAACACCTAGGGCTAGTCTCTCGTTGGTTCCCCGTCTTCCCGTTCATCCTCAGGACAAATTGCAACCTGGACGAAACAGGAGGTTAAAGGTGCTGATTCTCCAAGTAGGGAGATGGTTAGTCAAGCGGCTGGAATGGCGAACCCGAGCACAAGGAGAGGAGAAATGAGGTGCATTTTAGAAACCTTTCCCGATCTCATGGCATACCATCTTCTGGGTTTCTCATGCATGTTTTGATGTAGGAAGATGCCCTTGTACCTGGAGATTTGATACCCATGGGGTGTGTTCCCCGCAGTGTTACTTTAAAGTATCTGCGTTTGCTCACCCAACCTCACCAATCCTCTCAGCCCCAAGAGTGTCCAGCCTTCTGTCTCATCCAGCTGTGGGTCTAGATATGGTCAATCCAGGTTGCATCATAGACCCTGAACGGATTTTGTAAGAATTTCTCTCTCTTTCACTGTCTTTGTTTTGTGGGTTTTTTAAAGTAATTTATGTTTAGAATCGGGCTTGGCTGCTTTTCCCTGCTGTGTTGATGCCGCTTTACACCCTCTTGATTCACTTGCAGAGAGATATCGATACATAGGTTTTCAGATTCTTACTAGTCAGATATATTCTTGTGTGGTGACTAGGGTGTGTTGAGTCCAGTTCACTGAGCAGGGAGTAGGCCTTGTCTATTACATATTTGGCTTATGGAGCGGTCTCTGAGATAATTTGAAACCCTTGTTTTATGCATCACCCCACCTCACCTTTCCCGTTAAGCAGCCATAGTGTGTCTTCTAAAGGTGTGACTCTGTTCTGTTTTGTAATTCAGTTCAAGTGTAGCGATTTTGACATTCCCTCTATAAGCGATATCTTAGGATAAGTGTCTTTTTCTGTGTGACTTATTTCACTTAGAATCATCGTACCTAAATCCACTCATCATGCTGCTAACTAGCCTTATGACATTGATTTCATGGCTGAGTGATATTCCATTGTGCCAAGTACCACCATTTCTTTATCCATTTTTCTCTTTCCTGGGATATTGAAGGTGTACCGAAGCGGAGGTTCTTGGAAACAGAGCAGCCGTAAACTTTAGGGTGCCTGTGTCTTGTTGATTTTTAGTTTTCCCAATTTATACACCCATGAGTGGAAGTGCCCTATGCTCTCAACGCTGTGTTTATTACTTGTTTCAGGACACACCGTACTCTTCTCCAGAGTGCCTGTTGGCAATTTACATCCCGCCCATCAGCGTAGTAAGGCTGCCATGTCTCCATGGCCTGTCCTGCTTTTCTGGTTTTTACACTTTGTTCAGCATGGCCCTTTTGACTGAGGGCAAGCGAGACTTCTTTGTAACGTTGATTTGCACTTCCGGCTTGATTGGTTGGCCAAAAAGGGCGTATGCGTTTTTTCCTGAATATATTCAGGAAAAAACGCATACGCCCTTTTTGGCCAAGGGCATCATTGTCAACGTTTTGCCGCTTTTCATGTGCTTTAAAGGCGAGTCGAATCTACCTCCTGAAATCTGTTTCCTGCAAATCTGCCTTGCTTTCAAATCCTCTTCGTTGCCTTCCCTCAATATATTTGTGGACGAGAGTTCTCATTTATAACTCTGCACGTTTGTGAATTGCAGTGCCCCTGAGCTCCATTTGTCTCCTCGCTTTTTTGGGAGCTGGCCGCAAAAGCGCAGGATTGCTTCAGGCCCTATTTTGGTTCTGGGGGGCAGGCTGAGCCTGTGGTTCATTCTTCTTCCTGATGGGAAAATGGAGTGACCTGTGCCTGTCCCAACACGTAGGGCTAGTCTCTCGTTGGTTCCCCGTCTTCCCGTTCATCCTCAGGACAAATTGCAACCTGGACGAAACAGGAGGTTAAAGGTGCTGATTCTCCAAGTAGGGAGATGGTTAGTCAAGCGGCTGGAATGGGGAACCCGAGCACAAGGAGAGGAGAAATAAGGTGCGTTTTAGAAACCTTTCCCGATCTCATGGCATACCATCTTCTGGGTTTCCCATGCATGTTTTGATGTAGGAAGATTCCCTTGTACCTGGAGATTTGAGACCCATGGGGTGGGTACCCCGCGGTATTACTTTAAAGTATCTGCATTTGCTCACCCAACCTCACCAATCCTCTCAGCCCCAAGAGTGTCCAGCCTTATGTCTCATCCAGCTGTGGGTCTAGATATGGTCAATCCAGGTTGCATCAGAGACCCTGAACGGATTTTGTAAGAATTTCTCTCTCTTTCACTGTCTTTGCTTTGTGGGTTTTTTAAAGTAATGTATGTTTAGAATGGGGTTTGGCTGCTTTTCCCTGCTGTGTTTATGCCACTTTACAGCCTCTTGATTCACTTGCAGAGAGATATCAATACATAGGTTTTCAGATTCATACTAGTCAGATATATTCTTGTGCGGTGACTAGGGGGTGTTGAGTCCAGTTCACTGAGCAGGGAGTAGGCCTTGTCTATTACATATTTGGCTTATGGAGCGGTGTCTGAGCTAATTTCAAACCCTTGTTTTATGCATCACCCCACCTCACCTTTCCGGTTAAGCAGCCATAGTGTGTCTTCTAAAGGTGTGCCTCTGTTCTGTTTTGTAATTCAGTTCAAGTGTAGCGATTTTGACATTCCCTCTATAAGCGATATCTTAGGATAAGTGTCTTTTTCTGTGTGACTTATTTCACTTAGAATCATCGGACCTAAATCCACTCATCATGCTGCTAACAAGCCTTATGATATTGATTTCATGGCTGAGTGATATTCCATTGTGCCAATTACCACCATTTCTTTATCCATTTTTCTCTTTCCTGGGATATTGAAGGTGTACCGAAGCGGAGGTTCTTGGAAACAGAGCAGCCGTAAACTTTAGGTTGCCTGTGTCTTGTTGATTTTTAGTTTTCCCAATTTATACGCCCATGAGTGGAAGTGCCCTATGCTCTCAACGCTGTGTTTATTACTTGTTTCAGGACACACCGTACTCATCTCCAGAGTGCCTGTTGGCAATTTACATCCCGCCCATCAGCGTAGCAAGGCTCCCATGTCTCCATGGCCTGTCCTGCTTTTCTGGTTTTTACAATTTGTTCAGCATGGCCCTTTTGACCTAGGGCAAGCGAGACTTCTTTGTAGTGCTGATTTGCCCTTCCGGCTTGCTTGGTTGGCCAAAAAGGGCGTATGCGTTTTTTCCTGAATATATTCAGGAAAAAACGCATACGCCCTTTTTGGCCAAGGGCATCATTGTCAACGTTTTGCCGCTTTTCATGTGCTTTAAAGGCGAGTCGAATCTACCTCCTGAAATCTGTTTCCTGCAAATCTGCCTTGCTTTCAAATCCTCTTCGTTGCCTTCCCTCAATATATTTGTGGATGAGAGTTCTCATTTATAACTCTGCACGTTTGTGAATTGCAGTGCCCCTGAGCTCCATTTGTCTCCTCGCTTTTTTGGGAGCTGGCCGCAAAAGCGCAGGATTGCTTCAGGCCCTATTTTGGTTCTGGGGGGCAGGCTGAGCCTGTGGTTCATTCTTCTTCCTGATGGGAAAATGGAGTGACCTGTGCCTGTCCCAACACCTAGGGCTAGTCTCTCGTTGGTTACCCGTCTTCCCGTTCATCCTCAGGACAAATAGCAACCTGGACGAAACAGGAGGTTAAAGGTGCTGATTCTCCAAGTAGGGAGATGGTTAGTCAAGCGACTGGAATGGCGAACCCGAGCACAAGGAGAGGAGAAATGAGGTTCGTTTTAGAAACCTTTCCCGATCTCATGGCATACCATCTTCTGGGTTTCCCATGCATGTTTTGATGTAGGAAGATGCCCTTGTACCTGGAGATTTGAGACCCATGGGGTGTGTTCCCCGCAGTGTTACTTTAAAGTATCTGCGTTTGCTCACCCAACCTCACCAATCCTCTCAGCCCCAAGAGTGTCCAGCCTTCTGTCTCATCCAGCTGTGGGTCTAGATATGGTCAATCCAGGTTGCATCATAGACCCTGAACGGATTTTGTAAGAATTTCTCTCTCTTTCACTGTCTTTGTTTTGTGGGTTTTTTAAAGTAATTTATGTTTAGAATCGGGCTTGGCTGCTTTTCCCTGCTGTGTTGATGCCGCTTTACACCCTCTTGATTCACTTGCAGAGAGATATCGATACATAGGTTTTCAGATTCTTACTAGTCAGATATATTCTTGTGTGGTGACTTGGGTGTGTTGAGTCCAGTTCACTGAGCAGGGAGTAGGCCTTGTCTATTAAAAATTTGGCTTATGGAGCGGTCTCTGAGGTAATTTGAAACCCTTGTTTTATGCATCACCCCACCTCACCTTTCCCGTTAAGCAGCCATAGTGTGTCTTCTAAAGGTGTGCCTCTGTTCTGTTTTGTAATTCAGTTCAAGTGTAGCGATTTTGACATTCCCTCTATAAGCGATATCTTAGGATAAGTGTCTTTTTCTGTGTGACTTATTTCACTTAGAATCATCGGACCTAAATCCACTCATCATGCTGCTAACTAGCCTTATGACATTGATTTCATGGCTGAGTGATATTGCATTGTGCCAAGTACCACCATTTCTTTATCCATTTTTCTCTTTCCTGGGATATTGAAGGTGTACCGAAGCGGAGGTTCTTGGAAACAGAGCAGCCGTAAAGTTTGGGGTGCCTGTGTCTTGTTGATTTTTAGTTTTCCCGATTTATACGCCCATGAGTGGAAGTGCCCTATGCTCTCAACGCTGTGTTTATTACTTGTTTCAGGACACACCGTACTCATCTCCAGAGTGCCTGTTGGCAATTTACATCCCGCCCATCAGCGTAGCAAGGCTCCCATGTCTCCATGGCCTGTCCTGCTTTTCTGGTTTTTACACTTTGTTCAGCATGGCCCTTTTGACCGAGGGCAAGCGAGACTTCTTTGTAGCGCTGATTTGCCCTTCCGGCTTGCTTGGTTGGCCAAAAAGGGCGTATGCGTTTTTTCCTGAATATATTCAGGAAAAAACGCATACGCCCTTTTTGGCCAAGGGCATCATTGTCAACGTTTTGCCGCTTTTCATGTGCTTTAAAGGCGAGTCGAATCTACCTCCTGAAATCTGTTTCCTGCAAATCTGCCTTGCTTTCAAATCCTCTTCGTTGCCTTCCTTCAATATATTTGTGGACGAGAGTTCTCATTTATAACTCTGCATGTTTGTGAATTGCAGTGCCCCTGAGCTCCATTTGTCTCCTCGCTTTTTTGGGAGCTGGCCGCAAAAGCGCAGGATTGCTTCACGCCCTATTTTGGTTCTGGGGGGCAGGCTGAGCCTGTGGTTCATTCTTCTTCCTGATGGGAAAATGGAGTGACCTATGCCTGTCCCAACACCTAGGGCTCGTCTCTCGTTGGTTCCCCGTCTTCCCGTTCATCCTCAGGACAAATTGCAACCTGTACAATCAGGAGGTTAAAGGTGCTGATTCTCCAAGTAGGGAGATGGTTAGTCAAGCAGCTGGAATGGTGAACCCGAGCACAAGGAGAGGAGAAATGAGGTGCATTTTAGAAACCTTTCCCGATCTCATGGCATACCATCTTCTGGGTTTCCCATGCATGTTTTGATGTAGGAAGATGCCCTTTTACCTGGAGATTTGAGACCCATGGGGTGTGATCCCCGCAGTGTTACCTTAAAGTATCTGCGTTTGCTCACCCAACCTCACCAATCCTCTCAGCCCCAAGAGTGTCCAGCCTTATGTCTCATTCAGCTGTGGGTGTAGATATGGTCAATCCAGGTTGCATCATAGACCCTGAACGGATTTTGTAAGAAATTCTCTCTCTTTCACTGTCTTTGTTTTGTGGGTTTTTTAAAGTAATGTATGTTTAGAATCGGGCTTGGCTGCTTTTCCCTGCTGTGTTGATGCCGCTTTACACCCTCTTGGTTCACTTGCAGAGAGATATCGATACATAGGTTTTCAGATTCTTACTAGTCAGATATATTCTTGTGTGGTGACTAGGGTGTGTTGAGTCCAGTTCACTGAGCAGGGAGTAGGCCTTGTCTATTACATATTTGGCTTATGGAGCGGTCTCTGAGCTAATTTGAAACCCTTGTTTTATGCATCACCCCACCTCACCTTTCCCGTTAAGCAGCCATAGTGTGTCTTCTAAAGGTGTGACTCTGTTCTGTTTTGTAATTCAGTTCAAGTGTAGCGATTTTGACATTCCCTCTATAAGCGATATCTTAGGATAAGTGTCTTTTTCTGTGTGACTTATTTCACTTAGAATCATCGTACCTAAATCCACTCATCATGCTGCTAACTAGCCTTATGACATTGATTTCATGGCTGAGTGATATTCCATTGTGCCAAGTACCACCATTTCTTTATCCATTTTTCTCTTTCCTGGGATATTGAAGGTGTACCGAAGCGGAGGTTCTTGGAAACAGAGCAGCCGTAAACTTTAGGGTGCCTGTGTCTTGTTGATTTTTAGTTTTCCCAATTTATACGCCCATGAGTGGAAGTGCCCTATGCTCTCTACACTGTGTTTATTACTTGTTTCAGGACACACCGTACTCTTCTCCAGAGTGCCTGTTGGCAATTTACATCCCGCCCATCAGCGTAGTAAGGCTCCCATGTCTCCGTGGCCTGTCCTGCTTTTCTGGTTTTTACACTTTGTTCAGCATGGCCCTTTTGACCGAGGGCAAGCGAGACTTCTTTGTAGCGTTGATTTGCACTTCCGGCTTGCTTGGTTGGCCAAAAAGGGCGTATGCGTTTTTTCCTGAATATATTCAGGAAAAAACGCATACGCCCTTTTTGGCCAAGGGCATCATTGTCAACGTTTTGGCGCTTTTCATGTGCTTTAAAGGCGAGTTGAATCTACCTCCTGAAATCTGTTTCCTGCAAATCTGCCTTGCTTTCAAATCCTCTTCGTTGCCTTCCCTCAATATATTTGTGGACGAGAGTTCTCATTTATAACTCTGCACGTTTGTGAATTGCAGTGCCCCTGAGCTCCATTTGTCTCCTCGCTTTTTTGGGAGCTGGCCGCAAAAGCGCAGGATTGCTTCAGGCCCTATTTTGGTTCTGGGGTGCAGGCTGAACCTGTGGTTCATTCTTCTTCCTGATGGGAAAATAGAGTGACCTGTGCCTGTCCCAACACCTAGGGCTAGTCTCTTGTTGGTTCCCCGTCTTCCCGTTCATCCTCACGACAAATTGCAACCTGGACGAAACAGAAGGTTAAAGGTGCTGATTCTCCAAGTAGGGAGATGGTTAGTCAAGCGACTGGAATGGCGAACCCGAGCACAAGGAGAGGAGAAATGAGGTTCGTTTTAGAAACCTTTCCCGATCTCATGGCATACCATCTTCTGGGTTTCCCATGCATGTTTTGATGTAGGAAGATGCCCTTGTACCTGGAGATTTGAGACCCATGGGGTGTGTTCCCCGCAGTGTTACTTTAAAGTATCTGCGTTTGCTCACCCAACCTCACCAATCCTCTCAGCCCCAAGAGTGTCCAGCCTTATGTCTCATCCAGCTGTGGGTCTAGATATGGTCAATCCAGGTTGCATCAGAGACCCTGAACGGATTTTGTAAGAATTTCTCTCTCTTTCACTGTCTTTGTTTTGTGGGTTTTTTAAAGTAATGTATGTTTAGAATGGGGTTTGGCTGCTTTTCCCTGCTGTGTTTATGCCGCTTTACACCCTCTTGATTCACTTGCAGAGAGATATCAATACATAGGTTTTCAGATTCATACTAGTCAGATATATTCTTGTGCGGTGACTAGGGGGTGTTGAGTCCAGTTCACTGAGCAGGGAGTAGGCCTTGTCTATTACATATTTGGCTTATGGAGCGGTGTCTGAGCTAATTTCAAACCCTTGTTTTATGCATCACACCACCTCACCTTTCCGGTTAAGCAGCCATAGTGTGTCTTCTAAAGGTGTGCCTCTGTTCTGTTTTGTAATTCAGTTCAAGTGTAGCGATTTTGACATTCCCTCTATAAGCGATATCTTAGGATAAGTGCCTTTTTCTGTGTGACTTATTTCACTTAGAATCATCGTACCGAAATCCACTCATCATGCTGCTAACTAGCCTTATGACATTGATTTCATGGCTGAGTGATATTGCATTGTGCCAAGTACCACCATTTCTTTATCCATTTTTCTCTTTCCTGGTATATTGAAGGTGTACCGAAGCGGAGGTTCTTGGAAACAGAGCAGCCGTAAAGTTTGGGGTGCCTGTGTCTTGTTGATTTTTAGTTTTCCCAATTTATACGCCCATGAGTGGAAGTGCCCTATGCTCTCAACGCTGTGTTTATTACTTGTTTCAGGACACACCGTACTCATCTCCAGAGTGCCTGTTGGCAATTTACATCCCGCCCATCAGCGTAGCAAGGCTCCCATGTCTCCATGGCCTGTCCTGCTTTTCTGGTTTTTACACTTTGTTCAGCATGGCCCTTTTGACCGAGGGCAAGCGAGACTTCTTTGTAGCGCTGATTTGCCCTTCCGGCTTGCTTGGTTGGCCAAAAAGGGCGTATGCGTTTTTTCCTGAATATATTCAGGAAAAAACGCATACGCCGTTTTTGGCCAAGGGCATCATTGTCAACGTTTTGCCGCTTTTCATGTGCTTTAAAGGCGAGTCGAATCTACCTCCTGAAATCTGTTTCCTGCAAATCTGCCTTGCTTTCAAATCCTCTTCGTTGCCTTCCTTCAATATATTTGTGGACGAGAGTTCTCATTTATAACTCTGCATGTTTGTGAATTGCAGTGCCCCTGAGCTCCATTTGTCTCCTCGCTTTTTTGGGAGCTGGCCGCAAAAGCGCAGGATTGCTTCACGCCCTATTTTGGTTCTGGGGGGCAGGCTGAGCCTGTGGTTCATTCTTCTTCCTGATGGGAAAATGGAGTGACCTATGCCTGTCCCAACACCTAGGGCTCGTCTCTCGTTGGTTCCCCGTCTTCACGTTCATCCTCAGGACAAATTGCAACCTGTACATTCAGGAGGTTAAAGGTGCTGATTCTCCAAGTAGGGAGATGGTTAGTCAAGCAGCTGGAATGGTGAACCCGAGCACAAGGAGAGGAGAAATGAGGTGCATTTTAGAAACCTTTCCCGATCTCATGGCATACCATCTTCTGGGTTTCCCATGCATGTTTTGATGTAGGAAGATGCCCTTGTACCTGGAGATTTGAGACCCATGGGGTGTGTTCCCCGCAGTGTTACTTTAAAGTATCTGCGTTTGCTCACCCAACCTCACCAATCCTCTCAGCCCCAAGAGTGTCCAGCCTTCTGTCTCATCCAGCTGTGGGTCTAGATATGGTCAATCCAGGTTGCATCATAGACCCTGAACGGATTTTGTAAGAATTTCTCTCTCTTTCACTGTCTTTGTTTTGTGGGTTTTTTAAAGTAATTTATGTTTAGAATCGGGCTTGGCTGCTTTTCCCTGCTGTGTTGATGCCGCTTTACACCCTCTTGATTCACTTGCAGAGAGATATCGATACATAGGTTTTCAGATTCTTACTAGTCAGATATATTCTTGTGTGGTGACTAGGGTGTGTTGAGTCCAGTTCACTGAGCAGGGAGTAGGCCTTGTCTATTAAAAATTTGGCTTATGGAGCGGTCTCTGAGCTAATTTCAAACCCTTGTTTTATGCATCACCCCACCTCACCTTTCCCGTTAAGCAGCCATAGTGTGTCTTCTAAAGGTGTGCCTCTGTTCTGTTTTGTAATTCAGTTCAAGTGTAGCGATTTTGACATTCCCTCTATAAGCGATATCTTAGGATAAGTGTCTTTTTCTGTGTGACTTATTTCACTTAGAATCATCGGACCTAAATCCACTCATCATGCTGCTAACTAGCCTTATGACATTGATTTCATGGCTGAGTGATATTCCATTGTGCCAAGTACCACCATTTCTTTATCCATTTTTCTCTTTCCTGGGATATTGAAGGTGTACCGAAGCGGAGGTTCTTGGAAACAGAGCAGCCGTAAACTTTAGGGTGCCTGTGTCTTGTTGATTTTTAGTTTTCCCAATTTATACGCCCATGAGTGGAAGTGCCCTATGCTCTCTACACTGTGTTTATTACTTGTTTCAGGACACACCGTACTCTTCTCCAGAGTGCCTGTTGGCAATTTACATCCCGCCCATCAGCGTAGTAAGGCTCCCATGTCTCCGTGGCCTGTCCTGCTTTTCTGGTTTTTACACTTTGTTCAGCATGGCCCTTTTGACCGAGGGCAAGCGAGACTTCTTTGTAGCGTTGATTTGCACTTCCGGCTTGCTTGGTTGGCCAAAAAGGGCGTATGCGTTTTTTCCTGAATATATTCAGGAAAAAACGCATACGCCCTTTTTGGCCAAGGGCATCATTGTCAACATTTTGGCGCTTTTCATGTGCTTTAAAGGCGAGTTGAATCTACCTCCTGAAATCTGTTTCCTGCAAATCTGCCTTGCTTTCAAATCCTCTTCGTTGCCTTCCCTCAATATATTTGTGGACGAGAGTTCTCATTTATAACTCTGCACGTTTGTGAATTGCAGTGCCCCTGAGCTCCATTTGTCTCCTCGCTTTTTTGGGAGCTGGCCGCAAAAGCGCAGGATTGCTTCAGGCCCTATTTTGGTTCTGGGGTGCAGGCTGAACCTGTGGTTCATTCTTCTTCCTGATGGGAAAATGGAGTGACCTGTGCCTGTCCCAACACCTAGGGCTAGTCTCTTGTTGGTTCCCCGTCTTCCCGTTCATCCTCACGACAAATTGCAACCTGGACGAAACAGAAGGTTAAAGGTGCTGATTCTCCAAGTAGGGAGATGGTTAGTCAAGCGACTGGAATGGCGAACCCGAGCACAAGGAGAGGAGAAATGAGGTTCGTTTTAGAAACCTTTCCCGATCTCATGGCATACCATCTTCTGGGTTTCCCATGCATGTTTTGATGTAGGAAGATGCCCTTGTACCTGGAGATTTGAGACCCATGGGGTGTGTTCCCCGCAGTGTTACTTTAAAGTATCTGCGTTTGCTCACCCAACCTCACCAATCCTCTCAGCCCCAAGAGTGTCCAGCCTTATGTCTCATCCAGCGGTGGGTCTAGATATGGTCAATCCAGGTTGCATCAGAGACCCTGAACGGATTTTGTAAGAATTTCTCTCTCTTTCACTGTCTTTGTTTTGTGGGTTTTTTAAAGTAATGTATGTTTAGAATGGGGTTTGGCTGCTTTTCCCTGCTGTGTTTATGCCGCTTTACACCCTCTTGATTCACTTGCAGAGAGATATCAATACATAGGTTTTCAGATTCATACTAGTCAGATATATTCTTGTGCGGTGACTAGGGGGTGTTGAGTCCAGTTCACTGAGCAGGGAGTAGGCCTTGTCTATTACATATTTGGCTTATGGAGCGGTGTCTGAGCTAATTTCAAACCCTTGTTTTATGCATCACCCCACCTCACCTTTCCTGTTAAGCAGCCATAGTGTGTCTTCTAAAGGTGTGCCTCTGTTCTGTTTTGTAATTCAGTTCAAGTGTAGCGATTTTGACATTCCCTCTATAAGCGATATCTTAGGATAAGTGCCTTTTTCTGTGTGACTTATTTCACTTAGAATCATCGTACCTAAATCCACTCATCATGCTGCTAACTAGCCTTATGACATTGATTTCATGGCTGAGTGATATTGCATTGTGCCAAGTACCACCATTTCTTTATCCATTTTTCTCTTTCCTGGGATATTGAAGGTGTACCGAAGCGGAGGTTCTTGGAAACAGAGCAGCCGTAAAGTTTGGGGTGCCTGTGTCTTGTTGATTTTTAGTTTTCCCAATTTATACGCCCATGAGTGGAAGTGCCCTATGCTCTCAACGCTGTGTTTATTACTTGTTTCAGGACACACCGTACTCATCTCCAGAGTGCCTGTTGGCAATTTACATCCCGCCCATCAGCGTAGCAAGGCTCCCATGTCTCCATGGCCTGTCCTGCTTTTCTGGTTTTTACACTTTGTTCAGCATGGCCCTTTTGACCGAGGGCAAGCGAGACTTCTTTGTAGCGCTGATTTGCCCTTCCGGCTTGCTTGGTTGGCCAAAAAGGGCGTATGCGTTTTTTCCTGAATATATTCAGGAAAAAACGCATACGCCCTTTTTGGCCAAGGGCATCATTGTCAACGTTTTGCCGCTTTTCATGTGCTTTAAAGGCGAGTCGAATCTACCTCCTTAAATCTGTTTCCTGCAAATCTGCCTTGCTTTCAAATCCTCTTCGTTGCCTTCCTTCAATATATTTGTGGACGAGAGTTCTCATTTATAACTCTGCATGTTTGTGAATTGCAGTGCCCCTGAGCTCCATTTGTCTCCTCGCTTTTTTGGGAGCTGGCCGCAAAAGCGCAGGATTGCTTCAGGCCCTATTTTGGTTCTGGGGGGCAGGCTGAGCCTGTGGTTCATTCTTCTTCCTGATGGGAAAATGGAGTGACCTATGCCTGTCCCAACACCTAGGGCTCGTCTCTCGTTGGTTCCCCGTCTTCCCGTTCATCCTCAGGACAAATTGCAACCTGTACATTCAGGAGGTTAAAGGTGCTGATTCTCCAAGTAGGGAGATGGTTAGTCAAGCAGCTGGAATGGTGAACCCGAGCACAAGGAGAGGAGAAATGAGGTGCATTTTAGAAACCTTTCCCGATCTCATGGCATACCATCTTCTGGGTTTCCCATGCATGTTTTGATGTAGGAAGATGCCCTTGTACCTGGAGATTTGAGACCCATGGGGTGTGTTCCCCGCAGTGTTACTTTAAAGTATCTGCGTTTGCTCACCCAACCTCACCAATCCTCTCAGCCCCAAGAGTGTCCAGCCTTCTGTCTCATCCAGCTGTGGGTCTAGATATGGTCAATCCAGGTTGCATCATAGACCCTGAACGGATTTTGTAAGAATTTCTCTCTCTTTCACTGTCTTTGTTTTGTGGGTTTTTTAAAGTAATTTATGTTTAGAATCGGGCTTGGCTGCTTTTCCCTGCTGTGTTGATGCCGCTTTACACCCTCTTGATTCACTTGCAGAGAGATATCGATACATAGGTTTTCAGATTCTTACTAGTCAGATATATTCTTGTGTGGTGACTAGGGTGTGTTGAGTCCAGTTCACTGAGCAGGGAGTAGGCCTTGTCTATTACATATTTGGCTTATGGAGCGGTCTCTGAGCTAATTTCAAACCCTTGTTTTATGCATCACCCCACCTCACCTTTCCCGTTAAGCAGCCATAGTGTGTCTTCTAAAGGTGTGCCTCTGTTCTGTTTTGTAATTCAGTTCAAGTGTAGCGATTTTGACATTCCCTCTATAAGCGATATCTTAGGATAAGTGTCTTTTTCTGTGTGACTTATTTCACTTAGAATCATCGGACCTAAATCCACTCATCATGCTGCTAACTAGCCTTATGACATTGATTTCATGGCTGAGTGATATTCCATTGTGCCAAGTACCACCATTTCTTTATCCATTTTTCTCTTTCCTGGGATATTGAAGGTGTACCGAAGCGGAGGTTCTTGGAAACAGAGCAGCCGTAAACTTTAGGGTGCCTGTGTCTTGTTGATTTTTAGTTTTCCCAATTTATACGCCCATGAGTGGAAGTGCCCTATGCTCTCTACACTGTGTTTATTACTTGTTTCAGGACACACCGTACTCTTCTCCAGAGTGCCTGTTGGCAATTTACATCCCGCCCATCAGCGTAGTAAGGCTCCCATGTCTCCGTGGCCTGTCCTGCTTTTCTGGTTTTTACACTTTGTTCAGCATGGCCCTTTTGACCGAGGGCAAGCGAGACTTCTTTGTAGCGTTGATTTGCACTTCCGGCTTGCTTGGTTGGCCAAAAAGGGCGTATGCGTTTTTTCCTGAATATATTCAGGAAAAAACGCATACGCCCTTTTTGGCCAAGGGCATCATTGTCAACGTTTTGGCGCTTTTCATGTGCTTTAAAGGCGAGTTGAATCTACCTCCTGAAATCTGTTTCCTGCAAATCTGCCTTGCTTTCAAATCCTCTTCGTTGCCTTCCCTCAATATATTTGTGGACGAGAGTTCTCATTTATAACTCTGCACGTTTGTGAATTGCAGTGCCCCTGAGCTCCATTTGTCTCCTCGCTTTTTTGGGAGCTGGCCGCAAAAGCGCAGGATTGCTTCAGGCCCTATTTTGGTTCTGGGGTGCAGGCTGAACCTGTGGTTCATTCTTCTTCCTGATGGGAAAATGGAGTGACCTGTGCCTGTCCCAACACCTAGGGCTAGTCTCTTGTTGGTTCCCCGTCTTCCCGTTCATCCTCACGACAAATTGCAACCTGGACGAAACAGAAGGTTAAAGGTGCTGATTCTCCAAGTAGGGAGATGGTTAGTCAAGCAGCTGGAATGGTGAACCTGAGCACAAGGAGAGGAGAAATGAGGTGCATTTTAGAAACCTTTCCCGATCTCATGGCATACCATCTTCTGGGTTTCCCATGCATGTTTTGATGTAGGAAGATGCCCTTTTACCTGGAGATTTGAGACCCATGGGGTGTGATCCCCGCAGTGTTACCTTAAAGTATCTGCGTTTGCTCACCCAACCTCACCAATCCTCTCAGCCCCAAGAGTGTCCAGCCTTATGTCTCATTCAGCTGTGGGTGTAGATATGGTCAATCCAGGTTGCATCATAGACCCTGAACGGATTTTGTAAGAAATTCTCTCTCTTTCACTGTCTTTGTTTTGTGGGTTTTTTAAAGTAATGTATGTTTAGAATCGGGCTTGGCTGCTTTTCCCTGCTGTGTTGATGCCGCTTTACACCCTCTTGGTTCACTTGCAGAGAGATATCGATACATAGGTTTTCAGATTCTTACTAGTCAGATATATTCTTGTGTGGTGACTAGGGTGTGTTGAGTCCAGTTCACTGAGCAGGGAGTAGGCCTTGTCTATTACATATTTGGCTTATGGAGCGGTCTCTGAGCTAATTTGAAACCCTTGTTTTATGCATCACCCCACCTCACCTTTCCGGTTAAGCAGCCATAGTGTGTCTTCTAAAGGTGTGCCTCTGTTCTGTTTTGTAATTCAGTTCAAGTGTAGCGATTTTGACATTCCCTCTATAAGCGATATCTTAGGATAAGTGTCTTTTTCTGTGTGACTTATTTCACTTAGAATCATCGGACCTAAATCCACTCATCATGCTGCTAACTAGCCTTATGACATTGATTTCATGGCTGAGTGATATTCCATTGTGCCAAGTACCACCATTTCTTTATCCATTTTTCTCTTTCCTGGGATATTGAAGGTGTACCGAAGCGGAGGTTCTTGGAAACAGAGCAGCCGTAAACTTTAGGGTGCCTGTGTCTTGTTGATTTTTAGTTTTCCCAATTTATACGCCCATGAGTGGAAGTGCCCTATGCTCTCTACACTGTGTTTATTACTTGTTTCAGGACACACCGTACTCTTCTCCAGAGTGCCTGTTGGCAATTTACATCCCGCCCATCAGCGTAGTAAGGCTCCCATGTCTCCGTGGCCTGTCCTGCTTTTCTGGTTTTTACACTTTGTTCAGCATGGCCCTTTTGACCGAGGGCAAGCGAGACTTCTTTGTAGCGTTGATTTGCACTTCCGGCTTGCTTGGTTGGCCAAAAAGGGCGTATGCGTTTTTTCCTGAATATATTCAGGAAAAAACGCATACGCCCTTTTTGGCCAAGGGCATCATTGTCAACGTTTTGGCGCTTTTCATGTGCTTTAAAGGCGAGTTGAATCTACCTCCTGAAATCTGTTTCCTGCAAATCTGCCTTGCTTTCAAATCCTCTTCGTTGCCTTCCCTCAATATATTTGTGGACGAGAGTTCTCATTTATAACTCTGCACGTTTGTGAATTGCAGTGCCCCTGAGCTCCATTTGTCTCCTCGCTTTTTTGGGAGCTGGCCGCAAAAGCGCAGGATTGCTTCAGGCCCTATTTTGGTTCTGGGGTGCAGGCTGAACCTGTGGTTCATTCTTCTTCCTGATGGGAAAATGGAGTGACCTGTGCCTGTCCCAACACCTAGGGCTAGTCTCTTGTTGGTTCCCCGTCTTCCCGTTCATCCTCACGACAAATTGCAACCTGGACGAAACAGAAGGTTAAAGGTGCTGATTCTCCAAGTAGGGAGATGGTTAGTCAAGCGACTGGAATTGCGAACCCGAGCACAAGGAGAGGAGAAATGAGGTTCGTTTTAGAAACCTTTCCCGATCTCATGGCATACCATCTTCTGGGTTACCCATGCATGTTTTGATGTAGGAAGATGCCCTTGTACCTGGAGATTTGAGACCCATGGGGTGTGTTCCCCGCAGTGTTACTTTAAAGTATCTGCGTTTGCTCACCCAACCTCACCAATCCTCTCAGCCCCAAGAGTGTCCAGCCTTATGTCTCATCCAGCTGTGGGTCTAGATATGGTCAATCCAGGTTGCATCAGAGACCCTGAACGGATTTTGTAAGAATTTCTCTCTCTTTCACTGTCTTTGTTTTGTGGGTTTTTTAAAGTAATGTATGTTTAGAATGGGGTTTCGCTGCTTTTCCCTGCTGTGTTTATGCCGCTTTACACCCTGTTGATTCACTTGCAGAGAGATATCAATACATAGGTTTTCAGATTCATACTAGTCAGATATATTCTTGTGCGGTGACTAGGGGGTGTTGAGTCCAGTTCACTGAGCAGGGAGTAGGCCTTGTCTATTACATATTTGGCTTATGGAGTGGTGTCTGAGCTAATTTCAAACCCTTGTTTTATGCATCACACCACCTCACCTTTCCGGTTAAGCAGCCATAGTGTGTCTTCTAAAGGTGTGCCTCTGTTCTGTTTTGTAATTCAGTTCAAGTGTAGCGATTTTGACATTCCCTCTATAAGCGATATCTTAGGATAAGTGCCTTTTTCTGTGTGACTTATTTCACTTAGAATCATCGTACCTAAATCCACTCATCATGCTGCTAACTAGCCTTATGACATTGATTTCATGGCTGAGTGATATTGCATTGTGCCAAGTACCACCATTTCTTTATCCATTTTTCTCTTTCCTGGGATATTGAAGGTGTACCGAAGCGGAGGTTCTTGGAAACAGAGCAGCCGTAAAGTTTGGGGTGCCTGTGTCTTGTTGATTTTCAGTTTTCCCAATTTATACGCCCATGAGTGGAAGTGCCCTATGCTCTCAACGCTGTGTTTATTACTTGTTTCAGGACACACCGTACTCATCTCCAGAGTGCCTGTTGGCAATTTACATCCCGCCCATCAGCGTAGCAAGGCTCCCATGTCTCCATGGCCTGTCCTGCTTTTCTGGTTTTTACACTTTGTTCAGCATGGCCCTTTTGACCGAGGGCAAGCGAGACTTCTTTGTAGCGCTGATTTGCCCTTCCGGCTTGCTTGGTTGGCCAAAAAGGGCGTATGCGTTTTTTCCTGAATATATTCAGGAAAAAACGCATACGCCCTTTTTGGCCAAGGGCATCATTGTCAACGTTTTGCCGCTTTTCATGTGCTTTAAAGGCGAGTCGAATCTACCTCCTGAAATCTGTTTCCTGCAAATCTGCCTTGCTTTCAAATCCTCTTCGTTGCCTTCCCTCAATATATTTGTGGACGAGAGTTCTCATTTATAACTCTGCACGTTTGTGAATTGCAGTGCCCCTGAGCTCCATTTGGCTCCTCGCTTTTTTGGGAGCTGGCCGCAAAAGCGCAGGATTGCTTCAGGCCCTATTTTGGTTCTGGGGGGCAGGCTGAGCCTGTGGTTCATTCTTCTTCCTGATGGGAAAATGGAGTGACCTATGCCTGTCCCAACACCTAGGGCTCGTCTCTCGTTGGTTCCCCGTCTTCACGTTCATGCTCAGGACAAATTGCAACCTGTACAATCAGGAGGTTAAGGGTGCTGATTCTCCAAGTAGGGAGATGGTTAGTCAAGCAGCTGGAATGGTGAACCCGAGCACAAGGAGAGGAGAAATGAGGTGCATTTTAGAAACCTTTCCCGATCTCATGGCATACCATCTTTTGGGTTTCCCATGCATGTTTTGATGTAGGAAGATGCCCTTGTACCTGGAGATTTGAGACCCATGGGGTGTGTTCCCCGCAGTGTTACTTTAAAGTATCTGCGTTTGCTCACCCAACCTCACCAATCCTCTCAGCCCCAAGAGTGTCCAGCCCTCTGTCTCATCCAGCTGTGGGTCTAGATATGGTCAATCCAGGTTGCATCATAGACCCTGAACGGATTTTGTAAGAATTTCTCTCTCTTTCACTGTCTTTGTTTTGTGGGTTTTTAAAAATAATTTATGTTTAGAATCGGGCTTGGCTGCTTTTCCCTGCTGTGTTGATGCCGCTTTACACCCTCTTGATTCACTTGCAGAGAGATATCGATACATAGGTTTTCAGATTCTTACTAGTCAGATATATTCTTGTGTGGTGACTAGGGTGTGTTGAGTCCAGTTCACTGAGCAGGGAGTAGGCCTTGTCTATTACATATTTGGCTTATGGAGCGGTCTCTGAGCTAATTTCAAACCCTTGTTTTATGCATCACCCCACCTCACCTTTCCGGTTAAGCAGCCATAGTGTGTCTTCTAAAGGTGTGCCTCTGTTCTGTTTTGTAATTCAGTTCAAGTGTAGCGATTTTGACATTCCCTCTATAAGCGATATCTTAGGATAAGTGCCTTTTTCTGTGTGACTTATTTCACTTAGAATCATCGTACCTAAATCCACTCATCATGCTGCTAAATAGCCTTATGACATTGATTTCATGGCTGAGTGATATTGCATTGTGCCAAGTACCACCATTTCTTTATCCATTTTTCTCTTTCCTGGGATATTGAAGATGTACCGAAGCGGAGGTTCTTGGCAACAGAGCAGCCGTAAAGTTTGGGGTGCCTGTGTCTTGTTGATTTTTAGTTTTCCCAATTTATACGCCCATGAGTGGAAGTGCCCTATGCTCTCAACGCTGTGTTTATTACTTGTTTCAGAACACACCGTACTCATCTCCAGAGTGCCTGTTGGCAATTTACATCCCGCCCATCAGCGTAGCAAGGCTCCCATGTCTCCATGGCCTGTACTGCTTTTCTGGTTTTTACACTTTGTTCAGCATGGCCCTTTTAACCGAGGGCAAGCGAGACTTCTTTGTAGCGCTGATTTGCCCTTCCGGCTTGCTTGGTTGGCCAAAAAGGGCGTATGCGTTTTTTCCTGAATATATTCAGGAAAAAACGCATACGCCCTTTTTGGCCAAGGGCATCATTGTCAACCTTTTGCCGCTTTTCATGTGCTTTAAAGGCGAGTCGAATCTACCTCCTGAAATCTGTTTCCTGCAAATCTGCCTTGCTTTCAAATCCTCTTCGTTGCCTTCCCTCAATATATTTGTGGACGAGAGTTCTCATTTATAACTCTGCACGTTTCTGAATTGCAGTGCCCCTGAGCTCCATTTGTCTCCTCGCTTTTTTGGGAGCTGGCCGCAAAAGCGCAGGATTGCTTCAGGCCCTATTTTGGTTCTGGGGGGCAGGCTGAGCCTGTGGTTCATTCTTCTTCCTGATGGGAAAATGGAGTGACCTGTGCCTGTCCCAACACCTAGGGCTAGTCTCTCGTTGGTTCCCCGTCTTCCCGTTCATCCTCAGGACAAATTGCAACCTGGACGAAACAGGAGGTTAAAGGTGCTGATTCTCCAAGTAGGGAGATGGTTAGTCAAGCAGCTGGAATGGTGAACCCGAGCACAAGGAGAGGAGAAATGAGGTGCATTTTAGAAACCTTTCCCGATCTCATGGCATACCATTTTCTGGGTTTCCCATGCATGTTTTGATGTAGGAAGATGCCCTTGTACCTGGAGATTTGAGACCCATGGGTGTGTTCCCCGCAGTGTTACTTTAAAGTATCTGCGTTTGCTCACCCAACCTCACCAATCCTCTCAGCCCCAAGAGTGTCCAGCCTTCTGTCTCATCCAGCTGTGGGTCTAGATATGGTCAATCCAGGTTGCATCATAGACCCTGAACGGATTTTGTAAGAATTTCTCTCTCTTTCACTGTCTTTGTTTTGTGGGTTTTTTAAAGTAATTTATGTTTAGAATCGGGCTTGGCTGCTTTTCCCTGCTGTGTTGATGCCGCTTTACACCCTCTTGATTCACTTGCAGAGAGATATCGATACATAGGTTTTCAGATTCTTACTAGTCAGATATATTCTTGTGTGGTGACTAGGGTGTGTTGAGTCCAGTTCACTGAGCAGGGAGTAGGCCTTGTCTATTACATATTTGGCTTATGGAGCGGTCTCTGAGCTAATTTCAAACCCTTGTTTTATGCATCACCCCACCTCACCTTTCCCGTTAAGCAGCCATAGTGTGTCTTCTAAAGGTGTGCCTCTGTTCTGTTTTGTAATTCAGTTCAAGTGTAGCGATTTTGACATTCCCTCTATAAGCGATATCTTAGGATAAGTGTCTTTTTCTGTGTGACTTATTTCACTTAGAATCATCGGACCTAAATCCACTCATCATGCTGCTAACTAGCCTTATGACATTGATTTCATGGCTGAGTGATATTCCATTGTGCCAAGTACCACCATTTCTTTATCCATTTTTCTCTTTCCTGGGATATTGAAGGTGTACCGAAGCGGAGGTTCTTGGAAACAGAGCAGCCGTAAACTTTAGGGTGCCTGTGTCTTGTTGATTTTTAGTTTTCCCAATTTATACGCCCATGAGTGGAAGTGCCCTATGCTCTCTACACTGTGTTTATTACTTGTTTCAGGACACACCGTACTCTTCTCCAGAGTGCCTGTTGGCAATTTACATCCCGCCCATCAGCGTAGTAAGGCTCCCATGTCTCCGTGGCCTGTCCTGCTTTTCTGGTTTTTACACTTTGTTCAGCATGGCCCTTTTGACCGAGGGCAAGCGAGACTTCTTTGTAGCGTTGATTTGCACTTCCGGCTTGCTTGGTTGGCCAAAAAGGGCGTATGCGTTTTTTCCTGAATATATTCAGGAAAAAACGCATACGCCCTTTTTGGCCAAGGGCATCATTGTCAACGTTTTGGCGCTTTTCATGTGCTTTAAAGGCGAGTTGAATCTACCTCCTGAAATCTGTTTCCTGCAAATCTGCCTTGCTTTCAAATCCTCTTCGTTGCCTTCCCTCAATATATTTGTGGACGAGAGTTCTCATTTATAACTCTGCACGTTTGTGAATTGCAGTGCCCCTGAGCTCCATTTGTCTCCTCGCTTTTTTGGGAGCTGGCCGCAAAAGCGCAGGATTGCTTCAGGCCCTATTTTGGTTCTGGGGTGCAGGCTGAACCTGTGGTTCATTCTTCTTCCTGATGGGAAAATGGAGTGACCTGTGCCTGTCCCAACACCTAGGGCTAGTCTCTTGTTGGTTCCCCGTCTTCCCGTTCATCCTCACGACAAATTGCAACCTGGACGAAACAGAAGGTTAAAGGTGCTGATTCTCCAAGTAGGGAGATGGTTAGTCAAGCAGCTGGAATGGTGAACCTGAGCACAAGGAGAGGAGAAATGAGGTGCATTTTAGAAACCTTTCCCGATCTCATGGCATACCATCTTCTGGGTTTCCCATGCATGTTTTGATGTAGGAAGATGCCCTTTTACCTGGAGATTTGAGACCCATGGGGTGTGATCCCCGCAGTGTTACCTTAAAGTATCTGCGTTTGCTCACCCAACCTCACCAATCCTCTCAGCCCCAAGAGTGTCCAGCCTTATGTCTCATTCAGCTGTGGGTGTAGATATGGTCAATCCAGGTTGCATCATAGACCCTGAACGGATTTTGTAAGAAATTCTCTCTCTTTCACTGTCTTTGTTTTGTGGGTTTTTTAAAGTAATGTATGTTTAGAATCGGGCTTGGCTGCTTTTCCCTGCTGTGTTGATGCCGCTTTACACCCTCTTGGTTCACTTGCAGAGAGATATCGATACATAGGTTTTCAGATTCTTACTAGTCAGATATATTCTTGTGTGGTGACTAGGGTGTGTTGAGTCCAGTTCACTGAGCAGGGAGTAGGCCTTGTCTATTACATATTTGGCTTATGGAGCGGTCTCTGAGCTAATTTGAAACCCTTGTTTTATGCATCACCCCACCTCACCTTTCCGGTTAAGCAGCCATAGTGTGTCTTCTAAAGGTGTGCCTCTGTTCTGTTTTGTAATTCAGTTCAAGTGTAGCGATTTTGACATTCCCTCTATAAGCGATATCTTAGGATAAGTGTCTTTTTCTGTGTGACTTATTTCACTTAGAATCATCGTACCTAAATCCACTCATCATGCTGCTAACTAGCCTTATGACATTGATTTCATGGCTGAGTGATATTGCATTGTGCCAAGTACCACCATTTCTTTATCCATTTTTCTCTTTCCTGGGATATTGAAGGTGTACCGAAGCGGAGGTTCTTGGAAACAGAGCAGCCGTAAACTTTAGGGTGCCTGTGTCTTGTTGATTTTTAGTTTTCCCAATTTATACGCCCATGAGTGGAAGTGCCCTATGCTCTCTACACTGTGTTTATTACTTGTTTCAGGACACACCGTACTCTTCTCCAGAGTGCCTGTTGGCAATTTACATCCCGCCCATCAGCGTAGTAAGGCTCCCATGTCTCCGTGGCCTGTCCTGCTTTTCTGGTTTTTACACTTTGTTCAGCATGGCCCTTTTGACCGAGGGCAAGCGAGACTTCTTTGTAGCGTTGATTTGCACTTCCGGCTTGCTTGGTTGGCCAAAAAGGGCGTATGCGTTTTTTCCTGAATATATTCAGGAAAAAACGCATACGCCCTTTTTGGCCAAGGGCATCATTGTCAACGTTTTGGCGCTTTTCATGTGCTTTAAAGGCGAGTTGAATCTACCTCCTGAAATCTGTTTCCTGCAAATCTGCCTTGCTTTCAAATCCTCTTCGTTGCCTTCCCTCAATATATTTGTGGACGAGAGTTCTCATTTATAACTCTGCACGTTTGTGAATTGCAGTGCCCCTGAGCTCCATTTGTCTCCTCGCTTTTTTGGGAGCTGGCCGCAAAAGCGCAGGATTGCTTCAGGCCCTATTTTGGTTCTGGGGTGCAGGCTGAACCTGTGGTTCATTCTTCTTCCTGATGGGAAAATGGAGTGACCTGTGCCTGTCCCAACACCTAGGGCTAGTCTCTTGTTGGTTCCCCGTCTTCCCGTTCATCCTCACGACAAATTGCAACCTGGACGAAACAGAAGGTTAAAGGTGCTGATTCTCCAAGTAGGGAGATGGTTAGTCAAGCGACTGGAATTGCGAACCCGAGCACAAGGAGAGGAGAAATGAGGTTCGTTTTAGAAACCTTTCCCGATCTCATGGCATACCATCTTCTGGGTTACCCATGCATGTTTTGATGTAGGAAGATGCCCTTGTACCTGGAGATTTGAGACCCATGGGGTGTGTTCCCCGCAGTGTTACTTTAAAGTATCTGCGTTTGCTCACCCAACCTCACCAATCCTCTCAGCCCCAAGAGTGTCCAGCCTTATGTCTCATCCAGCTGTGGGTCTAGATATGGTCAATCCAGGTTGCATCAGAGACCCTGAACGGATTTTGTAAGAATTTCTCTCTCTTTCACTGTCTTTGTTTTGTGGGTTTTTTAAAGTAATGTATGTTTAGAATGGGGTTTCGCTGCTTTTCCCTGCTGTGTTTATGCCGCTTTACACCCTGTTGATTCACTTGCAGAGAGATATCAATACATAGGTTTTCAGATTCATACTAGTCAGATATATTCTTGTGCGGTGACTAGGGGGTGTTGAGTCCAGTTCACTGAGCAGGGAGTAGGCCTTGTCTATTACATATTTGGCTTATGGAGTGGTGTCTGAGCTAATTTCAAACCCTTGTTTTATGCATCACACCACCTCACCTTTCCGGTTAAGCAGCCATAGTGTGTCTTCTAAAGGTGTGCCTCTGTTCTGTTTTGTAATTCAGTTCAAGTGTAGCGATTTTGACATTCCCTCTATAAGCGATATCTTAGGATAAGTGCCTTTTTCTGTGTGACTTATTTCACTTAGAATCATCGTACCTAAATCCACTCATCATGCTGCTAACTAGCCTTATGACATTGATTTCATGGCTGAGTGATATTGCATTGTGCCAAGTACCACCATTTCTTTATCCATTTTTCTCTTTCCTGGGATATTGAAGGTGTACCGAAGCGGAGGTTCTTGGAAACAGAGCAGCCGTAAAGTTTGGGGTGCCTGTGTCTTGTTGATTTTCAGTTTTCCCCAATTTATACGCCCATGAGTGGAAGTGCCCTATGCTCTCAACGCTGTGTTTATTACTTGTTTCAGGACACACCGTACTCATCTCCAGAGTGCCTGTTGGCAATTTACATCCCGCCCATCAGCGTAGCAAGGCTCCCATGTCTCCATGGCCTATCCTGCTTTTCTGGTTTTTACACTTTGTTCAGCATGGCCCTTTTGACCGAGGGCAAGCGAGACTTCTTTGTAGCGCTGATTTGCCCTTCCGGCTTGCTTGGTTGGCCAAAAAGGGCGTATGCGTTTTTTCCTGAATATATTCAGGAAAAAACGCATACGCCCTTTTTGGCCAAGGGCATCATTGTCAACGTTTTGCCGCTTTTCATGTGCTTTAAAGGCGAGTCGAATCTACCTCCTGAAATCTGTTTCCTGCATATCTGCCTTGCTTTCAAATCCTCTTCGTTGCCTTCCCTCAATATATTTGTGGACGAGAGTTCTCATTTATAACTCTGCACGTTTGTGAATTGCAGTGCCCCTGAGCTCCATTTGGCTCCTCGCTTTTTTGGGAGCTGGCCGCAAAAGCGCAGGATTGCTTCAGGCCCTATTTTGGTTCTGGGGGGCAGGCTGAGCCTGTGGTTCATTCTTCTTCCTGATGGGAAAATGGAGTGACCTATGCCTGTCCCAACACCTAGGGCTCGTCTCTCGTTGGTTCCCCGTCTTCACGTTCATGCTCAGGACAAATTGCAACCTGTACAATCAGGAGGTTAAGGGTGCTGATTCTCCAAGTAGGGAGATGGTTAGTCAAGCAGCTGGAATGGTGAACCCGAGCACAAGGAGAGGAGAAATGAGGTGCATTTTAGAAACCTTTCCCGATCTCATGGCATACCATCTTCTGGGTTTCCCATGCATGTTTTGATGTAGGAAGATGCCCTTGTACCTGGAGATTTGAGACCCATGGGGTGTGTTCCCCGCAGTGTTAGTTTAAAGTATCTGCGTTTGCTCACCCAACCTCACCAATCCTCTCAGCCCCAAGAGTGTCCAGCCCTCTGTCTCATCCAGCTGTGGGTCTAGATATGGTCAATCCAGGTTGCATCATAGACCCTGAACGGATTTTGTAAGAATTTCTCTCTCTTTCACTGTCTTTGTTTTGTGGGTTTTTTAAAATAATTTATGTTTAGAATCGGGCTTGGCTGCTTTTCCCTGCTGTGTTGATGCCGCTTTACACCCTCTTGATTCACTTGCAGAGAGATATCGATACATAGGTTTTCAGATTCTTACTAGTCAGATATATTCTTGTGTGGTGACTAGGGTGTGTTGAGTCCAGTTCACTGAGCAGGGAGTAGGCCTTGTCTATTACATATTTGGCTTATGGAGCGGTCTCTGAGCTAATTTCAAACCCTTGTTTTATGCATCACCCCACCTCACCTTTCCGGTTAAGCAGCCATAGTGTGTCTTCTAAAGGTGTGCCTCTGTTCTGTTTTGTAATTCAGTTCAAGTGTAGCGATTTTGACATTCCCTCTATAAGCGATATCTTAGGATAAGTGCCTTTTTCTGTGTGACTTATTTCACTTAGAATCATCGTACCTAAATCCACTCATCATGCTGCTAAATAGCCTTATGACATTGATTTCATGGCTGAGTGATATTGCATTGTGCCAAGTACCACCATTTCTTTATCCATTTTTCTCTTTCCTGGGATATTGAAGATGTACCGAAGCGGAGGTTCTTGGCAACAGAGCAGCCGTAAAGTTTGGGGTGCCTGTGTCTTGTTGATTTTTAGTTTTCCCAATTTATACGCCCATGAGTGGAAGTGCCCTATGCTCTCAACGCTGTGTTTATTACTTGTTTCAGAACACACCGTACTCATCTCCAGAGTGCCTGTTGGCAATTTACATCCCGCCCATCAGCGTAGCAAGGCTCCCATGTCTCCATGGCCTGTACTGCTTTTCTGGTTTTTACACTTTGTTCAGCATGGCCCTTTTAACCGAGGGCAAGCGAGACTTCTTTGTAGCGCTGATTTGCCCTTCCGGCTTGCTTGGTTGGCCAAAAAGGGCGTATGCGTTTTTTCCTGAATATATTCAGGAAAAAACGCATACGCCCTTTTTGGCCAAGGGCATCATTGTCAACCTTTTGCCGCTTTTCATGTGCTTTAAAGGCGAGTCGAATCTACCTCCTGAAATCTGTTTCCTGCAAATCTGCCTTGCTTTCAAATCCTCTTCGTTGCCTTCCCTCAATATATTTGTGGACGAGAGTTCTCATTTATAACTCTGCACGTTTCTGAATTGCAGTGCCCCTGAGCTCCATTTGTCTCCTCGCTTTTTTGGGAGCTGGCCGCAAAAGCGCAGGATTGCTTCAGGCCCTATTTTGGTTCTGGGGGGCAGGCTGAGCCTGTGGTTCATTCTTCTTCCTGATGGGAAAATGGAGTGACCTGTGCCTGTCCCAACACCTAGGGCTAGTCTCTCGTTGGTTCCCCGTCTTCCCGTTCATCCTCAGGACAAATTGCAACCTGGACGAAACAGGAGGTTAAAGGTGCTGATTCTCCAAGTAGGGAGATGGTTAGTCAAGCGGCTGGAATGGTGAACCCGAGCACAAGGAGAGGAGAAATGAGGTGCGTTTTAGAAACCTTTCCCGATCTCATGGCATACCATCTTCTGGGTTTCCCATGCATGTTTTGATGTAGGAAGATTCCCTTGTACCTGGAGATTTGAGACCCATGGGGTGGGTACCCCGCGTTATTACTTTAAAGTATCTGCATTTGCTCACCCAACCTCACCAATCCTCTCAGACCCAAGAGTGTCCAGCCTTATGTCTCATCCAGCTGTGGGTCTAGATATGGTCAATCCAGGTTGCATCAGAGACCCTGAACGGATTTTGTAAGAATTTCTCTCTCTTTCACTCTCTTTGCTTTGTGGGTTTTTTAAAGTAATGTATGTTTAGAATGGGGTTTGGCTGCTTTTCCCTGCTGTGTTTATGCGGCTTTACACCCTCTTGATTCACTTGCAGAGAGATACCAATACATAGGTTTTCAGATTCATACTAGTCAGATATATTCTTCTGCGGTGACTAGGGGGTGTTGAGTCCAGTTCACTGAGCAGGGAGTAGGCCTTGTCTATTACATATTTGGCTTATGGAGCGGTGTCTGAGCTAATTTCAAACCCTTGTTTTATGCATCACCCCACCTCACCTTTCCCGTTAAGCAGCCATAGTGTGTCTTCTAAAGGTGTGCCTCTGTTCTGTTTTGTAATTCAGTTCAAGTGTAGCGATTTTGACATTCCCTCTATAAGCGATATCTTAGGATAAGTGCCTTTTTCTGTGTGACTTATTTCACTTAGAATCATCGTACCTAAATCCACTCATCATGCTGCTAACTAGCCTTATGACATTGATTTCATGGCTGAGTGATATTGCATTGTGCCAAGTACCACCATTTCTTTATCCATTTTTCTCTTTCCTGGGATATTGAAGGTGTACCGAAGCGGAGGTTCTTGGAAACAGAGCAGCCGTAAAGTTTGGGGTGCCTGTGTCTTGTTGATTTTCAGTTTTCCCAATTTATACGCCCATGAGTGGAAGTGCCCTATGCTCTCAACGCTGTGTTTATTACTTGTTTCAGGACACACCGTACTCATCTCCAGAGTGCCTGTTGGCAATTTACATCCCGCCCATCAGCGTAGCAAGGCTCCCATGTCTCCATGGCCTGTCCTGCTTTTCTGGTTTTTACACTTTGTTCAGCATGGCCCTTTTGACCGAGGGCAAGCGAGACTTCTTTGTAGCGCTGATTTGCCCTTCCGGCTTGCTTGGTTGGCCAAAAAGGGCGTATGCGTTTTTTCCTGAATATATTCAGGAAAAAACGCATACGCCCTTTTTGGCCAAGGGCATCATTGTCAACGTTTTGCCGCTTTTCATGTGCTTTAAAGGCGAGTCGAATCTACCTCCTGAAATCTGTTTCCTGCAAATCTGCCTTGCTTTCAAATCCTCTTCGTTGCCTTCCCTCGATATATTTGTGGACGAGAGTTCTCATTTATAACTCTGCACGTTTGTGAATTGCAGTGCCCCTGAGCTCCATTTGGCTCCTCGCTTTTTTGGGAGCTGGCCGCAAAAGCGCAGGATTGCTTCAGGCCCTATTTTGGTTCTGGGGGGCAGGCTGAGCCTGTGGTTCATTCTTCTTCCTGATGGGAAAATGGAGTGACCTATGCCTGTCCCAACACCTAGGGCTCGTCTCTCGTTGGTTCCCCGTCTTCACGTTCATCCTCAGGACAAATTGCAACCTGTACAATCAGGAGGTTAAAGGTGCTGATTCTCCAAGTAGGGAGATGGTTAGTCAAGCAGCTGGAATGGTGAACCCGAGCACAAGGAGAGGAGAAATGAGGTGCATTTTAGAAACCTTTCCCGATCTCATGGCATACCATCTTCTGGGTTTCCCATGCATGTTTTGATGTAGGAAGATGCCCTTGTACCTGGAGATTTGAGACCCATGGGGTGTGTTCCCCGCAGTGTTACTTTAAAGTATCTGCGTTTGCTCACCCAACCTCACCAATCCTCTCAGCCCCAAGAGTGTCCAGCCTTATGTCTCATCCAGCTGTGGGTCTAGATATGGTCAATCCAGGTTGCATCATAGACCCTGAACGGATTTTGTAAGAATTTCTCTCTCTTTCACTGTCTTTGTTTTGTGGGTTTTTTAAAGTAATTTATGTTTAGAATCGGGCTTGGCTGCTTTTCCCTGCTGTGTTGATGCCGCTTTACACCCTCTTGATTCACTTGCAGAGAGATATGGATACATAGGTTTTCAGATTCTTACTAGTCAGATATATTCTTGTGTGGTGACTAGGGTGTGTTGAGTCCAGTTCACTGAGCAGGGAGTAGGCCTTGTCTATTTCATATTTGGCTTATGAAGCGGTCTCTGAGCTAATTTCAAACCCTTGTTTTATTCATCACCCCACCTCACCTTTCCGGTTAAGCAGCCATAGTGTGTCTTCTAAAGGTGTGCCTCTGTTCTGTTTTGTAATTCAGTTCAAGTGTAGCGATTTTGATATTCCCTCTATAAGCGATATCTTAGGATAAGTGTCTTTTTCTGTGTGACTTATTTCACTTAGAATCATCGTACCTAAATCTACTCATCATTCTGCTAACTAGCCTTATGACATTGATTTCATGGCTGAGTGATATTCCATTGTGCCAAGTACCACCATTTCTTTATCCATTTTTCTCTTTCCTGGGATATTGAAGGTGTACCGAAGCGGAGGTTCTTGGAAACAGAGCAGCCGTAAACTTTAGGGTGCCTGTGTCTTGTTGATTTTTAGTTTTCCCAATTTATACGCCCATGAGTGGAAGTGCCCTATGCTCTCTACGCTGTGTTTATTACTTGTTTCAGGACACACCGTACTCTTCTCCAGAGTGCCTGTTGGCAATTTACATCCCGCCCATCAGCGTAGCAAGGCTCCCATGTCTCCATGGCCTGTCCTGCTTTTCTGGTTTTTACAATTTGTTCAGCATGGCCCTTTTGACCGAGGGCAAGCGAGACTTCTTTGTAGTGCTGATTTGCCCTTCCGTCTTGCTTGGTTGGCCAAAAAGGGCGTATGCGTTTTTTCCTGAATATATTCAGGAAAAAACGCATACGCCCTTTTTGGCCAAGGGCATCATTGTCAACGTTTTGCCGCTTTTCATATGCTTTAAAGGCGAGTCGAATCTACCTCCTGAAATCTGTTTCCTGCAAATCTGCCTTGCTTTCAAATCCTCTTCGTTGCCTTCCCTCAATATATTTGTGGACGAGAGTTCTCATTTATAATTCTGCACGTTTGTGAATTGCAGTGCCCCTGAGCTCCATTTGTCTCCTCGCTTTTTTGGGAGCTGGCCGCAAAAGCGCAGGATTGCTTCAGGCCCTATTTTGGTTCTGGGGGGCAGGCTGAGCCTGTGGTTCATTCTTCTTCCTGATGGGAAAATGGAGTGACCTATGCCTGTCCCAACACCTAGGGCTCGTCTCTCGTTGGTTCCGCGTCTTCCCGTTCATCCTCAGGACAAATTGCAACCTGTACAATCAGGAGGTTAAAGGTGCTGATTCTCCAAATAGGGAGATGGTTAGTCAAGCAGCTGGAATGGTGAACCCGAGCACAATGAGAGGAGAAATGAGGTGCGTTTTAGAAACCTTTCCCGATCTCATGGCATACCATCTTCTGGGTTTCCCATGCATGTTTTGATGTAGGAAGATGCCCTTGTACCTGGAGATTTGAGACCCATGGGGTGGGTACCCCGCGGTATTACTTTAAAGTATCTGCGTTTGCTCACCCAACCTCACCAATCCTCTCAGCCCCAAGAGTGTCCAGCCTTCTGTCTCATCCAGCTGTGGGTCTAGATATGGTCAATCCAGGTTGCATCATAGACCCTGAACGTATTTTGTAAGAATTTCTCTCTCTTTCACTGTCTTTGTTTTGTGGGTTTTTTAAAGTAATTTATGTTTAGAATCAGGCTTGGCTGCTTTTCCCTGCTGTGTTGATGCCGCTTTACACCCTCTTGATTCACTTGCAGAGAGATATCGATACATAGGTTTTCAGATTCTTACTAGTCAGATATATTCTTGTGTGGTGACTAGGGTGTGTTGAGTCCAGTTCACTGAGCAGGGAGTAGGCCTTGTCTATTACATATTTGGCTTATGGAGCGGTCTCTGAGCTAATTTCAAACCCTTGTTTTATGCATCACCCCACCTCACCTTTCCCGTTAAGCAGCCATAGTGTGTCTTCTAAAGGTGTGACTCTGTTCTGTTTTGTAATTCAGTTCAAGTGTAGCGATTTTGACATTCCCTCTATAAGTGATATCTTAGGATAAGTGTCTTTTTCTGTGTGACTTATTTCACTTAGAATCATCGTATCTAAATCCACTCATCATGCTGCTAACTAGCCTTATGACATTGATTTCATGGCTGAGTGATATTCCATTGTGCCAAGTACTACCATTTCTTTATCCATTTTTCTCTTTCCTGGGATATTGAAGGTGTACCGAAGCGGAGGTTCTTGGAAACAGAGCAGCCGTAAACTTTAGGTTGCCTGTGTCTTGTTGATTTTTAGTTTTCCCAATTTATACGCCCATGAGTGGAAGTGCCCTATGCTCTCTACGCTGTGTTTATTACTTGTTTCAGGACACACCGTACTCTTCTAACAGAGTGCCTGTTGGCAATTTACATCCCGCCCATCAGCGTAGCAAGGCTCCCATGTCTCCATGGCCTGTCCTGCTTTTCTGGTTTTTACACTTTGTTCAGCATGGCCCTTTTGACCGAGGGCAAGCGAGACTTCTTTGTAGCGCTGATTTGCCCTTCCGGCTTGCTTGGTTGGCCAAAAAGGGCGTATGCGTTTTTTCCTGAATATATTCAGGAAAAAACGCATACGCCCTTTTTGGCCAAGGGCATCATTGTCAACGTTTTGCCGCTTTTCATGTGCTTTAAAGGCGAGTCGAATCTACCTCCTGAAATCTGTTTCCTGCAAATCTGCCTTGCTTTCAAATCCTCTTCGTTGCCTTCCCTCGATATATTTGTGGACGAGAGTTCTCATTTATAACTCTGCACGTTTGTGAATTGCAGTGCCCCTGAGCTCCATTTGGCTCCTCGCTTTTTTGGGAGCTGGCCGCAAAAGCGCAGGATTGCTTCAGGCCCTATTTTGGTTCTGGGGGGCAGGCTGAGCCTGTGGTTCATTCTTCTTCCTGATGGGAAAATGGAGTGACCTATGCCTGTCCCAACACCTAGGGCTCGTCTCTCGTTGGTTCCCCGTCTTCACGTTCATCCTCAGGACAAATTGCAACCTGTACAATCAGGAGGTTAAAGGTGCTGATTCTCCAAGTAGGGAGATGGTTAGTCAAGCAGCTGGAATGGTGAACCCGAGCACAAGGAGAGGAGAAATGAGGTGCATTTTAGAAACCTTTCCCGATCTCATGGCATACCATCTTCTGGGTTTCCCATGCATGTTTTGATGTAGGAAGATGCCCTTGTACCTGGAGATTTGAGACCCATGGGGTGTGTTCCCCGCAGTGTTACTTTAAAGTATCTGCGTTTGCTCACCCAACCTCACCAATCCTCTCAGCCCCAAGAGTGTCCAGCCTTATGTCTCATCCAGCTGTGGGTCTAGATATGGTCAATCCAGGTTGCATCATAGACCCTGAACGGATTTTGTAAGAATTTCTCTCTCTTTCACTGTCTTTGTTTTGTGGGTTTTTTAAAGTAATTTATGTTTAGAATCGGGCTTGGCTGCTTTTCCCTGCTGTGTTGATGCCGCTTTACACCCTCTTGATTCACTTGCAGAGAGATATGGATACATAGGTTTTCAGATTCTTACTAGTCAGATATATTCTTGTGTGGTGACTAGGGTGTGTTGAGTCCAGTTCACTGAGCAGGGAGTAGGCCTTGTCTATTTCATATTTGGCTTATGAAGCGGTCTCTGAGCTAATTTCAAACCCTTGTTTTATTCATCACCCCACCTCACCTTTCCGGTTAAGCAGCCATAGTGTGTCTTCTAAAGGTGTGCCTCTGTTCTGTTTTGTAATTCAGTTCAAGTGTAGCGATTTTGATATTCCCTCTATAAGCGATATCTTAGGATAAGTGTCTTTTTCTGTGTGACTTATTTCACTTAGAATCATCGTACCTAAATCTACTCATCATTCTGCTAACTAGCCTTATGACATTGATTTCATGGCTGAGTGATATTCCATTGTGCCAAGTACCACCATTTCTTTATCCATTTTTCTCTTTCCTGGGATATTGAAGGTGTACCGAAGCGGAGGTTCTTGGAAACAGAGCAGCCGTAAACTTTAGGGTGCCTGTGTCTTGTTGATTTTTAGTTTTCCCAATTTATACGCCCATGAGTGGAAGTGCCCTATGCTCTCTACGCTGTGTTTATTACTTGTTTCAGGACACACCGTACTCTTCTCCAGAGTGCCTGTTGGCAATTTACATCCCGCCCATCAGCGTAGCAAGGCTCCCATGTCTCCATGGCCTGTCCTGCTTTTCTGGTTTTTACAATTTGTTCAGCATGGCCCTTTTGACCGAGGGCAAGCGAGACTTCTTTGTAGTGCTGATTTGCCCTTCCGTCTTGCTTGGTTGGCCAAAAAGGGCGTATGCGTTTTTTCCTGAATATATTCAGGAAAAAACGCATACGCCCTTTTTGGCCAAGGGCATCATTGTCAACGTTTTGCCGCTTTTCATATGCTTTAAAGGCGAGTCGAATCTACCTCCTGAAATCTGTTTCCTGCAAATCTGCCTTGCTTTCAAATCCTCTTCGTTGCCTTCCCTCAATATATTTGTGGACGAGAGTTCTCATTTATAACTCTGCACGTTTGTGAATTGCAGTGCCCCTGAGCTCCATTTGTCTCCTCGCTTTTTTGGGAGCTGGCCGCAAAAGCGCAGGATTGCTTCAGGCCCTATTTTGGTTCTGGGGGGCAGGCTGAGCCTGTGGTTCATTCTTCTTCCTGATGGGAAAATGGAGTGACCTATGCCTGTCCCAACACCTAGGGCTCGTCTCTCGTTGGTTCCGCGTCTTCCCGTTCATCCTCAGGACAAATTGCAACCTGTACAATCAGGAGGTTAAAGGTGCTGATTCTCCAAATAGGGAGATGGTTAGTCAAGCAGCTGGAATGGTGAACCCGAGCACAATGAGAGGAGAAATGAGGTGCGTTTTAGAAACCTTTCCCGATCTCATGGCATACCATCTTCTGGGTTTCCCATGCATGTTTTGATGTAGGAAGATGCCCTTGTACCTGGAGATTTGAGACCCATGGGGTGGGTACCCCGCGGTATTACTTTAAAGTATCTGCGTTTGCTCACCCAACCTCACCAATCCTCTCAGCCCCAAGAGTGTCCAGCCTTCTGTCTCATCCAGCTGTGGGTCTAGATATGGTCAATCCAGGTTGCATCATAGACCCTGAACGTATTTTGTAAGAATTTCTCTCTCTTTCACTGTCTTTGTTTTGTGGGTTTTTTAAAGTAATTTATGTTTAGAATCAGGCTTGGCTGCTTTTCCCTGCTGTGTTGATGCCGCTTTACACCCTCTTGATTCACTTGCAGAGAGATATCGATACATAGGTTTTCAGATTCTTACTAGTCAGATATATTCTTGTGTGGTGACTAGGGTGTGTTGAGTCCAGTTCACTGAGCAGGGAGTAGGCCTTGTCTATTACATATTTGGCTTATGGAGCGGTCTCTGAGCTAATTTCAAACCCTTGTTTTATGCATCACCCCACCTCACCTTTCCCGTTAAGCAGCCATAGTGTGTCTTCTAAAGGTGTGACTCTGTTCTGTTTTGTAATTCAGTTCAAGTGTAGCGATTTTGACATTCCCTCTATAAGTGATATCTTAGGATAAGTGTCTTTTTCTGTGTGACTTATTTCACTTAGAATCATCGTATCTAAATCCACTCATCATGCTGCTAACTAGCCTTATGACATTGATTTCATGGCTGAGTGATATTCCATTGTGCCAAGTACTACCATTTCTTTATCCATTTTTCTCTTTCCTGGGATATTGAAGGTGTACCGAAGCGGAGGTTCTTGGAAACAGAGCAGCCGTAAACTTTAGGTTGCCTGTGTCTTGTTGATTTTTAGTTTTCCCAATTTATACGCCCATGAGTGGAAGTGCCCTATGCTCTCTACGCTGTGTTTATTACTTGTTTCAGGACACACCGTACTCTTCTAACAGAGTGCCTGTTGGCAATTTACATCCCGCCCATCAGCGTAGCAAGGCTCCCATGTCTCCATGGCCTGTCCTGCTTTTCTGGTTTTTACACTTTGTTCAGCATGGCCCTTTTGACCGAGGGCAAGCGAGACTTCTTTGTAGCGCTGATTTTCCCTTCCGTCTTGCTTGGTTGGCCAAAAAGGGCTTATGCATTTTTTCCTGAATATATTCAGGAAAAAACGCATAAGCCCTTTTTTGCCAAGGGCATCATTGTCAACGTTTTGCCACTTTTCATGTGCTTTAACGGCGAGTCGAATCTACCTCCTGAAATCTGTTTCCTGCAAATCTGCCTTGCTTTCAAATCCTCTTCGTTGCCTTCCCTCAATATATTTGTGGACGAGAGTTCTCATTTATAACTCTGCACGTTTGTGAATTGCAGTGCCCCTGAGCTCCATTTGTCTCCTCGCTTTTTTGGGAGCTGGCCGCAAAAGCGCAGGATTGCTTCAGGCCCTATTTTGGTTCTGGGGGGCAGGCTGAGCCTGTGGTTCATTCTTCTTCCTGATGGGAAAATGGAGTGACCTATGCCTGTCCCAACACCTAGGGCTCGTCTCTCGTTGGTTCCCCGTCTTCACGTTCATCCTCAGGACAAATTGCAACCTGTACAATCAGGAGGTTAAAGGTGCTGATTCTCCAAGTAGGGAGATGGTTAGTCAAGCAGCTGGAATGGTGAACCCGAGCACAAGGAGAGGAGAAATGAGGTGCATTTTAGAAACCTTTCCCGATCTCATGGCATACCATCTTCTGGGTTTCCCATGCATGTTTTGATGTAGGAAGATGCCCTTGTACCTGGAGATTTGAGACCCATGGGGTGTGTTCCCCGCAGTGTTACTTTAAAGTATCTGCGTTTGCTCACCCAACCTCACCAATCCTCTCAGCCCCAAGAGTGTCCAGCCTTATGTCTCATACAGCTGTGGGTCTAGATATGGTCAATCCAGGTTGCATCATAGACCCTGAACGGATTTTGTAAGAATTTCTCTCTCTTTCACTGTCTTTTTTTTGTGGGTTTTTTAAAGTAATTTATGTTTAGAATCGGGCTTGGCTGCTTTTCCCTGCTGTGTTGATGCCGCTTTACACCCTCTTGATTCACTTGCAGAGAGATATCGATACATAGGTTTTCAGATTCTTACTAGTCAGATATATTCTTGTGTGGTGACTAGGGTGTGTTGAGTCCACTTCACTGAGCAGGGAGTAGGCCTTGTCTATTTCATATTTGGCTTATGGAGCGGTCTCTGAGCTAATTTCATACCCTTGTTTTATGCATCACCCCACCTCACCTTTCCGGTTAAGCAGCCATAGTGTGTCTTCTAAAGGTGTGCCTCTGTTCTGTTTTGTAATTCAGTTCAAGTGTAGCGATTTTGACATTCCCTCTATAAGCGATATCTTAGGATAAGTGCCTTTTTCTGTGTGACTTATTTCACTTAGAATCATCGGACCTAAATCCACTCATCATGCTGCTAACTAGCCTTATGACCTTGATTTCATGGCTGAGTGATATTGCATTGTGCCAAGTACCACCATTTCTTTATCCATTTTTCTCTTTCCTGGGATATTGAAGGTGTACCGAAGCGGAGGTTCTTGGCAACAGAGCAGCCGTAAAGTTTGGGGTGCCTGTGTCTTGTGATTTTTAGTTTTCCCAATTTATACGCCCATGAGTGGAAGTGCCCTATGCTCTCAACGCTGTGTTTATTACTTGTTTCAGGACACACCGTACTCATCTCCAGAGTGCCTGTTGGCAATTTACATCCCGCCCATCAGCGTAGCAAGGCTCCCATGTCTCCATGGCCTGTCCTGCTTTTCTGGTTTTTACACTTTGTTCAGCATGGCCCTTTTGACCGAGGGCAAGCGAGACTTCTTTGTAGCGCTGATTTGCCCTTCCGGCTTGCTTGGTTGGCCAAAAAGGGCGTATGCGTTTTTTCCTGAATATATTCAGGAAAAAACGCATACGCCCTTTTTGGCCAAGGGCATCATTGTCAACCTTTTGCCGCTTTTCATGTGCTTTAAAGGCGAGTCGAATCTACCTCCTGAAATCTGTTTCCTGCAAATCTGCCTTGCTTTCAAATCCTCTTCGTTGCCTTCCCTCAATATATTTGTGGACGAGAGTTCTCATTTATAACTCTGCACGTTTCTGAATTGCAGTGCCCCTGAGCTCCATTTGTCTCCTCGCTTTTTTGGGAGCTGGCCGCAAAAGCGCAGGATTGCTTCAGGCCCTATTTTGGTTCTGGGGGGCAGGCTGAGCCTGTGGTTCATTCTTCTTCCTGATGGGAAAATGGAGTGACCTATGCCTGTCCCAACACCTAGGGCTCGTCTCTCGTTGGTTCCGCGTCTTCCCGTTCATCCTCAGGACAAATTGCAACCTGTACAATCAGGAGGTTAAAGGTGCTGATTCTCCAAATAGGGAGATGGTTAGTCAAGCAGCTGGAACGGTGAACCCGAGCACAATGAGAGGAGAAATGAGGTGCGTTTTAGAAACCTTTCCCGATCTCATGGCATACCATCTTCTGGGTTTCCCATGCATGTTTTGATGTAGGAAGATGCCCTTGTACCTGGAGATTTGAGACCCATGGGGTGTGTTCCCCGCAGTGTTACTTTAAAGTATCTGCGTTTGCTCACCCAACCTCACCAATACTCTCAGCCCCAAGAGTGTCCAGCCTTCTGTCTCATCCAGCTGTGGGTCTAGATATGGTCAATCCAGGTTGCATCATAGACCCTGAACGGATTTTGTAAGAATTTCTCTCTCTTTCACTGTCTTTGTTTTGTGGGTTTTTTAAAGTAATTTATGTTTAGAATCGGGCTTGGCTGCTTTTCCCTGCTGTGTTGATGCCGCTTTACACCCTCTTGATTCACTTGCAGAGAGATATCGATACATAGGTTTTCAGATTCTTACTAGTCAGATATATTCTTGTGCGGTGACTAGGGGGTGTTGAGTCCAGTTCACTGAGCAGGGAGTAGGCCTTGTCTATTACATATTTGGCTTATGGAGCGGTGTCTGAGCTAATTTCAAACCCTTGTTTTATGCATCACCCCACCTCACCTTTCCGGTTAAGCAGCCATAGTGTGTCTTCTAAAGGTGTGCCTCCGTTCTGTTTTGTAATTCAGTTCAAGTGTAGCGATTTTGACATTCCCTCTATAAGCGATATCTTAGGATAAGTGCCTTTTTCTGTGTGACTTATTTCACTTAGAATCATCGGACCTAAATCAACTCATCATGCTGCTAACTAGCCTTATGACATTGATTTCATGGCTGAGTGATATTGCATTGTGCCAAGTACCACCATTTCTTTATCCATTTTTCTATTTCCTGGGATATTGAAGGTGTACCGAAGCGGAGGTTCTTGTAAACAAAGCAGCCGTAAAGTTTGGGGTGCCTGTGTCTTGTTGATTTTTAGTTTTCCCGATTTATATGCCCATGAGTGGAAGTGCCCTATGCTCTCAACGCTGTGTTTATTACTTGTTTCAGGACACACCGTACTCATCTCCAGAGTGCCTGTTGGCAATTTACATCCCGCCCATCAGCGTAGCAAGGCTCCCATGTCTCCATGGCCTGTCCTGCTTTTCTGGTTTTTACACTTTGTTCAGCATGGCCCTTTTGACCGAGGGCAAGCGAGACTTCTTTGTAGCGCTGATTTGCCCTTCCGGCTTGCTTGGTTGGCCAAAAAGGGCGTATGCGTTTTTTCCTGAATATATTCAGGAAAAAACGCATACGCCCTTTTTGGCCAAGGGTATCATTGTCAACGTTTTGCCGCTTTTCATGTGCTTTAAAGGCGAGTCGAATCTACCTCCTGAAATCTGTTTCCTGCAAATCTGCCTTGCTTTCAAATCCTCTTCGTTGCCTTCCCTCAATATATTTGTGGACGAGAGTTCTCATTTATAACTCTGCACGTTTGTGAATTGCAGTGCCCCTGAGCTCCATTTGTCTCCTCGCTTTTTTGGGAGCTGGCCGCAAAAGCGCAGGATTGCTTCAGGCCCTATTTTGGTTCTGGGGGGCAGGCTGAGCCTGTGGTTCATTCTTCTTCCTGATGGGAAAATGGAGTGACCTGTGCCTGTCCCAACACCTAGGGCTAGTCTTTCGTTGGTTCCCCATCTTCCCGTTCATCCTCAGGACAAAATGCAACCTGGACGAAACAGGAGGTTAAAGGTGCTGATTCTCCAAGTAGGGAGATGGTTAGTCAATCGGCTGGAAAGGCGAACCCGAGTACAAGGAGAGGAGAAATGAGGTGCGTTTTAGAAACCTTTCCAGATCTCACGGCATACCATCTTCTGGGTTTCCCATGCATGTTTTGATGTAGGAAGATTCCCTTGTACCTGGAGATTTGAGACCCATGGGGTGGGTACCCCACGGTATTACTTTAAAGTATCTGCATTTGCTCACCCAACCTCACCAATCCTCTCAGCCCCAAGAGTGTCCAGCCTTATGTCCCATCCAGCTGTGGGTCTAGATATGGTCAATCCAGGTTGCATCATAGACCCTGAACGGATTTTGTAAGAATTTCTCTCTCTTTCACTGTCTTTGCTTTGTGGGTTTTTTAAAGTAATGTATGTTTAGAATGGGGTTTGGCTGCTTTTCCCTGCTGTGTTTATGCCGCTTTACACCCTCTTGATTCACTTGCAGAGAGATATGGATACATAGGTTTTCAGATTCTTACTAGTCAGATATATTCTTGTGCGGTGACTAGGGGGTGTTGAGTCCAGTTCACTGAGCAGGGAGTAGGCATTGTCTATTACATATTTGGCTTATGGAGCGGTGTCTGAGCTAATATCAAACCCTTGTTTTATGCATCACCCCACCTCACCTTTCCGGTTAAGCAGCCATAGTGTGTCTTCTAAAGGTGTACCTCTGTTCTGTTTTGTAATTCAGTTCAAGTGTATCGATTTTGACCTTCCCTCTATAAGCGATATCTTAGGATAAGTGCCTTTTTCTGTGTGACTTATTTCACTTAGAATCATCGTACCTAAATCCACTCATCATGCTGCTAACTAGCCTTATGACATTGATTTCATAGCTGAGTGATATTCCATTGTGCCAAGTACCACCATTTCTTTATCCATTTTTCTCTTTCCTGGGATATTGAAGGTGTACCGAAGTGGAGGTTCTTGGAAACAGAGCAGCCGTAAAGTTTGGGGTGCCTGTGTCTTATTGATATTTATTTTTCCCAATTTATATGCCCATGAGTGGAAGTGCCCTATGCTCTCAACGCTGTGTTTATTACTTGTTTCAGGACACACCGTACTCTTCTCCAGAGTGCCTGTTGGCAATTTACATCCCGCTCATCAGCGTAGCAAGGCTCCCATGTCTCCATCGCCTGTCCTGCTTTTCTGGTTTTTACACTTTGTTCAGCATGGCCCTTTTGACCGAGGGCAAGCGAGACTTATTTGTAGCGTTGATTTGCCCTTCCGGCTTGCTTGGTTGGCCAAAAAGGGCGTATGCGTTTTTTCCTGAATATATTCAGGAAAAACGCATACGCCCTTTTTGGCCAAGGGCATCATTGTCAACGTTTTGCCGCTTTTCATATGCTTTAAAGGCGAGTCGAATCTACCTCCTGAAATCTGTTTCCTGCAAATCTGCCTTGCTTTCAAATCCTCTTCGTTGCCTTCCCTCAATATATTTGTGGACGAGAGTTCTCATTTATAACTCTGCACGTTTGTGAATTGCAGTGCCCCTGAGCTCCATTTGTCTCCTCGCTTTTTTGGGAGCTGGCCGCAAAAGCGCAGGATTGCTTCAGGCCCTATTTTGGTTCTGGGGGGCAGGCTGAGCCTGTGGTTCATTCTTCTTCCTGATGGGAAAATGGAGTGACCTGTGCCTGTCCCAACACCTAGGGCTAGTCTCTCGTTGGTTCCCCGTCTTCCCGTTCATCCTCAGGACAAATTGCAACCTGGACGAAACAGGAGGTTAAAGGTGCTGATTCTACAAGTAGGGAGATGTTTAGTCAAGCGCCTAGAATGGCGAACCCGAGCACAAGGAGAGGAGAAATGAGGTGCGTTTTAGAAGCCTTTCCCGATCTCACGGCATACAATTCTCTGGGTTTCCCATGCATGTTTGGATGTAGGAAGATGCCCTTGTACCTGGAGATTTAAGACCCATGGGGTTGGTACCCCACGGTATTACTTTAATGTATCTGCGTTTGCTCACCCAACCTCACCAAACTTCTCAGCCCCAAGAGTGTCCAGCCTTATGTCTCATCCAGCTGTGGGTCTAGATATGGTCAATCCAGGTGGCATAAGAGCCCCTGAACTGATTTTGTAAGAATTTCTATCTCTTTCACTGTCTTTGTTTTGTGGGTTTTTTTAAGTAATTTATGTTTAGAATGGGGTTTGGCTGCTTTTCCCTGCTGTGTTTATGCCGCTTTACACCCTCTTGATTCACCTGCAGAGAGATATCGATACATAGGTTTTCAGATTCTTACTAGTCAGATATATTCTTGTGCGGTGAATAGCGGGTGTTGAGTGCAGGTCACTGAGCAGGGAGTAGGCCTTTTCTATTACATATTTGGCTTATGGAACGGTGTCTGAGCTAATTTCAAACCCTTGTTTTATGCATCACCCCACCTCACCTTTCCCGTTAAGCAGCCATAGTGTGTCTTCTAAATGTGTGACTCTGTTCTGTTTTGTAATTCAGTTCAAGTGTAGCGATTTTGACATTCCCTTTATAAGCGATATCTTAGGATAATTGTCTTTCGCTGTGTGACTCATTTCACTTAGAATCATCGTACCTAAACCCACTTATCATGCTGCTAACTAACCTTATGACATTGATTTCATGGCTGAGTGATATGCCATTGTGCCATGTACCACCATTTCTTTATCCATTTTTCTCTTTCTGGGATATTGAAGGTGTACCGAAGTGGAGGTTCTTGGAAACAGAGCAGCCGTAAAGGTTGCGGTGCTTGTGTCTTGTTGATTTTTAGTTTTCCAATGTATACGCCCATGAGTGGAAGTGCTCTATGCTCTCTAAGCTGTGTTTATTACTTTTTTCAGGACACACCGTACACTTCTCCAGAGTGCCTGTTGGCAATTTACATCCCGCCCATCAGCGTAGCAAGGCTCCCATGTCTCCATGGCCTGTCCTGCTTTTATGGTTTTTACACTTTGTTCAGCATGGCCCTTTTGACCGAGGGCAAGCGAGACTTCTTTGTAGCGCTGATTTGCCCTTCCGGCTTGCTTGGTTGGCCAAAAAGGGCGTATGCGTTTTTTCCTGAATATATTCAGGAAAAAACGCATACGCCCTTTTTTGCCAAGGGCATCATTATCAACGTTTTGCTGCTTTTCATGTGCTTTAAAGGCGAGTCGAATCTACCTCCTGAAATCGGTTTCTTGCAAATCTTCCTTGCTTTCAAATCCTCTTCGTTGCCTTCCCTCAATATATTTGTGGACGAGAGTTCTCATTTATAACTCTGCACGTTTGTGAATTGCAGTGCCCCTGAGCTCCATTTGTCTACTCGCTTTTTTGGGAGCTGCCCGCAAAAGAGCAGGATTGCTTCAGGCCCTATTTTGGTTCTGGGGGGCAGGCTGAGCCTGTGGTTCATTCTTCTTCCTGATGGGAAAATGGAGTGACCTGTGCCTGTCCCAAAACCTAGGGCTAGTCTCTCGTTGGTTGCCCGTCTTCCCGTTCATCCTCAGGACAAATTGCAACCTGTACGAAACAGGAGGTTAAAGGTGCTGATTCTCCAAGTAGGGAGATGGTTAGTCAAGCGGCTGGAATGACGAACCCGAGCACAAAGAGAGGAGAAATGAGGTGCCTTTTAGAAACCTTTCCCGATCTCACGGCTCACCATCTTCTGGGTTTCCCATGCATGTTTTGATGTAGGAAGATGCCCTTGTACCTGGAGATTTGAGACCCATGGGGGGGGGTACCCCGCGGTATTATTTTAAAGTATCTGCGTTTGCTCACCCAACCTCACCAATCCTCTCAGCCCCAAGAGTGTCCAGCCTTATGTCTCATCCAGCTGTGGGTCTAGATATGGTCAATCCAGGTTGCATCAGAGACCCTGAACGGATTTTGTAAGAATTTCTCTCTCTTTCACTGTCTTTGTTTTGTGGGTTTTCAAAAAGTTATTTATGTTTAGAATGGGGTTTGGCTCCTTTTCCCTGCTGTGTTTATGCCATTTTACAGCCTCTTGATTCACTCGCAGAGAGATATCGATACATAGATTTTCAGATTCTTACTAGTCAGATATATTCTTGTGCGGTGACTAGGGGGTGTTGAGTCCAGTTCACTGAGCAGGGAGTAGGCCTTGTCTATTACATATTTGGCTTATGGAACGGTCTCTGAACTAATTTCAGACCCTTGTTTTATGCATCACCCCACCTCACCTTTCCCATTAAGAAGCCATAGTGTGTCTTCTAAAGGTGTGACTCTGTTCTGTTTTGTAATTCAGTTCAAGTGTAGCGATTTTGACATTCCCTCTATAAGCGATATCTTAGGATAAGTGTCTTTTCTGTGTGACTTATTTCACTTAGAATCATCGTACGTAAATTCACTCATCATGCTGCTAACTAGCCTTATGACATTGATTTCATGGCTGACTGATATTCCATTGTGCCAAGTACCACCATTTGTTTATCCATTTTTCTCTTTCCTGGGATATTGAAGGTGTACCGAAGTGGAGGTTCTTGGAAACAGAGCAGCCGTAAAGTTTGGGGTGCCTGTGTGTTGTTGGTTTTTAGTTTTCCCAATTTATACGCCCATGAGTGGAAGTGCCCTATGCTCTCTAAGCTGTGTTTATTACTTGTTTCAGGACACACCGTACACTTCTCCAGAGTGCCTGTTGGCAATTTACATCCCACCCATCAGTGTAGCAAGGCTCCCATGTCTCCATGGCCTGTCCTGTTTTTCTGGTTTTTACAGTTTGTTCAGCATGGCCCTTTTTACCGAGGGCATGCGAGACTTCTTTGTAACGCTGATTTGCCCTTCCGGCTTGCTTGGTTGGCCAAAAAGGGCGTATGCGTTTTTTCCTGAATATATTCAGGAAAGAACGCATACGCCCTTTTTGGCCAAGGGCATCATTGTCACCCTTTTGCGGCTTTTCATGTGCTTTAAAGGCGAGTCGAATCTACCTCCTGAAATCTGTTTCCTGCAAATCTGCCTTGCTTTCAAATCCTCTTCGTTGCCTTCCCTCAATATATTTGTGGACGAGAGTTCTCATTTATAACTCTGCACTTTTGTGAATTGCAGTGCCCCTGAGCTCCATTTGTCTACTCGCTTTTTTGGGAGCTGGCCGCAAAAACGCAGGATTGCTTCAGGCCCTATTTTGGTTCTGGGGGGCAGGCTGAGCCTGTGGTTCATTCTTCTTCCTGATGGGAAAATGGAGTGACCTGTGCCTGTCCCAACACCTAGGGCTATTCTCTCGTTGGTTCCCCGTCTTCCCGTGCATCCTCAGGACAAATTGCAACCTGGACGAAACAGGAGGTTAAAGGTGCTGATTCTCCAAGTAGGGAGATGGTTAGTCAAGCGGCTGGAATGGCGAACCCGAGCACAAGGAAAGAAGTAATGAGGTGCGTTTTAGAAACCTTTCCCGATCCCACGGCATACCATCTTCTGGGTTTCCCATGCATGTTTTGATGTAGGAAGATGCCCTTGTACCTGGAGATTTGAGACCCATGGGGTGGGTACCCTGCGGTATTACTTTAAATTATCTTCGTTTGCTCACCCAACCTCACCAATCCTCTCAGCCCCAAGAGTGTCCAGCCTTATGTCTCATCCAGCTGTGGGTCTAGATATGGTCAATCCAGGTGGCATAAGAGCCCCTGAACTGATTTTGTAAGATTTTCTCTCTCTTTCTCTGTCTTTGTTTTGTGGGTTTTTTTATAGTAATTTATGTTTAGAATGGGGCTTGGCTGCTTTTCCCTGCTGTGTTTATGCCGCTTTACACCCTCTTGATTCACTTGCAGAGAGATATCAATACATAGGTTTTCAGATTCTTACTAGTCAGATATATTCTTGTGCGGTGACTAGGGGGTGTTGAGTCCAGTTCACTGAGCAGGGAGTAGGCCTTGTCTATTACATATTTGGCTTATGGAGCGGTCTCTGAGCTAATTTCAAACCCTTGTTTTATGCATCACCCCACCTCACCTTTCCCGTTAAGCAGCCATAGTGTGTCTTCTAAGGGTGTGACTCTGTTCTGTTTTGTAATTCAGTTCAAGTGTAGCGATTTTGACATTCCCTCTATAAGCGATATCTTAGGATAAGTGTCTTTTTCTGTGTGACTTATTTCACGTAGAATCATCGTCGCTAAATCCACTCATCATGCTGCTAACTAGCCTTATGACACTGATTTCAGGGCTGAGTGATATTCCATTGTACATAAGTACCACAACTTGGTTATCCATTTTTCTCTTTCTGAGGATATTTATGGTGTCCCTGAGTCGTGGTTATTTTAAGAGAGCAGCCCTAAACTTTGGGGTCCCTGTCTTGTCTATTTTTTTTCCCGAATATATACCTCCATGAGTGGAAGTACCGTATGCTCTGTAGCTCTGTTTTATAGATGTTTTAGGAAACACCGTACACTTGTCCAGTGTGGCTGTTACCAATATAAATCCCGTACATCAGCGTAAAATGGCTCCCTTTTCTCCTTGACCTCTCCTACATTTTTGGTTTTCATAGTTTTCCAGGATGGCCCTTTTGACGGATGGGAAGTGAGACTTCTTTGTAGTGCTGACTTGCATTGCCCGCTTCTTTGGTTGGCCAAAAAGGGCGTATGCTTTTTTTCCTGAATATATTCAGGAAAAAACGCATACGCCCTTTTTGGCCAAGTGCACCATTGTCGATGTTTTGCCACTTTCCATGTGATTTAAAGGCGAAGCCAATCTACCTCTTGAAAACTGTTTCCTGAAATTCTGCCTTGCTTTCAAATCCTTTGTTGCCTTCCTTCAATATATTTTTGGACGATAGTTATCATTTATAACTCTGCAGGTTTGTGAATTGCAGTGCCCCTGAGCTCCATTTGTCAACTCGCTTTTTTGGGAGCTGGCCGCAAAAGCGCAAGATTGCTTCAGGCCCTATTCTGGTTCCGTGGGACAGGCTGAGCCTGTGGTTAATTCTTCTTCCTGATGGGAAATTAGAGTGACCTTTGCCTGTCCCTAACACCTAGAGGTACTCTCTCATTGGTTCCCCCTCTTCCCGTTCTTCCTGAGGACAAATGGCAAAGTGTACGAAACAGGAGGTTAAAGGTGCTGAGTCTCCAATGGGGAGATTGGTAGTAAAGCAGCTGGAATGGCGAACCCGAGCACAATGAGAGGAGAAATGAGGTGCGTTTTAGTAACCTTTCCCGTTCACTCGGGTACCATCCTCAGGGTTTCCCATGCATGTTTTCGCTGTAGGAAGATGCCCTTGACCCTGGAGATTTGGGACCCATAGAATGGGTACCACACAGTATTACTTTAAAGGTTCTACATTTGCTCACCCAACCTCACCAATCCTCTCAGCCCCAGGAGTGTCCAGCCTTTTCTCTCATCCAGCTGTGGGTCTAAATGTGGTCAATGTAGGTTGCATCATGTCCCCTGAACGAATTTTGTAACATTTTCTTTCTGTGTCTTTTTTTTTTTTAATTTATTTTTATCATTTGGTAAAGGTGATTTTCAATGCTGTCTTTCTTGCTGCTGCACATCCACTTGTTTCACTTACAGAGAGACATCCGTAAATTCTTTTAAGATTCTTACCCGTCGTATATATTCTTTTCTGGTGACTAGAGTGTGCTGAGTCCACTTCTTGAGCTATAGAGTAGATTTTGTCGATTACCTATTTCATCTTTGGAATGGTATCTGTGTTAATTTCAACCCTCTGGGTTATGTCTCACCCCACCCCACCTTTCCACTTTATCAGCCATAAGTGTGTTTTGTAAATATGTGACCCTGTTTCTGTTTTGTAATTTAGTTCATGTGTATCTATTTTATATTCCACCTATAAATAGTATCTTGTGCTAAGTGTCTTTTTGTGTCTGACTTTTGTCACTTAGAATGATCTTATCTAAATCCACTCGAGTTGCTGCAACTGGCCTTATTTCATTGATTTCCTAGCTGAGTACTATTCCATTGTACATAAGTACCATATCGTCTTTATCCATTTTTTCCTTCCAAGGACATTTATATTGTTTCCAAGTCGAGGATCCTGCAAAAGTGCTGCATTAATAGTTGAAGTTCCTGTGTCCTGTTGATTTATGGTTATCCCAAAATATATCCCCAGGAGTGGTAGTGCCGTATGCTCTGTAACTCTATTGTTTTTTAATTAATTAAGTAATTAATTTTGCCTGTGTTGGGTCTTCCTTATTTCGTGTGGGGTTTCTCTAGTTGCAGGAAGTTGGGGCTACTTTTCGTTGAAGTGTGTGGGCTTCTCATTGCCGTGACTTCTCTTCTTGTGGTGCACTGGCTTTAGGCGTCAGGATTCAGTAGTTGTGGCTCACGGGCTCTAGAGCACAGGCTCAGTAGTTGTGGTGCATTGGTTTAGTTGCTCCGTGGCATGTGTTATCTTTCTGGACTTGGGCTCGATCCCGTGTCCTCTGCCTTGGCAGTTGGAGTCTTAATGTCTGAACCACCAGGAAGTCCCTGTAGCTCTATTTTTTAGAATCTTTAGGAAACATCATACCCTTCTCCAGCGTGGCTGTTAGCAATTGACATTCCCACCAACAGCGTAGCAGGGTTCCATTTTCTCCACATCCTCTCCTCCATTTGTTGTTTTTACACTTTGTGAGGTTGGCCATTCTGACTGGGGCAAAGTGCTACATCTTTGTCGTGTTGATTTGTGTTTCCCGCATGTTTGCTTGGCCACAAAGGTCGTATGGGTTTCAACCTGTACACCCTTTTTGGCCAACTGAATCATAAGCAATATTGAGCAGCTTTCATGTGCTTTAACGGCAAGTCCAATCTACCTCTTGCAATCCGGTTCCTGCAATTCTGCCTTGTTTTCAAGTTCTTTTCAGTTACTTACCCCAAGACATTTTTCTACAATAGTTGTCACTTACAACTTTGCAGGCGTTGTGGATTGCAGTGCCCCTGAGCAAGTGTCTTCAACTTGTTTCTGAAACCGTCCACAAAGTGGCAGGATTGCTTCAAGCCCCATTCTGGATACAGGGGCAGCCTGAGCCTTTAGGAAATTCCTCTTCCTGATTGGAAATTAGAGTGTCATGTGCTGTCCAAATACATAGAGCTTATTTCTCATTCCTTCCCCCCTTTTCCCTTTCATCCTCCCGACGAATTCCAAGCCTTGCATGACCAGCTGTTGGGTGTGCTGACTTCCCCAGGTGGGGAGACTCTAAGGAAAGAGGCTGGAGCAGGGAACCCTCCCCCAGGACATGTGGAGATAAGGTGACTTTTCCAAACTCTTCCCGCCCATATGGCCCCCCATCCTTTGGGGTTCTGTCCGGACACCCCATGGTTTTCAGCGGTGTGGGGCTCTGGCGCCGCCCTGCAGGGAGCAGCCCTGCTACCCGTGCCTGCAGCGCAGCCTGCTGGTCTCTCCATCCTGCCATTGGGCACAGTCTTCCACCTTCCCTGCTGCCTCGAATGATCTGTCTCCACACTGTCCGGCGATCAGCCCCTCCTCCCCACCGCCATCACCCCCCGCTCCACACCCCTCCTCCAGCCTCAGGGATGACCCAGGACTGGGCTGCCCGCCTGCCCACCCTTGGTCTGTGTCCTCAATCCACCTGTGCAGACAGGTGAGGGTTCCCTCCAGAGGCTCCCAAACACTTCAGCCCTACATCCTCCCCGGGGTCGGCCCACATTCTGTCGTGATGTTCCACCCTCACCAAGCCCCTGACTACATGGCAAGGGCAGGCATCGGGCTTGCTGCGTGCACTGCTGTGCGTCCTGCTGTATACACAGGCATGACCCTGCCCCAGGGTGCAGGAAAGGCAGCTCTACCTCGGGATGTGGGGAGATGGACTGACCACAGGGCGAACGTCAGCTCTCAGCTCACCAGGCAAGGGCAGCCGGGTTCTCACTCCTTGGACCCTTTCTCACCCAGCCTGACCATGACCCGGCTTTGTTCCCACACACGTTGTCCCTCCATTGGCCTCGTTCTTGGAAGCAGAGCAGGACAGTGTGGTCAGCGGTCACAGGCTGAGACACACAGACACTGGCTGACCCGCGTGCACCCATGCTGACCACACGGAACGGGCACTGCACCAGGGCCTGTGTGGTGTGGGTTCACCAGCCCACAGAGAGGCCGGGCCTCTGCTCCTGGCTCTAGGAGGTCACCTTGAGTCTTTTGGGAGTGTCCATGCTCCATGGGCCTCGCTCCAGGCTGGTCTGTGCTGACGGCGTGATACACGGTGGGGCTTCCTGAGTTGCCCCCAGAGGCTGGAGGCCAAGGTCAGGCACATGGTGGTCCCCACATTGACGTGACAGACCCCAATAAAGCCTGCACTTCAGGACTCAGGTGGGCTTCCCTGGGCTGCCACAGCCGAGGAAGGTGGACCTTGCTCATCCCCCCATCCTTGCTGATTTTAACTTGCATCCTTCAGCATAATGAACCCTGAGTATAACATCTTCAGGGAATTCTGGGAGCCTCCAAGAAAAAAGAAGCCGGGGAGGGGGTCTCTGGGTCCCCGACTCTGCAGGTGGGGTCAGAAGTCGGTGGGGAGGATCTTGGGGCCCTGGAATCTGAAGGGCCCCTCTACCAGGGGAGGGTAGGAGACCCCGGATGGAAGTTAAACTGAGTCCAAGGCCCTCCTGGGTAGGAGGCATCCTAGCCCCGGGGATCCTGAAGAGGCTGGCTCCCTCCTCCCCTCCGCCTCCAGGCCTGGTCCTTGCTCTTGAGAAATTCCCTAGGGTGGAGTCCTGGTGCTGGAGGTGCCCCGATGCTGTGGCCTCCTGAGCCTCCAGTGAGGATAATGGGATTGGGGGAAGACTTGTTCACAGAAAGGGAGCTTCTGCCAGAACAAAGCCTGGGTCTCCTGTCCCCGACCCCAGGTGCACTGGGGAAGGAATGTGAGAGTGAGACTCCCTCCCCTCCCGAGACACACAGGACACATGGGCCCTGGTCACTGGACTCCCACACAATATTAAAATCTCCCACGTAGGCCTGATGGATGAGAGACACTATTTAAAGTCTATTAATGGGGTCAGGGGGGGCCCAGGGAGTGAGGCTGATGTGGGGAGAGTTGGAAAATCACCCAAGGACATGCTCTTCCTGCAGCGACCCCCCAGGTGAGCCCAGGTGGAGGTGGACCCATCAAGTCAGAGCCCACATCCTGGGTCTTTGGGGGACAAATAGCCAAGCACCCCCAGTTCTTGCCTTCACCTGTTGCAGTTAGGGCCTGCCCTGTCTTCTTCATGGTCGAATTCTCACCCCTCCCAGAAGCCCTCTTGGGGGTTAATGCGATGGGGGTGTCCATGGCAGGACTGGAGGGTCTGTGGTGGGCTGGAGGCCACGTGGCAGGCAGGAGGGCTCCCACCCATCCTGCCGGTCCCCACCTCCTGGTCATAGGCCCGCACAGAGTCCACCAGGCTGTGGATGTGCTAGAAGGTGCAGAGGTCCAGGGACCGGTCCAGCCCATGCAGGTGTCTGATCACTGAGCGGTCAGTGTGGAGTGTTCACAGGGAGCCCTGGCCGTGCTCGCACTCTCCCGTGAAGGACACATCAGCGTGGTCCCTGGAATGACCGGGAGGTCAGCCAGAAGCGCTCCCCACCCAACCTCACTGTTACCACCAGAAACAAGAGGCAACTCCGTGCAGAAAGACAGAACATCACCAGCCTGATGCTGTCCTGAGGAAGATCGGCTGGCATCTGGGAACTGGGTGTTATAGTGGGTTGAATGGGGGTCCCCCAGAAGTTATGTCCACGTCATGCCCCCCAGAATCTGAGAATGGAACCTTATTTGGAAGTAGGGTCTTTTCAGGTATAATTAGTTACGGATCTGAAGATGAGGTCATCCTGGATCAGGGTGGCCCTAAATCAGTGCCAGTGTCCTTCTAAGAGACAAGCGGAGAGACACAGACACACAGGAGACACCATGTGAAGACGGAGGTAGAGACGGGAGGAATGCGGCCACAAGCCCAGGGATGCCTGGAGCCTCCAGAAGCTGGAAGAGGCAGGCAGGACCCTCCCCTGGAGCCTCTGGAGGGAGAGCGGCCCTGGGACACCTTGACCTCAGACGTCTGGTCTCCAGGACTGAGAGAGGACAGGTTTCTGTTGCTCTGAGCCTCCGTTTGTGGTCGTTTATTACAGCTGCCCCAGGAAGCTAATGCAGCTGGTGAGCAGCTCCCTTCACTGATCTAAACCCTCCCTCCTCCCTTTAGGGGCAGCTCCCTGCGCCTGTGCTGTTTGCACAAACCATGTGGTTCATGCTGAGCCCCGGCTCCCCTTCTGGGCACTGGCATTTTGGAGGGTGAGGGCAGACAACACCACGTGACCAGCCCCCAGCCGGGTGCCAAGTCTCTAATGAGCCTCCCTGGGGGGACGGGGGTGGGGGTAACTGTCATGGTTCTGCCCTTCGTCGCTGGGGGAAGAGACATCCTAGAGACCCTCAAGGGAAGGAGTGGGCATGAAGGGTCATGAGGTGACCGGAGCAGGGGCCCTCCCTCCCGTGCATCCCTACTGCGTGCTGTGCCCCATCTCAGCTGTGAGCACACAAGCCACAAGCATGTGCTGGGTCCTGTGAGCCTCCCAACCAGTCCCTGAAGGTGAGGGCGGCCCTGCAAACCCCAGCTCTTTCCTCCACGTCTAGTAGGTGGAAGACCCACTTCTCCTTGCCATTCCAGAAGCGGTTCTGGGGCTGTCCTGGGAGGGCTTCTGGGGTTATGCGGGCTGAGCCCCTATTGCTAAGTCCCCACTTCCCCACAAGAACGTCCAGAGCAACCTGTTTGCCCTGTTGCCTGAATGCCCCCCCACCAGTTTTCTCAGGAAAGAATCAGGGGGTTCCGTAGCAGCGTCTGCAGGCAGCTCTGCATCTGGGCCTACGTTCACATCTTCTGTGTAAACACCGAGAACCTTCCCTGACACGTGCCCCAGCTGACCACCTCCGCATGCCGACCACAGGCCCCAGTGCGGGCGTCAGACTGACCGCCCGTCTCAGCCTCCTCCTCTTGTTGTCAGAGCTGCTCCAGGTCCTGCTCAGAACCCGTGGACCCACCTTTCACAGGGCTGTCCTCCACCCCCCAACTTCGGCAGGAGTTCACCTAAGTATTTAAGTTAAGGGGTCCAGAGATAAGAAAGGAAGCTACAAACAAACAGATGAAACCAGCTGGGACCAAGATGGCAACGAATGTGACCTCCAACAGACCCTGAGTCTCATCACATGTTGAATTTACTATATCAGCATATTAAGTGACACACCTATCAGTGGCCATGACTGGACTTGAAGGACCAAAGACGGGTGAAAGGAGGTGGTACCCCACTCGCTTGGGAAAATCCCTGCCCCTTCCCCGGAAGGCCTCTTCATCCCCATCATTAGCCTCATTCCTCCTCCCTTTGTCTTTACCCTTTAAAATTAAACCACTCTCTCCAGGAGGGCGAGAAGTTGGTCTGTGAACTTCGTTCCCATTTCTCCATTCTTTGGCCACTGAACAGAGCCTGTGCTGTGGTGGTCTCAGCTTTGGTTTTGTTATTTGCCTACTTGAACCCACATGGAAAAAGGAAACCTTCCCTGCTGAGGCAGAGCGCCTCGCCAGGCGAGGGCCCGAGCAGGGTCCATGTGACTTCACTTGGTAACAGTCTGTAAGGGTACGGTGGTCTCTGCCTGTGGGGTGGGGGCATGGCACACGTACAGCCACAGCACCGGCTCCGTGGACGGCACGGCCCCTCGTGGGCCTGGACCGTGTGCTCTCGTCCCCCCACGCCTGACACCCCCTGACATTCATGACGCGGTGACACTGGCTGCTGGGCATCCAGTCAGGAGGGACCAGGGGCAGCATCTGGTACCAGATCAGACACGCCTTTTCACAGGCAGGGGACATAGGAGATATTAGGACTTTGTGTCTGGAAAACAAACCAAGCGGCTAGAAGGTGATCTGAGCTGTGGACGTGAAACCCACGTGCGAGGTGAGAGCTCCCACTGGACACTGGCTCGGGAGCTTCCACACAGGGGATGACCACACCAGTGCTTCCTGCCCGACCCCTCCATGCCTCCCTGGTGGGCACGGCTGGACCTGCGCTCCTCAGGATCCCCAACCCCGAGCCTGAAGGTCCGATGCTGGCAGGGCCTGGGGACGCGTGTGGTCACCCCACCAACGCTGCTTGGCTCCTCCTCCCCAGTGACCAGGGGAAGGCAGCCCCGTGGAGTATGAGGCCCTGCACAGGCAAAGCTCGCACACCCCCTCCTCAGGACTCCCGGCCCCGCCCTGCTTCCTCAGGCCCACCGTCTGCCCCTCCCAGTGCCCATATCCCACCGCCCCACATTCCTGGTGTGGACGTCCACATACACAAGCTGCTCCGTGTCCTCTTCCCACATGGGACACCCCCATCCCTGCTTCTTCCTAATGACGGCCTGGACCTCACCTGTTCTGGGCAGGAAGAGGGCTGAGGAGGAGGCCGGCCTGTCCTGTCTGCCTCCCAGGGGCCCAGACACAGGGTTCGGGGGCTGCTGGGCCTTGAGGTCTGGATGCTTCCAGGTGTGGGATGAACCTGCCACTGTCCACTGGAGCTGCCCCTTCCGAGATTCAGGAAACTGGGGGACCCACCAAACGGAGCCCATCCCCAGGCTCTGCTGCAAGTCTGCTCGGATTTGCTCTCCTGATCTTGAAGACAGACCTGCGGGAAACAGGGCCTGCGATTCCCATACTGACGGTGTTCTGTGGAATGTCCATTTTCCATTTCCCTTTCTACCCTGTTCTGAGGAAATTACTAGTCAATCCATGCTACCATCACCCGATAGTGACTGGGAAGCTGAGGCTCTGAGAAGCCAAGTAATCCAGCCAGAAGCACAGGTGTGGGACCACGGAGTGGGGTCTGCACCCGCCACCTGCCCAGGGGGACTGCCCACTCCCCGCAGCTTCCACACCTGTTCCCTTCACCCACACCCCCAGGACCAGCTCACAGAGCCTCCTCTTGGGGGGATTCACTTACCTTCTTCTAACAGGATCCGTCTCACTATCGTGTTCTGGGATCATCCGGAAGGCTTGTCACTCTGACGCAGGTTCAGCCGCACATCACCAGGGCAGCTTTCTTGGATCACACTCACCACCTGCACGTCCACTCCCAGCTCAGACCCAGAAGAACCCCCTCGGCCCCGAGCCCCATGGCTCTGCCTGGGCTCCCACCTCCCCCTGCCTGGTCCGTCCCTCTCATGTCCCCTGCAGTGTCACCAGGAGCTCCCACCTGCCCCAAGCAGGCTGTCTGCTCTGTCCTGGGGAGACCTCCCTGGTGTCAGGAGGAAGACACAAGAGGTACCCGTGGGGCCTCCCTCACGCAGCACAGTGGCCAGCACCCACCTACTGACCTCATCACTCTGGATGGACAGGGGTTCATAGGGCCCGCAGCATCTCCTGGTTCTCATTTCATCCCAGCACCGCCCACAGGGAAGTTGCTAAGCAACTCTGTGCCGGCTGCACAGAGAGGACGCTCATACACACGCCCCCCTTCCAGCACCCGGGGCTCTCGTGGTCAGGCCCCTCCCAGGATATGGAGCTCACCTGAGCAGGTACCCAGCAGCCCATGGGGCTCTCATGGTCAGGCCCCTCCCAGGATATGGAGCTCACCTGAGCAGGTACCCAGCAGCCCACAGGGTTCTCGTGGGCAGGCCCCTCCCTGGATATGGAGCTCCCCTGGGCAGGTACCCCAGCAGGGCTGGGCACACAGGAACCGTGCACATAGCCCTCATTGCAGAGCACCCCCAGCTCACCTGTTGCTCAGAGCTGACACAGAGCACCTCAGAGCAGGGCTTGAACTAACAAACAGCAGCTCCGACAGGTCTGTGACCCTGGGCTTCACTCTGTGTGGCCTCTCTCCGCCTGGTCTTCCAGGGGTTTCCACTGCAGCCGGGGCACCAGGCTTCTGTCTCCACCCACCACCCCTCCTCTCCCTGACTCCTGAGTTCCTCTCATTAGGAGAGGGTCTTCTTGAAGTTGTCTCCCACTCATGGACCAGATAAAATGATTAGAAAACAAGCCAGGGCTGCCGCCTCTTGTCTATCCTGACTCTCAGGACCCTACACCTGTTCCTTGGACCTGGCCGGTGCAGCAAGGCCCATTTTCTGCAACTCTGAGCCCCTGAGGGGCGAGGATTGGCTGACCTGGGCAGCCTGACTCGGCCGGCCAGCCCTCCACAGGTGTGCCTGGGTTGAGGTCAATATAAATACCCCTCCAGGCAGCAAAAGCCCCTGCAGCTGTGCCTGACGCCATATTCTCTGCCCCGTCAGCAGTCTCGGGGCTGGGCTGGTGGGAGGGAGTAGGGCCCACGGCTCTATGGGTGGCCCGGTGTGAGTGGGGCTCTGCTGGACTTTCTGCAGGAGTTGCCGGGCTGCCACCTGCTAAAGAAGAGGATGTGTCACCCATACCTGCTGCTGGAATTTCTACCCGGGCAGAGGTGAGGAAGGAAAAAAGCAGTGGGGGCTGGGACAGGAGGGGTACCTCAGGCAGGGAAATGGAAAGCTTCCAGAAGAGTGCCCGGGGCCAGGACCATCCTGGCTGGCCTGCAGGCACCAAGTCGGCCTGCGTGTTGTCGCTGGTGTGACTCCAAGCCCCTTCCTCTAGGCTTTGAAGTCCTTGCATACATTCAGGTGTTTTACCTGGGAAGGGTGGGAAAAGTTCAGCAGCAGTTGGCCTGGGGCTCAGCTCACGTTTACTCAGAGACGCCTCCTCACGGTCCCCCAGCTTTGCAATGAGGACGCTCCTTGTGTGGGGGCTGCTGGCTGCATGGGAGACGATTCCCCACCTGTGACCAACTTCAGAATTGTTTACCACTGGACCAAGTGTCCTGATAGGGTTTTCATCTGTGTAACTAGTGGGTTCTTAATTAGCAACGTGAACGGTGATAACAGAGGTCCTGAATCAGGATGGAAATACTTATTTTATGCATGTACAGGCGTAAAAACCTGGGGAGACCGTGTGCAGCCGGCACCCTTAGGGTTGGGCTTCTGACTGACTCCTCAACGTTCTGGTGTCCAGCCATTGCTTTAGGATTTCTGGGGCCCAATGCTGACTCTAAGGGCTCTACAATCCAGCCTCTGTTGGCCTTTAATGAGACCCACACTTCCAGGATCCTACAGAGCAGGGTCTGTGTGACCGTTCTGTGGCTTCTGTAACAAATGACCACAAGATGGGTGGTTTAAAACAACAGGAATTCATCCTCCCCCAGTCCTGGAGACCAGACATCTGAGATCAAGGTGTTGGAGGACGGAAGTCTCTCCAAAGGCTCCAGGATAGGGTTCTTCCTGCCTTTTCCAGCTTCTGGGGGCTCCAGGCGTCCCCAGGCCTGTGGCTGCATCCCTCCCGTCTCTGCCTCTGTCTTCACGTGGCTTCTCTAAGTCTGTGTTTCTCTTCTTTTGTTTCTCATAAGGACTCTCTCAGTTGGATTGAGGGCCACCCTAACCCAAGATGACCTCACCCTGAGATCCTTAACTACATATACAAAGACCCTTTTCCCAGATATGGTCCTGTTCACGTGTTCTGGGGGGGCACATCTTTTGGGGTCAGCATTCAACCCATTGCCTGTGTATAAAATAACCCTCATTTTAGGAGATTGCCAAGGTCCCGTATAGACTGGCACAGACAGCAGCCATGTGGGTGGGGGTCTGGGGAGAATGAGGACCCTGGAATCACCTGGAAGGGATGAAGTCCTGGCAGCATTAGGTGAGCTCTTCCACCACGGGCCCCGTGGAAACAGCCACTCCACTCTGTCCGTGGAAAGGGACCCAGTGCCGAGTCCAGAAGTGGTTACCTTGCAAAGCTGGCTCTTCTGGGATTTCATCATCAATAGCATCATGTAACCAGGAACTACGGGCTTGGAGGAGTCACTCTCTGGCACATGATGACAGCACTGTCACTTTAGGCTCATCAAGCCTAGAATAGGGATGTTTGAAGGAGAAGAGTTTGGGAGATTGTGAAGCTTGGTTGTCAAGGAAACTGAGCAGGTTTGTCAAGGTTGTCAAGGAAACTTCTCCCTTAAACTGACGGCAGGGCTGGGAGAGCTGAACTCCAGGGATCTTTTAAAGGGGCTGCTCTGAAGCACCATCACCTGAGAGGTGGTCTCACCATGAGCTGGGGTTTGAGAAAAGTGTGATGAGATTAAGCCTGACTTTCTGTGACAGCTGGGGAGGGGTTTGTAAAGCACCTTGGCTTTTAAGGCAGAAGTTTGTTGCTGGAACAAAGTGTCTCCCAAAACTGGGCTGAAGCTCAAGCTGTCTCTTTCCCCTTCTTGTGAGAGTCCAGGGCAGGTGGGTGTCAGGTCCCAGGCTCTGTCCCCCTTGTTTCTCCTCCCTGCTTCCAGGTGAGGGCTCCAACCAGCAGGGTGGGGTGACCAGGTGGGCATCATGCCCTCCGTCCAAGGATGCAGGCTGGCCAAGGCCCTCACCACCTCCACCCCTTCCCCTTGGTAACACGAGACACTACGCCTTAGCTGTAAGGGGTGGGAAAGCTGGGAGGTGCAGGGTAGCTGTGAACAGGAAAAAGGGAAATGGGTTCTGATGGGCAGCTGCGCGGCCCTGCTGTGAGGGTCGCCCAGACGCTAGCGCACAGACTCTGGATCCTGTGAAGCTTCGATGCTTTGTGGTTCTGGAAATCCTATAGGAGACGGTCCACAGCAGGTGAAGCTAATGCTCTCAGTGGAGGTGGTGAAGCTAAAGATCTGCAGTTCAGACCGAAGGTGCCGATGTACATACAGGACAAAACCATCTCGTGTGAATGGACTTCAGGCACGTTTAACATGAATGCAGTCATGTTAATGCCTAGCATCTTCTATCTTGTGTCTCTCCTCAGGGTCCCCCTCCTCAGATCCTGAGGATCCTGTAACTCACGTACAGGGGGATGGAGAGTGGGCTCTGTCCAGTCTGAGCCCTGAGTTACCCTGCATGTGAGTCTGCTCAGGACCTCCATAACAAATACCACAGACTGGGCAGCTTGAATAACAGGCCTATCTCCCAGTCCTGGATGCTGTCTGAGATCAAGGTGTGTGCAGACTGGCTTCTCCTGAGGCCTCTCTACTTGGTGCTTAGACAACCATCTTCTCCCCAGGTCGTCATGATCTCCCCCTGTGCCTCTCTGTGTCCTAATCTCTCCTTGTAGGACACCAATCCTATTGGATTAGGATCCACCCTAGTGACCTCATTTTTACCTTGATCACCTCTTTAAAAATCCCATCTCCAAATACAGCCACATCCTGAGGTCCTGGGTGTTAGGGATTCAGCATGTGAATTTGTGGGGACATGGCTGAGCCTATCCCATCCTCCTTAGGAGCCAAGTGTGCCTCGGTCCTTCCTTCCCTCAAGTCACACGAGGTGATGTAGTGGCTCAGGGAGAGGCCACTCGTGCAGAGTCTGTGTCCCAGCTGGGGAGCCCTTCTCTGCTCTCTCTGATCAGGCAGTGGCCGTGCCAGTCCCCTCCTGAGGTGAGCAGTTCTGGGGTTTCCTGCCATGTCGCCTGGCCAGCTGAGGTGCTCATTGTCAGGGAACCCAGGAGCCAGCAGCCTCGTGGGGATGCCGGGGACTCTCAGGGCCTTGGCAGATGTCTCTCCCAGCAGATACCCTAGTGGAAGTGGGGAAACATTTGGGGGATTACAGGTGGGAGAGAGTCACAGTCTCGTTTATGCTTCAGAAAGACCACGTTGGGGTGGGAGAGGGTCACAGTCTCGTTTATGCTTCAGAAAGACCACGTTGGGGTGGGATGTGAGGTGCACCGTGTGGGCAGGGAGTTTTACCAGGGCCTGATGGAGGAACCAGGCACAAGATCGGGCTTGGGCCAGGGCTGTGGGTGTAGAGGTGAATTAGTGTGGGAACTGGCCACAGACTGTTGTCGAAATCTCGGCTTCCCTGTGCACCGAGGCCAAACAGAAATACGGAGACAGGGATTTTGGAGGAAGAGAGAGATGGCTTTATTCTTCTGCCAGACAACAGGGAAGACACAGCCAGCTAGCGCCTCAAGAACTGGGCACCCCTCCTTGAGAATCAGGGAAGATTTTATACGTGGCGCTCTCGCAGTCTGGGGTATAGGATGAGGATCAAAGTAGTGAAGGTCTTGCATTCCTCCTTTCCTTTGCATTATTTCAAAACAGTCATAGCTGGCATCAGGCTGCCCGGTAATTGGGGTCCGGCAGTCTGGTAATTGCGTCCGTTTGCCTCTGGTTTATCGACCAGTGACCTTGTTTCTGAAATGCAAAAACTATAGGGGGTGACTTGTTATGAAGGGCGTATAGAATGTAAGTGCTGGACATAATAAGGTTAGGGAGTGAGAGGCAGGGGATGTTACTCACACAGAGTTAGGGGTGATGGGTGCCGAATGTAAATGACATAGCGTCAGGGAGTGAGGTTAGCTTTGTAAAGTACACATCTAGTTACTACAAATTAGTGACAAAGTAAAACAAGGAGTGATTAATTCTTTCAGGCCAGATTATGTTTCTTCTCTAGCCTATTCGCTGTTCCCTTTGTTTTCCTTGTTCTCAGGGGAGGGAAAACTTCATTTCTATTTTTGCTGCAACAAGACTCTGGAGGAGCAGATGACAGTCAGTGGGGCACAAGGAGAGTGGGAGCCTGGGAGACCCCAGTGTTACCAAACGAAACTTGGGTCCGCTTGCCCGAGTGCAGTAAAGCCAGTCTACTGACACCGGGTGTGGTGAAGGGAAGTGCAGCTTTAATTGTAAAAGTGCCAATACAAGGAGGCCAGGCGGCCTGTGCTCTAAAACCCCAAACTCCCTGAAGGATTTCAGCAAAGGAATTTTAAAGGCCAAGTGATGGAGGGGGGTCGCAGGGTATGTGATCAGCTGGTGCACAATTCTCTGGTTGATGGTGAGGTAACAGGCAGTTAACACTCTAAATTCTTAGGCACCAGAAGTTCCGGGGCTACCTGTTCATGATCATCAGGTAGTTAATTTCTTCCGTTTGGTGGTGGTTTCAGCATCTGTAAAACAACTCAGGAAGCGTGCATCAGATGCTGTTATCCAGGTACTTCAGAGAGGAGCTCCAGCAGAGGATGTGGGGGAGGGGTCTGTCCTGGGAAGGCCCCGTAGGGTCCTGCTCGGTTACACCCGGTGCCTGGGCTCAGCAACCTGGGAAGGTGGGGCTGCTCCTGGGTGTGGAGACCTGCAGGATCCTGGTCCCCTGAGTGCCCTGTTAGCCCCCAAGGTGAGATGGGGGTGCAGTGACTGGACAGAGGCGTCTGGCCTGGGAGAGGGGTCCAGGCTGGAAATGTCACGGGACTCATCGCAGGGAGGGAGAGGAAAGGCCAATGGGGGCAGGTAGGTCACAGCAGACTATGTGCAGGTGATTGCGGTCCTGTTGGAAGCAACTCAGAGCCAGAAAGGAGTGGCCGTCAGGGGCTCAGCTCCATTCTCTTGTTCCTTTGTAAAACCGCTGTGTCAGAGTTTGAGACACCGCCAGGAGACGTCTGGGCCCAGTGTTGCCATGGCTTCATCAAAGGGGCCCAGGGGGAACACAGAACCACTGCAGGCCCTGCCCATGTCCGCACTGGGAATGAATCCCATCGGGGCTCCTGGGCTCACAGACTTGAGGGAACCTCTGTCCTCGGAACTGGTCTTCCTCCTTCCTCTCACCTGCTGGTCAGGAGCCCAGGCACCCCCATCCTGGCTCCACCCCCAGGGCCTGGATTCTGGGACAGCTTAGGGGTAAGCAAGACCCTCATGTTCCTTTATCTGCCTGGGGGTGAGAATGTCTTAAACGCTGCAATTGACTGATGATGGAGGGCTGAGTGTTTCCAGCAGGTATGGGTGGAAAGATGGGGTGTGAAGTTCCTGTGTCTGCAGGGTCTTCCCAGCGTGAAGATCTGTGTGTTTCCCCCGGCCAGTCAGCGTCCTCCCAGGAAGCCCAGATCCAGGTTTATGAGGGCAGAGGCTCTCCCCTTGCTTATCTGTAACTTCCTGTTCCCACAATGAGGAGCCTGGCTCCCACCATCTGCCATTTATGTATGCATTGCTCCTTTCCAGGTTACATGTGCAGAGGTTTCAGAGTTGTTAGCTACTACACCCTGGAAAGAACTTCGTAAAATAAAGCCCACTCTTTATATACGGTCCATTTTGCCTTTAGTCTACAGATTCCATTCATTTCCAAAGGTAACTTAGGTCAGCACCTTTTATCCCATCCCCTACAGTGAGTTGTTTCCATATATTTCTAACACAGTTAGACTCTGTCACATTATGTATTCCATCCTGACACATGCCTACATTCTAAATAACTAAATTTGAATAGATTATGATTGGCCCCTTGGGCTATACACATCTGTGGGCTTAGACAAATGCATAGTGACAGGTATCCATCCTAGAATGTCACATGGAATACTTCAAACCCCCCACCCCATGATCTGCTTATCATCTATGTAGCTTTGCCTTTCCCAGAATGTCACCAATGGGGTCATACTGTGTGCAGCCTCCTCAGCCTGGATGCTTTCACTTAGCAGTATATACTGAGGATTTATCCATGTCTTTCCATAGGCTGATGGTGCATTCCTTTCTGCTGAGTAGTATTCCACTGCATGTGTATGGGCGGAAAAACAATTTTCCCTCTACTTTTTCAGGTTCTTGGTTGAGGCCACCCTGCCCCTGTAATAAAAGACAGATTACCAGGAGAAAAGCAGAAGTTTAATTACATGTCTACCTTCTGAATACAGGGGGGATAGCAAGGAAAACTGAGTCACTCCCTGAAATGACCAAAACCATCCCCTTAAATAGCTCTTCAGCTAAAAACAGAAGAAATATGCTGGGGAAGGGAGGAAGACCACTTATGGCAGGTTATCATGCAAAGCACAGTAAACAAGGGTATGATTGTTTGCACATTTAAGTCAGGACTTCTCCATTGAAAAGAGTTACTTAAGATTTAATTATCCTTCTATTTTTGGTGCAAAGAGGGACATACCCTTATAAATGGCGACTTCTGTATTGTAAATGTCTTTCATAAAACAGCAATCTCAGTTTTCTGAGATTTTTTATTGAATATATTATTTTATTTTTGGCTGCATTGGGTCTTCATTGCTGCGTGCAGGCTTTTCTCTGGTTGTGGCGAGCAGGGGCTACTTTTCTTTGCAGTGCGTGGGTTTCTCATTGTGGCTTTTGTTGTCGCGGAGCACAGGCTCTAGGTGTGCAGGCTTCAGTAGTTGTGGCACACGGGGTCAGTAGTTGTGGCTCGTGGGCTCTAGAGCGCAGGCTCAGTAGTTGTGGAGCATGGGCTTTGTTGCTCTGCGGCGTGTGGGATCTTCCCGGACCAGCGCTCGAACCCGTGTCCCCTGCATTGGCAGGCAGACTCTTAACCACTGAGCCACCAGGGAAGCCCCCCTTTTTTTTAAAGCAGACCAATAATCCTTATGCCAGAGAGACATATTTTGGGGTGGCATATTCTACTCACCTTGACATGGATCTACCCCAATTTGCTTATACATTCATCTTTTGAAGGATATCCTGATTTCTTCAAGTTTTTAGCCATTATGAAAGTGCTGCTGTGCATAATTGCATCCTTGTTTGCATTTGGACATAGATTTTCAAAGCAGTTGCCTGAATACTGGAAGCATGATTGTTGGATCCCAACGTGAGACTTGTTTAGCTTTGGAAAAAACTGCCAAATTGTTTTACAAAGTGGCTGCACATGCATCCCCCCAGCTATGAGGGAGAGCTCCTTTTGTTCCTCACCCTCTAGCAATTGGTATTTTCATATTTTTGGAGTTTAGCAGTGCTAATAGGTGTGCTGTGATATCTCATGATTTTAATTTGTAATTCCCTAATGGTATATGATGTTGAGCTTGTTTCTGTATGATGTTTACCATCTGTATATCTTTTTTTGGCGGGATGTCTGTTCAGATCATGCTGTTCACGTTCATGCTGAGAGGAGCCCTGTCTCCTCAGGACCCACTGGGGCTTTGGCTTCTGGGACACGCGGGTTGCGTCCACGCTGACGGCCAGGTTTCAGGACAAGCTGGGGTCGAGTCCACACTAACAGAGGCCGAGTCTCCTCAGGATCCCCTGAGGCTTCAGCTTGGGGACACTGTGGGGTCCAGTTCATGCTGAGAGGAGCCTGGTCTCCTCAGGACCTGCTGGGAGGTGACGCCACTGAGGGAAAAGGTGAGGAAATGTGGGGAGAAGGTTCCTGTGCATGGCTGACCGCTGAGGGTGTCTGTCTTCAGAGGACCCAGGAGAGGAAGGGCTTGATGTGGAAAACTGGGTTTTTGGCCGCTTTTGTGTGTGGTGTAGACAGAGTGCAGTGTTGTTCTTTGGCGTGTGGAGCCTGGTTTTCCCAGCACCATTTCTTGAGGGGACTGTCCTTTCCCTGGTGTATGTTCTTGGCTCCTTTCTTGTGAATTAACTGATCACATACCTGTAGGTTGATTCCTGGGCTCTCTGCTCTGTTCCTCTGGTCTGTGCGCCTGTTTTTGTGCCAATTCCACACTTTTTTGGGACTGTAGCTTCGTAATGAAGTGTGAAGTCAGGGAGCGAGATGCCTCCAGCCCGTTCTCCTTCCTCAGGGTGGCTTTGGCTCTTCTGGGTCCTTTGTGGTTCCACACACATCTTAAGATTGTTTGCTCTGTTTCTATGGAAAATGTCGTTGGACTTTTGGTAGGGATTGTGTTGAATGTGTACATTAATTTGGCTAGAATGCATATTTTTTAAAATTAAGAAAAAAATTTTGGGCCACACCATGTGGCATGCATGATGCAGGATCTTAGTTCCCCAACCAGGGATCGAACCTGCGCCCCCTGCAGTGGGAGCACAGAGTCCCAACCCCTGGACGGCCAGGAAAGTCCCACCTTAGAATGCATATTTTCAAAATATTCTTTTTACCCATGAGCACGGGGTATCTTTCCATTTATTTTTGTCTGTTCAGTTTCCTTTATCAGTGTCTTCCAGTTTTCAGTGTGCAGGTCCTTCACGTCCTTGGTTAAATTTACTCCTAGTTATCTTTTTGGATGCAATTGTAAGTGGGATTTTTTAAAAAAATTCCTTTTCTGATGGTTCATTATCAGTGTATAGAATCACAAATGATTTTTGTGCATTGATTTTTCTTTTTTTTTGTATCCTGCAGCTTTACTGAATTCATCTTTTAGTTGTAACAGTTTTTTGGTGGTTGAATATGGAAAACTAGAATTCAGAAATCCCACTGTTTCAACTACATCTAGGTCATCCACAGCACCCAAGACATAGTGGCTCCCAATGTAATCTTCCAATGGTGCCTCTTGTAGTATGTGGACTCCTACAAGGGTGATTGGCATCACCACTGTGGGTGAGCTGGATCTGGGTAGAGCTTGGCCTCTATAACAAAGTTTGATGTCTGTATTTCTGGCGTGGTATGGCATGGTTGTTTTGATAAGTACTTTATTTTCTAGTAAATTTCAAGTGTATAAAAAACTTCAAATAGCAGTATCAAGTTTTCCACATTCACAAAATACTCCAGTTTGTTTTACCCTGTGAGAGTGGGAGGGCCACTCTCCCAGGGAACCAGCACATAACCCCAAAATGAGGAATAATTATGGTTTCCACATTATAATCCTATCCCCAGACCTGCTTCAACTTTCACCAGCTGCCCCAGCTTTGTGGAAATATATTTTCCATTCGAATCCAGTTTTCTTTTCTTGGAACCATCACTGGGGCTTTTCCTCACTTTAAAAACCTTGCTGGACTTAGAGTGTACAAGATGAGCATGATCTGGGTGGTTTTTCTGTGTGGCTTCTTTCACTTAGGATGTTTGCAGTGTTTATCCACATTGTAACATTGATGATTATTTCATTCATTTTTTCCATCGTGATTAAAAATACATAACATTTACCATTTAAACCGCTTTTTTAAAGCTTTTTTAAAAATTTTATTTTATTTTTTATTTTTTGGCTGTGTCGTGTCTTTGTTGCTGTGTGCAGGCTTTCTCTAGTTGCGGCGAGCGGGGGCTACTCTTCATTGCTGTGTGCAGGCTTCTCGTTGCGGTGGCTTCTCTTGTTGTGGAGCACGGGCTCTAGGCACACGGGCTTCAGTAGTTGTGGCTCGCAGGCTCTAGAACGCAGGCTCAGTAGTTGTGGCACACGGGCTTAGCTGCTCCACGGCATGCGGGATCTTCCAGGACCAGCGCTTGAACCCATGTCCCCTGCATTGGCAGGCAGATTCTTAACCACTGTGCCGTGAGGGAAGCCCCATTTAAACCATTTTTAAGTATACAGTTCTATGGCATTAACTACATTCACATTGTTGTAAAAATATCCTCACCATCCATCTCCAGATATTTTCCCCATATGAAACCGTAGGCATTAAACACTAACTCACCTCAACCCCTGGCAACCTTATTCTACTTTGTCTTTGAATTTGACTTATCTGGATACCTCATACTCGTGGAATCATAGAACGTTTGTCCTTTTTGTGTCTGGCTTGTTTCACTTAGCATAATGACTTCAAGGTTCATCCACATTGTAGCATGTGTGAGAATTACCTTAGTTTTAAAGGTTGAATCATATTCCATTGTGTATATACTACACTGTACTTATCCATTCATCTGTTGAAGGATGTGTTGTGTTGCTTCCACCTTTTGGCTGGAAATTGTGAATAATGTTGCTATGAATATGGGGTACAGATATCTGTTCCAGTCCTTGCTTTCTAATATTTTGGGTGTACACCCTGGAGCAGAATCAAGGGATCATACATTTTCCATGTTTTTGAGGAGCCACCATACAGTATTCCACAGTGGCTGTATAATTTTACTTTATTCTTTTATATGACAGAATAATGCAGCTTATGGATCTACCTTATTTTGCTTATCTGTTTACCTGCTGATGGACATTTAAATCTTTTCTACCTTGGGCTATTGTGAACAGTGCTGCTATGAATAATTGGTGAACAAGTTTTTGTTTGAACACCTGTTTTCCATATTTTGGGTATATATCTAGGAGTGGAGTTGTTGAACCACATGGTAATTATATTTTTGAGTAAATGCTAAAGTTTTGTACACATAGACTACACCATTGTACATCTCCACAAGTAACTTTTAAGGGTTCTAATTTCTCTACATTGTTGCCAACATTTGTTATTTTTATTTATATATTTAAAAATTTATTTAAAAATTTATTTAAAAATTTATTTTTATTCTAGTGTGTGTGAAGGGGCATCACACTGTGGCTTTAATTTGCATTTTCATCATGACTACTGATGTTTGACATCTTTTCATGTCCTTGTTGACCATTTGTATGTCTTGCCTGGAGAGCAGTCCATGCAAGTCATTTGTCTGTTTCAAAAATTTTATTGTTTGTCTTTTTGTTGATGAGTTGTAAAAGTCCTGGGTATATTCTCGGTAAAGAGTCTTATCAGATATATAATGTGCCAATATTATCTTCCATTCTGTGGGCTGTCTTTTTACTTTCTGGAGAGCCTCTTTTGTTGCACAAAGGTTTGTAATCTTGAGGAAATCCAAGTTATCTATTTTTTTCTTTCATTTCTTATGCTTTACTGTCAAATCTAAGAAACCATTGCTAAATTCATGGTCAGGAAGATTTAGTTCCTTGGTTTCTTTGAGAGTTCATACAGTCATCCCTTGGTACCCACTAGGCCGGGCTTTAGGCCTGGGATTGAGTCAGTGTGAGGGTTCAGGGGTCACGGTTTAGGGTTATGGGTCATTGTTGGAGAGTCATGGTAGAGGGTTGTGGTTAAAGGGTCAGGGCCGGGGATTAGAGTTTAGGGGTCAGGGGCGAGGGTCTAGGGGTCTGGGGCTAGGGTTGTTAGGGGGTTAAGGTTAGAGGTTAGGGTTCTTAGGGTAAAGGTTAGAGTTAGGTTTAAGCACAATTGGCCCTCATTGCCCTCCCCTCTCTTTCTCTCTCAAGCCTCCAGAATGGATAGGACTTGCCCAGGGTCAAACAAGAGTCAGGGAGCTGAGGTCAATAACTGTTTTTCTGGCGTCCCTTCCCTCAGTCCTGGGCTCTGAAAGAAGAATGAAATGTCTGTTCTTGTCTCGGACTGTTTCTTATCCAACTCAAACTCTGTCAAGGATTGGAGAGGGTGTCAGAAGTCATGCATGGTTTCCTTCTGCCCTCCTACCTGGGAAGGGTGATGCTGGCCCTACCCTGCCTGGGCAGCCTCAGATTCCAGCACAGCCCAGACAGGAGGGCACTCAGTGGACATGTGTGGATTTATACAGGACTGGGTGCAGTGACCTGCCAGCCCCCAGCTGCTGCCTTCTTAAGGGCTGGTGGGGCCCTCTTGGCACTGGAGGCATCCTTTGTCCCATCTGAGTGGGCATGAGTAGATGATCAAGCCTCAGGCAGGACAGCCCTTGACCTCTGACTATCCAGGCAGGCATCTGTGGTCCTCTAGCTCAGTCCAGCCTGGGCATTGTCAGGCCCTCATGTATAGTTACGGGCAATTCAACAGCTACCTGGGCAGTGTAGACATTCCTTTGAGAAGTTTCAACTACCAACATCCATGTGGTTGAGAAAAAGTCCTCCCCCTCACAGCCTCATAGGCTGCCAAGAGAAGTAATAATCCTCTAAACATTGGAGTGTGTCCCTGACACAACAACCATACAGGAGACCATGGCCCTGCAATCCTTTGTCTTTTCAGTCGTTAGAAACTTTTGACATTCATATTCATTAAGAATCAAAGATATGGGAGCACCTGGACCTCCCAATGGGAGGTTCACACTGAGGCTGCATTGTCTTGGAGAGCCATATGCATCCATGTGGCCTCTGGAAAGCCTGCCAATTATGGGTTCCATGGCATGGAATAATTCTTGAGCCTCCCATTACTTCATTGCACAAGAGTTTCCTTACCACCCTAGCATTTGGTTTCTTCACTTAGTAAATGAGAGAGAAGATACTAGAAAATGAGCAGTATTGTTTTTCAGGGATGGGCAATTAATATGGCCAGGGAGATGGCATAACTCAAGGGCTCCCACCTCTCAGGGGCAGGAATGAGGTCTGTGTGTCTTCTGAGGGCACATGGGCTGTTTTGGGCCAGCCTCTGAGATGTGAGGACCTGATGCCCAAGGAAAGAGACTTGAGTTTACCACCACCAACGATCCTGACTTGTCAGTAAGTGAAAGAACTTCTTGCAGTCTTGGGAGGACAGTAAGTAAATACTAATTTATTTTACTTCAGTAAGTGTGTCCAGTCGCTGGGAAAAGAAAAATTTGTAGTTGATATATCTGAATCAATAATCCCTGATCCTTCCTCAGGTGTCCTCACTGGGTAGGCATGGCTGGGGGAGATGAAGATTCTGGGTGGGACCAGATATTAGTGGAGCTGCCAAACAGCTCTGTCCCTGTTCCTTCCCTGTCCCGGGAGAGGGAAACCCTGGAACAGTGATAGGATAACCAGTATGGGGAAGAGATTCCTCAGTAATTAATTGGTCTTTTTGTATTTTCCTTAATTTAGTGTTCATTTTGGTAATGAGTTTTTACAAAGAAATCACCTGTTTCTTCTGGATTTCCAGTTTGTTACAGTAGGTTTCTCTTATTTGACGTTTAATTTTTCCTGTCTAATTTTCTACAGAATCATGACAAATAATGAACAAATATTGATACTCTATTATTAACCGAAGTCCCTATTCATGTTCCCTTTGTTATACCTTTCCTTGTTCCAGGATCTCAAAGGCCATGGGGTCATCATGTCTGTTTAGTCTCTTCTGGGCTTTGACAGTTGCTCAGACTCTCCTTGTTTCCATGACCTTGACAGTGTGGAGGAGGACTGGTCAGGTATTTTATAGACTGCCAGGCACTGGGATTTGCTTGGTGTTTTTGTCGTGGTTAGACTTGGCTTTGAAAAAGCAGATCACAGAGGTGAAGTGCTTCCTCTTCACTGTATATCAAGAGGACAGGCTCTCAAGGGAACTTCTCACTTATATTCTCAACTTTGGTCACCTAGCTGAGGTAGTGTTTGTCAAGTGTTCCCACAGTGAAGTTAATATTTTCCCATGTCCATCCTGTGTGTCTTATTTAGGAGGAAGTCATAATGCAGAACCCACACTTGAGGAGAGAGGAGTTAGCTTCACACCCTTGATGGACAGCTGAGTGGCTATATAAATTGTTTAGAAGCTTCCTGCATAGGAGATTTCTATTTAACACCATTCATCAAAAACTATGTAATTTATTTTTACCAGTTTGGACACGTGAATAATTATTATAAACTTTTGGTTATAATCCAGCACTACATTATTAGACTGCTTAGTTAATTCTTGCTTTGGCTGTTGAGAGATTTTTGCATTTGCTCCTGTTTTCATTTTACATAATTTTTCTTTTGTGGGTTTTTAAAATTTTTGGTACTTCTTTACTTTCTGATATTTTAAGATTATCCTGCTTCATATATTTACTGTCTCAGTCCTAGCATCAGCCCTTTCTTCAAAGAGCCCTTGTTCCGTTTATTAGAGAATGGTATTAAAAACTTACATGTGGGAGCTAAATATGCTCAGCTGACAGTGCGTGGAAATATATGCATGTATCCCAGCCTATGCATATACACATAATTATAAAGATTTCCATGTGGAACTATGTGTAGGCTAAAGATAGTTTATACTGCTATCTCCAACCGGATCTGTTATGACATGGATATTGTAACCTTCTCCCTTTGTTTGACTGTAACATCCCACTCCAGTGGTAGGAAACCTGGCTTCCACCATTTGTCATTTATTAAATTCAGTGCTTGTTCCATTCAATTACTGATATAGTAGTTTCAGTATTATTAGCTACTACCCCTCATGGAAAGAACATAGAGTCCACTGTGTATGTATGGTACATTTTGTCTTTGGCCTACAGGTTCTGTATATTTCCAAAGTTAACTTAGGTCAGCCCATTTGTCCCACTACCAACAGTGAGTTTTTTCATACATTTCTGAATCAGTTAGATTCTTTGTTACATTCTGTATTCCAGTCTTTGACACTCCCATATCCTAAGTAGCTAAGTTTGAATAGATTGTAATTTACTTGTTGGGTTGTAAAAATCTGTGGGTGTAGACAAATGCATAGTGACAGGTATTCACCACTAAAGTATCATGTGGACTATTTCAACCACATATTCCATACGCTGTTTACCATGTCAGTTTTGCCTTTTCTAGAATGTCATATAAATGAGGCCATACAGTGTGTAGCACTTCAAACTGGATTCTTTCACTTAGCAATGTAAGTGTTAGATGTATCTTTTTTTTTTTTTGCACGGGTTGATGGTCCATTCCTTTATATCTCTGAATACTATTGCATTGCATGTATATTAGAGGAAAAATAATTTTCCCTCTACCCTTCTATGTTCTTTATTGAGATCTCCCTTGTAATGAAAAAGAGATAAACTAGAGAAAACAATCAGAAGTTTAATATATACCATGCATACCTCCTGTATACTTGAAAGATACCCAGGAAAACTGAGTCACTCCCTGAAATGGCCCAAGCCGTTACCTTAAATGCTATCTTCCACTGAGAACAAAAGAAAGATATTAGGGAATGGAGGAAGCCATTTAAGGTTGGTTATTAGGCAAAGCAGAGTAAAGAAGGGTATGGTTGTTACACAGATTTACATCCAGGCCTATTTCGTTGACAAGGTTTTTTTTTTTAAAAAAAAACATTTATTTATTTGGCTGCGCTGGGTCTCAGTTGCGGCCTGTGGAATCTTTAGTTGCGGCATGTGGGCTCTTAATTGCAGCTTGCGGGATCTAGTTCCCTGACCAGGGCTTGAACCCTGGTCCCCTGCATTGGGAGCATGGAGTGTTAACCACTGGACCAGCAGGGAAGTCCCAACAAGCTTTTCTTGATACTTAGTCGTCATTCAATTCCTGGTCCAGAGAGGGACATACCCTTACAAATGGAGATATCCTTCATAAATATAAATTTACCTCCTAATAGGGCATTTTCTACTTGGTTTTGAAAGATTCTCTTGAGTCTGCTGTTTCTTAATCAGTGCAAAATAATCCTTTTGTCAAATGGGCATATTTTGGGGTGGTGTATTCTTCTCCCCTTGACATGTATGTGCCCTAATTTGCTTATGAATTCATCTACAGAAGGACATATTGATATCTTTAAGTTTTTAGCCATTATGAATAGAGCTGCTGTGCATTACTTGATGCTAGTTTTGGTTTGAACACAGTTTTTCAAAGCAGTTGTCTAAATACAAGAGGTACACTTCTTGGATCCTAAGGTGAGACTTTTTAGATTTGGAAAAAACTGCCAAACTGTCTTCCGAAGTTGGTTGTGCATGCATTCCACCAGCGTCTTGAGTATATTCTTGTATGCTTATTTACTGCCTGTTTATCTTCTTGGGCCAGGTGTGTGTTTCAATCTTTACCAAATTTTAATGGCGTTGTTGGCATAATTTGAGTACAAATCCTTTATCAGATATGTGTTTTGGAAATAGTTTCTTGCAGTTTGTGGTTTGTCTTCCGGTTTTCTGAATAAGGTCACCAGATCCAAAATCATGTAGATTATCTTTTTTTTTTCTAGGATTTTTATAGTTTGGTAATTTAAATTTGTCTATGGGCAATTTTGAGTGAATTTTGGTTTAAGTTGTAAAGTTTGTGTTTACATTCATTTCATTACATATGGTTTGTAATGAATTGCTCCTTAACCATCTTTTGAGAAGATACAGTGAGATACTTGGCTCCATTTCAGTTTGGATTTCCAAACTTTAGTATATACAGCAGAACTGCCTTCCGGATGAGGCCCCTGGGTTTGTGAGTGCGGCGCTCCCGGCACTTCTCTGACGTCCCACAGGGGGCGCCGAACCCACCTGTCTGACCCTGGGGGCACAGGTGCACCCTGCCCACAGACTTTGCTCTGTGACAAGCAGACAGGAGCTTTGTCTCCTGTCAGGGCTTAGGTTTCTGGACCATGAGGCATTGTCCACACTGACAGCAGCTGGGTTTTCTCAGGAACCACTGGTGAGGAGACTCCACAAGAGGAAAAAATGAGCAAGTGTGGAGAATCTTCCTGTGCAGCTGACTGCTGGGTGGGTGGGGTGCATCTTCAGGGGCCTCAGGAGAGAAAGGGTTTAATGTGGAATACTGTGCGCTTTTAGTTAGTTTTACGTGCAGTGTAGATGGTGACCAGTGTCGTTCTTTGGAGTCTGGTGTCTAGTTTTCCTGGCACTGTTTGTTGATGGCTTTGGGTAGAATAAACATTTTAATAATAGTAATTTTTCTGATGCATGAGCATGGAATATTGTTTTCTATTGTGTCTTCAGTTTCTTTATCAATGCTTTATAGTTTTCTGAGTATACGTCTTTCATGTCCTTGGTTAAATTTATTGCTAAATAGTTTGTTCTTTTTGATGGAATTGTAAATGGGATTGTTTTCTTAATTTTTCTTGCTGGTGGTTCATTATTAGTGTATAGAAACAAAACTGATTTGTGTATATTGATTCCATATTTTGCAACTTTACTGAATTTATTTTTTAACATATTTTTTGAAGTAATGTGAAAAATTGCAATACTAAAATCTCAGTTTCTACTGCACCCCAGGTAATCCACAGGACCCAAGACATGGTAGCTACTAATATACTCTTCCCACAGTGCCTCTTAATACCATGCGGACTCCTACAAGGGAAATAAGTATCACAACTTTGGTTGAACTTGGTCTGGGTGAGTCTTGGCCCCTATAACAAAATTTGATGTCTGTCTTATCTGATTTTCTGGCATGATACTGACATGGTTGTCTAGAAAAGTAATTTACTTTCCAATAATTTAAAATGTACAGAAAAGTTGCAATAATGGCAAAAAGTACTCACATTTGCCACTTCACACAAAATGCTCAGTGTGTTTTGCCCAAGGAACCAGCACATAACCCCTAAATGAGGAAATCCTGGTGTCTACATTATAATTTAACACTCAGCCCCACTTCAACTTTCACCTGCTGTCCCAACTGTATGAAAATGTCTTTTTCCATCCTGATCCAGTTTTCTTTTTCTGGAACCATTACTGAGTTTCCCCCTCATTTGGACAACCTTGATGGATTTGAAGCAGACAAGATGAATATGGGATCTAGGTGGCCTTTTCTGTATGGCTTTTTCACTAAGAATGTTTTTAATGTTCATTTCTGTAACAAATATCAGCGCTACACTTTTTTTTCTTTGTCATTAAAAATACAAAACATGACTTTAGCGTTTAATTCACTTTACGTATACAGTTTTGTGGTATTAACTACCTTCATATAGTTGCACAAACAATTTAACTAACGTGTACTTCCTGTGTGCATGGCAGATACCCAGGAAATTGAGTAACACCCTGAAACGGCCCAAGACATCACCTTAAATACCCTCTTTATCTAAAAGGAAAAAAAAGGAAGGCTATAGTTGTGTCTGTCTGCATTCATTTGATTGTATATGGTTTCCAATTGATGTTGTATAACTAGTTGTGGAGAAGTCATGGGATAGGTGGCTTCATTTCAGTTTGAATTTCCAAATTTAGTGGAATCTGCAGGCTTGATACAAGGTATACAAACTTCATATTGGATCAGGACATCCCATGGTGTAACTGGTATTCATGGTTTGTTCAACAATTAAAGTTCTGTGTGATATGAGTTCATCCCGGAGTAATCCAGGTTAGTTTCTGTTATACATTTGTCCCAGGATGAAAGGACAAGAGAAATAAGGCCTAATTTATAAAAGTGCCTTCAAACTAATTGATACTGAAGTATAGTTGACCTACAATGTTGTGTTAATTTCTACTGTACAGCAAAGTGATTCATATATACATACATACATATATACATATTTTTCGTATTCTTTTCCATTATGGTTTATTACAGGGTATTGAATATAGTTCCCTGTGCTGTACAGTAAGACCTTGTTTATCCATCCTATATATAATAATTTGCATCTACTAATCCCAAACTCCCAATCCATCTCTCTCGCCTGTCTTCCCCTTGACAACCACAAGTCTGTTTTCTATATTTGAGAGTCTGTTTTTGTTCTGTAGATAGGTTCATTTGGGTCTCATTTTATAATCCACATATAAGTGATATCATATGGTATTTGTCGTTCTCTGTCTGACTTACTTCACTTTGTATGATAATCTCTAGGTCCATCCATGTAGCTGCAGATGGCATTATTTCATTCTGTTTTATGGCTGAGTAATATTCCATTGTATATATGTATCATATCTTCTATATCCATTCATCTGTTGAGGGACATTCAGGTTGCTTCCATGTCTTGGCTATTGTGAATAGTGCTGCTGTGAATGCTGGGGTGCATGTATCTTTTCAAATTATAGTTTTGTCTGGATATGTGCCCAGGAGTGGGATTGCTGGTTCATATGGTAATTCTATTTTTAGTTTTTGAGGAACCTCCGTACTGTTTTCCATAGTGGCTGCATCAATTTACATTCCCACCAGTAGTGTAGGAGGGTTCCCTTTTCTCCACACCCCCTCCAGCATTTATTTCTAGACATTTTAATGATGGCCATTCTGACCACTATGATGTGATAACTCACTGTAGTTTTGATTTGCATTCTCTAATAATTAGTGATGTGGAGCATCTTTTCATGTGCCTATTGGCCATCTGTATGTCTTTGCAGAAATGTCTATTTAGACCTTCTGCCTATTTTTTGATTCTTTTTTCTTTTTTGAGTTGTATGAGCTGTTTGTATATTTTAGAATTAGGCCCTTGTTGGTCGCATCATTGCACGTATTTTCTCCCAAACAGTTAGCACAGGTTCTGGAACGACTGGATACCCACATGCAGAAGAATAAACTTGGACCCTTACCTCCCCTCACGCCATATACAAAAATCAACGCAAAATGGACCAAAGGCCTAGATGCAAGAACCAAAATGATAAAACTCGTAGAAGAAAACATGAGAGTAAATCTTCATGACCTTGGATTTGGTCATGATTTCTTAGATCTGCTACCAAAAGCACAAGCAACAAAAGATAAGATAGATGAATTGGACTTCCTCAAAATGAAAAACAGTTGTGTATAAAAGGAGCAAGGAATAAGATAATCCACCATCCAAAATGGCACAAGATGTTTGCAAACCATGTATCTGATAAAGGACTGTAGCCCACCAGCCAAGCCCCCGGTGGTCCAGTGGAGTGTCTGTGCGGCCCCTCCCGTCCTCGGTGATCAGGGGATCTCAGGCCCCACAGCACCCGAGGGGTGGACACTGGTCATCCTCTGCACCCTCAAGGAGTGAGTGCTGGATGGTTTTGAGCCCAGATGCACTCCCATTACTGCCCTCAAAGGCTGAAGCCTTCAGCATGCCTCCAGAAGGACACAGTATTTGCAAGTCTTTGAGAACCAAGAGAACCGTCTTCACTTTTCTGAAAAGGGCATCTTATTATTTCACAGCATGACCATTTTCAACCTGGCTCCCAGGGGTGCCCTCCCACTTTCTTTATTTCTCTGAAAGTGGCCATGGTGGTTTGGCTGTCCCCAATCCCCATACCAGGTGACAAGGCCAGTGGGACCAGCTCCTGGTGGTCCTTAGGTTCGTTGGAGATTAACCCAGACTCTCAGCCTGAGATTGAACGTGGATGCCCCTGTTTCTCCCCATCACCAATTCTCATCTCCTCCTCTATCTCTTTTCCTCTTTCTTTTCAGTCTCAGATTTACCAGATGGTCACCACTCACAGTTCCCACAGAGCCCAGAGATTTCTCCTTGAAGGAAAGGTTCTGGAAAATCAGAGGGATAAATAAAGAATGCTGCTGATTCCCGCCTTGTGCTGACGCCCAAGAGGATGAGGAGAGTGAGTGTTTTCTCATTAGAATTTTAAATCCTCCCAGTAATAGATCATTGGGGGGGGCATCCTGTGTCTTCCTGCTCATTCTAATAATGTCATTCCTGAATTTTAATGTGGTAAATAATTTAAATCATAAATATGCTGATGGGAGATCCATTTAAAAAATGTTAGAGGTAACTCCAAGGGGTTTACAACAAACAAGGACACAGAACCCTGTGTCCAGACGCTGGCTGAGCGATTCCTACCCTAAGCCGCAGTCCCCTGGAGGGCGGAGTGGCCATGACTCTCCTCCCGCAGGTGAGCCTACACAGGCACATCCCACGTGGGACCACTGCATCGCAGAATCTTAGAGTGGCCAATGGCAGGCAGCTGGCTAGAGATGAGGACAAGAGAAAACTGCCCAGCAGCCTGGGACAACCCCGGGGTGAAGCCTTAGTAAGGGCCAGTGTCAGATCCTCAGAGATAACTTGAAGAGACGGTTCAGGCTGTTAGGGACATCATCAGAGATGTACTTAGGGACATATTCAGAACCTTAGTTATGGACAGGATCAGGGCATTATTTAATGACAGCTTAGACTATAAGGGACAGCGTCAGGGCCTAAGTTAGAGATAACGTGAGAGCCTTAGTTAGACACAATTCAGGCTGTTACTTAGGGATATCTTCAGGGCCTTAGAGCCAGCATCATGGCCATAATTAGAACCAGTGTCAGGGCTTTAGTTAGGGCCAAAACTAGGGTGTTAATTAGGGAAAGAGTCAGGTCATTAGTTACAGGCAGTGTCAGGGTTTTAGGTAGGGACAGCGGCAAGTCCTTAGTTAAGAAGAGTGTCAGGGCCTCACTTAGGGGCAGCGTCAGGATGTTAGTTAGGGAGAGTCAGGACATTAGAATGTCAGGTTCTGGGGTAGAGACAGCATCAGGGCCTTAGTTAGGGACAGCGTCAGAGATGTACCTAGGGACATATTCAGGGCCTTAGTTATGGACAGGATCAGGGTGATACTGAGGAACACCTAAAGGTATTAGGGACATCTTCAGGGCCTCAATTAGGGATAGCATCAGGGTGTTAGTTAGGGAAAGAGTCAGGCCATTATTATAGATAGTGTCAGTGCCTTAGGTATAGAGAGTATCAGGGCCTTAGTTAAGGACAGCATCAGAGACTTACTTAAGGACATATTCAGGGCCTTAGTTATGGACAGGATTAGGGCATTACTGAGAGATACACGAGGCTATTAGGGGCAGCATCAGGGTGTTAGGGAAAGAGTCGGCCATTGTTATAGACAGTGTCAGTGCCTCAGGTAGAGACATCATCACAGCTTTAGGAAGAGGGTCAGGGCCTTGGTTAGGGACAGGGTCAGGCCAACAGTGAGGGACATCTAAGGCTATTAGGGACATCGTCAAGGTCTTAGATTGGGCCAGCATCAGGGCTGTAGTGTCGACCATTGTCAGGGCATTAATGAGGGACAAAATTAGGGTGTTAGTTAGGGAAAGAGTCAGGCCATTAGTCACAGACAGTTTTAGGGCCTCAGGTAGAATCGGCATCAACGCCTTAGTTAGGAAGAGCATCAGGGCCTCAGTAAGGTTCAGCATCAGGACGTTAGTTAGGGCCAGCAACAGGCCCTTTGTTAGGGACAGTGTTGTCAGGCCCTCAGAGATAACTTGAAGGCCTTAGTAAGAGACAGTTTAGGCCGTTAGTTAGGGACACTTCAGAGACTTTCTTAGGGATATATTCAGGGCCTTAGTAATAGAATCAGGGTGTTATTTTGTGACCACTTAAACACTAAGGGACAACATCAAAGCCTAAGTTAGGCAGGGTGTCAGCATCTTGGGGATAGTGTTAGGGACTTTGTAAGTTATAGCTTAGGCCATTAGCTAGGGACACGGTCAGGGGCTTATTAAGGGCAGTGTCAGAGACTTAATGAGGGACAACTTCAGGGCCTTAGTTATGGACAGGATCAGGTCCATACTTGGGACCAGTGTCAGGCCGTTATTTAGGGGCAGTGTCAGGGCATACTGTAGAGACAGCGTCAAGGCCCTTACTTAGGAACAGGGTCAGGGCCTTAGGACAGGGTCAGAGACTTATGTAGGCACATATTCAGGGCATTAGTAATGGACAGGATCAGGACAACAGTGAGGGACATCTAAGTCTATTACGGACATCGTCAGGGCCTTAGATAGGGTCAGCATCAGGGCCATAGTTAGGACCAGTTTCAGGGCGTTATTTAGGGACAAAATTAGGAGGTTAGTTAAGGAAAAAGTCAGGAAATTAGTTACAGACAGTGTCAGCCTTTCAGATAGAGACTTCAAGGTCTTAGTGAGAGCATCAGCATCTCAGGTAGGAACTGCATCAGGACATTATTTAAAGACAGTGTCAAGGATTTAAATAGGGAGAGTGTCAGGGTTAGGGTTAGGGTTAGGGTTGGGTTTAGGGTTCGGGTTAGGGATAGGGTACGGCTTATATTATGGGTTAGGGTACGGGTTAAGGTATCAGTTACGGTTAGGATTAGGGTTAGTTTTAGGGTTTGCGTTAGGTTTACGGTGCGGGTTAGGATTAGGGTATGGGTTAGGGTTAGGGTACGCGTTAGGGTTAGGGTATTTATTAAACCTATACCACTCTCTAGATACCACTTAGCACGTAAAGGAATATTATTTGGGGTCCAGCCATGGAGAAGATTTTAGACACTAGGATAAGATAAAGAACACACACATTACAAAGAAATCACATTAGGATTTTCTTTTTAACTTGTCCCGTAAAACACTAGTGCATAGAAAATTTATTGGAGGCAGAAGCAGTCAAGGGTAGTTGAGGGTAAGGGTTAGGGTTAGGGTTAGGGTTAGGGTACGGCTTAGGGTACGGGTTAGGGTACGGCGTAGGGTATGAGTTAGGGTTAGGGTTAGTTTTAGACTTAGGGCTAGGTTTAGGGAACGGGTTAGGATTAGGGTACGTGTGAAGGTTAGGGTATGTGTTAGGTTAGGGTACGCGTTAGTGTTAGGGTATTTATTAAACCTATCCCACTCTCTAGATACCACTTAGCACGTAAAGGAATATTATTTGGGGTGCAGCCATGGAGAAGATTTTAGGCACTAGGATAAGATAAAGAACACACACATTATAAAGAAATCACATTAGGATTTTCTTTTTAACCTGTTCCTTAAAACAATAGTGCTTAGGAAATCTATTGGAGGCAGAAGCAGTCAAGGGTAGTTTAGGGTTATGGTTAGGGTTAGGGTTAGGGTTAGGGTACGTGTTAAGGTACAGGAGAGGGTACGGTGTAGGGTACGGGTTAGGGTACGGGTGAGGATACGGCGTAATGTATAGGTTAGGGTTAGGGTTAGGGTACGGCTTAGGGTACGGGTTAGGTTACGGGTGAGGGTACGGCGTAGGGTATGGGTTAGGGTTTGGGTTAGGGTTAGTGTTAGTGTTAGGGTTAGGGTACGGCTTAGCGTATGGGATAGGGTACGCGTGAGGGTACGGCATACGGTAGGGGTTAGGGTTAGAATTAGGGTTAGGGTTGGGGTTAGGGTACGGCTTAGGGTACGGGTGAGGGTACGGGTGAGGGTACTGCGTAGGGTATTGGTTAGGGTTAGGATACGGCTTAGGATACGGGTTAGGGTACGGGTTAGGGTATGGAGTAGGGTATGGGTTAGGGTTAGGGTTAGGGTTAGGGTTAGGGTTAGGGTACGGCTTAGGATACGGGTTAGGGTACGTGTGAGGGTACGGCGTAGCGTATGGGTTAGGGTTAGGGTTAGGGTACGTCTTAGGGTACGGGTTAGAGTACGGGTGAGGGTACAGCGTAGGGTAAGTGTTAGGGTTAGGGTTAGGGTTAGGGTTAGTTTTAGGGTTAGGGATTGGTTTAGGGTACGGGTTAGGATTAGCGTACGTGTTAGGGTTAGGTTTTGGGTTAGGGTTAGGGTACGCGTTAGGGTTAGGGTATGGGTTAGGGTTAGGGTACACGTTAGGATTAGGGTATTTATTAAACCTATCCCACTCTCTAGATACCACTTAGCACGTAAAGGAATATTATTAGGGATCCAGCCATGGAGAAGATTTTAGTCACTAGGATAAGATAAAGAATAAACACATTATAAAAAAATCACATTAGGATTTTCTTTTTAACCTGTTCCTTAAAACACTAGTGCTTAGGAAATCTAATAGAGGTAAAAGCAATCAAGGGTAGTTTAGGGTTAGGGTTAGGGTTAAGGTTAGTGTTAGTGTTAGGGTACGGCTTAGGGTATGGGATAGGGTACGGGTGAGGGTACGGCGTAGGGTAGCGGTTAGGGTTAGGGTTAGGGTTAGGGTTAGGGTACGGCTTAGGGTACGGGTGAGGGTACGGGTGAGGGTACTGCGTAGGGTATTGGTTAGTGTTAGGGTACGGCTTAGGGTACGGGTTAGGGTACGGCGTAGAGTGTGGGTTAGGGTTAGGGTTAGTGTTAGGGTTAGGGTTACGGTACATCTTAGGGTACGTGTTAGGGTACGGGTGAGGGTACGGCGTAGGTTATGGGTTAGGGTTAGGGTTAGGGTTAGGGTTAGGGTACGGCTTAGGATACGGGTTAGGGTACGGGTGAGGGTACGGCGTAGGTTATGGGTTAGGGTTAGGGTTAGTGTTAGGGTTATGGTACGGCTTAGGTTATGGGATAGGGTACAGGTGAGGGTATGGCATAGGGTAGGGGTTAGGGTTAGGGTTAGGGTTAGGGTTAGGGTACGGCTTAGGGTACGGGTGAGGGTATGGGTGAGGATACTGCGTAGGGTATTGGTTAGGGTTACGGTACGTCTTAGGATACGGGTTAGGGTACGGGTGAGGGCACGGCGTAGGTTATGGGTTAGCGTTAGGGTTAGTGTTAGGGATATGGTTAGGGTTAGGTTATGGGATAGGGTACAGGTGAGGGTATGGCATAGGGTAGGGGTTAGGGTTAGGGTTAGGGTTAGGGTACGGCTTAGGGTACGGGTGAGGGTACGTGTTAGGGTATGGCGTACGGTATGGGTTAGGGTTAGGGTTAGGGTTAGGGTTAGGGTTAGGGTACGGCTTAGGGTACGGCTTAGGGTACAGGTGAGGGTACGGCGTAGCGTATGGGTTAGGGTTAGGGTTAGGGTTAGGGTACGGCTTAGGGTACGGGTTAGGGTACGGGTGAGGGTACGGCGTAGGTTATGGGTTAGGGTTAGGGTTAGGGTTAGGGTTAGTTTTAGGGTTAGGGATTGGTTTAGGGTACGGGTTAGGATTAGCATACTTGTTCGGGTTAGGGTTTTGGTTAGGGTTAGGGTACGCGTTAGGGTTAGGGTGTGGGTTAGGTTTAGGGTACACTTTAGGATTAGGGTATTTATTAAACCTATCCCACTCTCTAGATATCACTTAGCACGTAAAGGAATATTATTTGGGGTTCAGCCATGGAGAAGATTTTAGTCACTAGGATAAGATAAAGAATAAACACATTATAAAAAAATCACATAAGGTTTTCTTTTTAACCTGTTCCTTAAAACACTAGTGTTTAGGAAATCTAATGGAGGCAAAAGCAGTAAAGGGTAGTTTAGGGTTAGGGTTAGGGTTAGGGTTAGGGTAGGGCTTAGGATACGGGTGAGGGTACTGGTGAGGGTACTGCGTAGGTTATTGGTTAGGGTTAGGGTACGGCTTAGGATACGGGTTAGGATATGGGTTAGGTTACGGCGTTGGGTATGGGTGAGGGTTAGGGTTAGGCTTAGGGTAAGGCTTTGGGTACGGGTTAGGGTACGGGTGAGGGTACGGCGTAGGGTAGAGGTTAGGGTTAGGTTTAGGGTTAGGGTACGGCTTAGGATACGGGTTAGGGTATGGGTGAGGGTACGGCGTAGCGTATGGGTTAGGGTTAGGGTTAGGGTTAGGGTTAGTTTTAGGGTTAGGGATTGGTTTAGGGTACGGGTTAGGATTAGCATACGTGTTAGGGTTAGGGTTCGGGTTAGGGTTAGGGTACGCATTAGGGTTAGGGTGTGGGTTAGGGTTAGGGTACACGTTAGGATTAGGGTATTTATTAAACCTATCCCACTCTCTAGATACCACTTAGCACGTAAAGGAATATTATTTAGGGTCCAGCCATGGAGAAGATTTTCGTCACTAGGATAAGATAAAGAATAAACACATTATAAAAAAATCACATTAGGATTTTCTTTTTAACCTGTTCCTTAAAACACTAGTGCTTAGGAAATCTAATGGAGGCAAAAGCAGTCAAGGGTAGTTTAGGGTTAGGGTTAGGGTTAAGGTTAGTGTTAGGGTTAGGGTACGGCTTAGGGTATGGGATAGGGTATGGGTGAGGGTACGGCATAGGGTAGGGTTTAGGGTTAGGGTTAGTGTTAGGGTTAGGGTTAGGGTATGGCTTAGGGTACGGGTGAGGGTACTGTGTAGGTCATTGGTTAGGGTTAGGTTAAGGCTTAGGATACAGGTTATTGTATGGGTTAGGGTACGGCGCAGGGTATGGGTAAGGGTTAGGGTTAGGGTTAGGGTTAGAGTTAGGGTACGGCTTAGGGTACGGGTTAGGGTACGGGTGAGGGTACGGCGTAGTGTATAGGTTACGGTTAGGGTTAGGGTATGGCTTAGGGTACGGGTTAGGTTACGGGTGAGGGTACGGCATAGGGTATGGGTTAGGGTTAGGGTTAGGGTTAGGGTTAGTGTTAGTGTTAGGGTTAGGGTACGGCTTAGCGTATGGGATAGGGTACGGGTGAGGGTACGGCGTAGGGTAGGGGTAAGGGTTAGAGTTAGGGTTAGGGTTGGGGTTAGGGTACGGCTTAGGGTACGGGTGAGGTTACGGGTGAGGGTACTGCGTAGGGTATTGGTTAGGGTTAGGATACGGCTTAGGATACGGGTTAGTGTACGGGTTAGGGTATGGCGTAGGGTATGGGTTAGGGTTAGGGTTAGGGTTAGGGTTAGGGTACGGCTTAGGATACGGGTTAGGGTACGGGTGAGGGTACGGCGTAGCGTATGGGTTAGGGTTAGGGTTAGGGTACGTCTTAGGGTACGGGTTAGGGTACGGGTGCGGGTACGGCGTAGGGTAAGGGTTAGGGTTAGTTTTAGGGTTAGGGATTGGTTTAGGGTACAGGTTAGGATTAGCGTACGTGTTAGGGTTAGGTTTTGGTTAGGGTTAGGGTACGCGTTAGGGTTAGGGTATGGGTTAGGGTTAGGGTACACGTTAGGATTAGGGTATTTATTAAACCTATCCCACTCTCTAGATACCACTTAGCACGTAAAGGAATATTATTAGGGATCCAGCCATGGAGAAGATTTTAGTCACTAGGATAAGATAAAGAATAAACACATTATAAAAAAATCACATTAGGATTTTCTTTTTAACCTGTTCCTTAAAACACTAGTGCTTAGGAAATCTAATAGAGGCAAAAGCAATCAAGGGTAGTTTAGGGTTAGGGTTAGGGTTAGGGTTAGTGTTAGGGTTAGGGTACGGCTTAGGGTATGGGATAGGGTACGGGTGAGGGTACGGCGTAGGGTAGGGGTTAGGGTTAGTGTTAGGGTTAGGGTTAGGGTATGGCTTAGGGTACGGGTGAGGGTACGGGTGAGGGTACTGCGTAGGGTATTGGTTAGGGTTAGGGTACGGCTTAGGATACGTGTTAGGGTACGGGTTAGGGTACGGCGTAGAGTGTGGGTTAGGGTTAGGGTTAGTGTTAGGGTTAGGGTTACGGTACGTCTTAGGGTACGTGTTAGGGTACGGGTGAGGGTACGGCGTAGGTTATGGGTTAGGGTTAGGGTTAGGGTTAGGGTTAGGGTACGGCTTAGGATACGGGTTAGGGTACGGGTGAGGGTACAGCGTAGGTTATGGGTTAGGGTTAGGGTTAGTGTTAGGGTTATGGTACGGCTTAGGTTATGGGTTAGGGTACAGGTGAGGGTATGGCATAGGGTAGGGGTTAGGGTTAGTGTTAGGGTTAGGGTTAGGGTTAGGGTACGGCTTAGGGTACGGGTGAGGGTATGGGTGAGGATACTGCGTAGGGTATTGGTTAGGGTTAGGGTACGGCTTAGGATACGGGTTAGGGTACGTGTTAGGGTATGGCGTACGGTATGGGTTAGGGTTAGGGTTAGGGTTAGGGTTAGGGTTAGGGTACGGCGTAGGGTACGGGTTAGGGTACTGGAGAGGTTACGGCGTAGGGTATAGTTTAGGGTTAGGGTTAGGGTTAGGGTACGCCTTAGGATACGGGTTAGGGTACGGGTGAGGGTACGGCGTAGCGTATGGTTTAGGGTTAGTGTTAGGGTTAGGGTACGGCTTAGGGTACGGGTTAGGGTACGGGTGAGGGTACGGTGTAGGTTATGGGTTAGGGTTAGGGTTAGGGTTAGGGTTACTTTTATGGTTAGGGATTGGTTTAGGGTACGGGTTAGGATTAGCATACGTGTTCGGGTTAGGGTTTTGGTTAGGGTTAGGGTACGCGTTAGGGTTAGGGTATGGGTTAGGTTTAGGGTACACTTTAGGATTAGGGTATTTATTAAACCTATCCCACTCTCTAGATACCACTTAGCACGTAAAGGATTATTATTTGGGGTTCAGCCATGGAGAAGATTTTAGTCACTAGGATAAGATAAAGAATAAACACATTATAAAAAAATCACATAAGGTTTTCTTTTTAACCTGTTCCTTAAAACACTAGTGTTTAGGAAATCTAATGGAGGCAAAAGCAGTCAAGGGTAGTTTAGGGTTAGGGTTAGGGTTAGGGTTAGTGTTAAGGTTAGGGTACGGCTTAGGGTATGGGATAGGGTATGGGTGAGGGTACGGCATAGGGTAGGGTTTAGGGTTAGGGTTAGTGTTAGGGTTAGGGTTAGGGTATGGCTTAGGGTACGGGTGAGGGTACTGTGTAGGTCATTGGTTAGGGTTAGGTTAAGGCTTAGGATACGGGTTATTGTATGGGTTAGGGTACGGCGCAGGGTATGGGTAAGGGTTAGGGTTAGGGTTAGAGTTAGGGTACGGCTTAGGGTACGGGTGAGGGTACGGCGTAGTGTATAGGTTAGGGTTAGGGTTAGGGTACGGCTTAGGGTACGGGTGAGGGTACGGGTGAGGGTACTGCGTAGGGTATTGGTTAGGGTTAGGGTACGGCTTAGGATACGTGTTAGGGTACGGCGTAGAGTGTGGGTTAGGGTTAGGGTTAGTGTTAGGGTTAGGGTACGGCTTAGCGTATGGGATAGGGTACGGGTGAGGGTACGGCGTAGGGTAGGGCTTAGGGTTAGGGATAGGGTTAGGGTTAGGGTATGGCTTAGGGTACGGGTGAGGGTACGGGTGAGGGTACTGCGTAGGGTATTGGTTAGGGTTAGGGTACGGCTTAGGATACGTGTTAGGGTACGGGTTAGGGTACGGCGTAGTGTGTGGGTTAGGGTTAGGGTTAGTGTTAGGGTTAGGGTTACGGTACGTCTTAGGGTACGTGTTAGGGTACGTGTGAGGGTACGGCGTAGGTTATGGGTTAGGGTTAGGGTTAGTGTTAGGGTTATGGTACGGCTTAGGTTATGGGATAGGGTACAGGTGAGGGTATGGCATAGGGTAGGGTTTAGGGTTAGGGTTAGGGTTAGGGTTAGGGTTAGGGTACGGCTTAGGGTACGGGTGAGGGTATGGGTGAGGATACTGCGTAGGGTATTGGTTAGGGTTAGGGTACGGCTTAGGATACGGGTTAGGGTACGTGTTAGGGTATGGCGTACGGTATGGGTTAGGGTTAGGGTTAGGGTTAGGGTTAGGGTTTGGGTATGGCTTAGGGTACGGGTGAGGGTACGGGTGAGGTTACGGCGTAAGGTATAGTTTAGGGTTAGGGTTAGGGTTAGGGTACGGCTTAGGATACGGGTTAGGGTACGGGTGAGGGTACGGCGTAGCGCATGGTTTAGGGTTAGGGTTAGGGTTAGGGTACGGCTTAGGGTACGGGTGAGGGTACGGGTGAGGGTATGGCGTAGTGTATAGGTTAGGGTTAGGGTTAGGGTTAGGGTATGGCTTAGGGTACAAGTGAGGGTACGGGTGAGGGTACTGTGTAGGGTATTGGTTATGGTTAGGGTATGGCTTAGAATACGGGTTAGGGTACGGGTTAGGGTACGACGTAGGGTATGGGTTAGGGTTAGGGTTAGGGTTAGTGTTAGGGTTAGGGTACGGCTTAGGGTACGGGTTAGGGTACGGGTGAGGGTACGGCGTAGCGTATGGGTTAGGGTTAGGGTTAGGGTTAGGGTACGGCTTAGGGTACGGGTTAGGGTACGGTTGAGGGTACGGCGTAGGTTATGGGTTAGGGTTAGGGTTAGGGTTAGGGTTAGGGTACGGCTTAGGATACGGGTTAGGGTACGGGTGAGGGTACGGCGTAGGTTATGGGTTAGGGTTAGGGTTAGTGTTAGGGTTATGGTACGGCTTAGGTTATGGGATAGGGTACAGGTGAGGGTATGGCATAGGGTAGGGGTTAGGGTTAGGGTTAGGGTTAGGGTTAGGGTACGGCTTAGGGTACGGGTGAGGGTATGGGTGAGGATACTGCGTAGGGTATTGGTTAGGGTTACGGTACGTCTTAGGATACGGGTTAGGGTACGGGTGAGGGCACGGCGTAGGTTATGGGTTAGGGTTAGGTTTAGTGTTAGGGATATGGTTAGGGTTATGTTATGGGATAGGGTACAGGTGAGGGTACGGCATAGGGTAGGGTTTAGGGTTAGGGTTAGTGTTAGGGTTACGGTTAGGGTTTGGCTTAGGGTACGGGTGAGGGTACTGTGTAGGTCATTGGTTAGGGTTAGGTTATGGCTTAGGATACAGGTTATTGTATGGGTTAGGGTACGGCGCAGGGTATGGGTAAGGGTTAGGGTTAGGGTTAGGGTTAGAGTTAGGGTACGGCTTAGGGCACGGGTTAGGGTACGGGTGAGGGTACGGCGTAGTGTATAGGTTAGGGTTAGGGTTAGGGTACGGCTTAGGGTACGGGTTAGGTTACGGGTGAGGGTACGGAGTAGGGTAAGTGTTAGGGTTAGGGTTAGGGTTAGTGTTAGTGTTAGGGTTAGGGTACGGCTTAGCGTATGGGATAGGGTACGGGTGAGGGTACGGCGTAGGTTATGGGTTAGGGTTAGGGTTAGGGTTAGGGTTAGGGTTAGTTTTAGGGTTAGGGATTGGTTTAGGGTACGGGTTAGGTTTAGCGTACGTGTTAGGGTTAGGTTTTCGGTTAGGGTTAGGGTACGCGGTAGGGTTAGGGTATGGGTTAGGGTTAGGGTACACGTTAGGATTAGGGTATTTATTAAACCTATCCCACTCTCTAGATACCAATTAGCACGTAAAGGAATATTATTAGGGATCCAGCCATGGAGAAGATTTTAGTCACTAGGATAAGATAAAGAATAAACACATTATAAAAAAATCACATTAGGATTTTCTTTTTAACCTGTTCCTTAAAACACTAGTGCTTAGGAAATCTAATAAAGGCAAAAGCAATCAAGGGTAGTTTAGGGTTAGGGTTAGGGTTAGGGTTAGTGTTAGGGTTAGGGTACGGCTTAGGGTATGGGATAGGATACGGGTGAGGGTACGGCGTAGGTTAGGGGTTAGGTTTAGGGTTAGGGTTAGGGTTAGGGTATGGCTTAGGGTACGGGTGAGGGTCCGGGTGAGGGTACTGCGTAGGGTTTTGCTTAGGGTTAGGGTACGGCTTAGGATACGTGTTAGGGTACGGGTTAGGGTACGGCGTAGAGTGTGGGTTAGGGTTAGGGTTAGTGTTAGGGTTAGGTTTACAGTACGTCTTAGGGTACGTGTTAGGGTACGGGTGAGGGTACGGCGTAGGTTATGGGTTAGGGTTAGGGTTAGGGTTAGGGTTAGGGTACGGCTTAGGATACGGGTTAGGGTACGGGTGAGGGTACGGCATAGGTTATGGTTTAGGGTTAGGGTTAGTGTTAGGGTTATGGTACGGCTTAGGTTATGGGATAGGGTACACATGAGGGTATGGCATAGGGTAGGGGTTAGGGTTAGGGTTAGGGTACGGCTTAGGGTACGGGTGAGGGTATGGGTGAGGATACTGCGTAGGGTATTGGTTAGGGTTAGGGTACGGCTTAGGATACGGGTTAGGGTACGTGTTAGGGTATGGCGTACGGTATGGATTAGGGTTAGGGTTAGGGTTAGGGTTAGGGTTAGGGTTAGGGTACGGCTTAGGGTACGGGTTAGGGTGCGGGTGAGGTTACGGCGTAGGGTATAGTTTAGGGTTAGGGTTAGGGTTAGGGTACGGCTTAGGATACGGGTTAGGGTACGGGTGAGGGTACGGCGTAGCGTATGGTTTAGGGTTAGGGTTAGGGTTAGGGTACGGCTTAGGGTACGGGTTAGGGTACGGGTGAGGGTACGGTGTAGGTTATGGGTTAGGGTTAGGGTTAGGGTTAGGGTTAGTTTTAGGGTTAGGGATTGGTTTAGGGTACGGGTTAGGATTAGCATACGTGTTCGGGTTGGGGTTTTGGTTAGGGTTAGGGTACGCGTTAGGGTTAGGGTATGGGTTAGGTTTAGGGTACACTTTAGGATTAGGGTATTTATTAAACCTATCCCACTCTCTAGATACCACTTAGCACGTAAAGGAATATTATTTGGGGTTCAGCCATGGAGAAGATTTTAGTCACTAGGATAAGATAAAGAATAAACACATTATAAAAAAAATCACATAAGGTTTTCTTTTTAACCTGTTCCTTAAAACACTAGTGTTTAGGAAATCTAATGGAGGCAAAAGCAGTAAAGGGTAGTTTAGGGTTAGGGTTAGGTTTAGGGTTAGGGTATGGCTTAGGGTACGGGTGAGGGTACGTGTGAGGGTACTGTGTAGGGTATTGGTTATGGTTAGGGTACGGCTTATAATACGGGTTAGGGTACGGGTTAGGGTACGGCGTAGGGTATGGGTTAGGGTTACGGGTGAGGGTACGGCGTAGGTTATGGGTTAGGGTTAGGGTTAGGGTTAGGGTTAGTGTTAGGGTTAGGGTACCGCTTAGGGTATGGGATAGGGTACGGCGTAGGGTAGCGGTTAGGGTTAGGGTTAGGGTTAGTGTACGGCTTAGGATACGGGTTAGGGTACGGGTGAGGGTACGGCGAAGCGTATGGGTTAGGGTTAGGGTTAGGGTTAGGGTACGGCTTAGGGTACGGGTTAGGGTACGGGTGAGGGTACGGCGTAGGTTATGGGTTAGGGTTAGGGTTAGGGTTAGGGTTAGTTTTAGGGTTAGGGATTGATTTAGGGTACGGGTTAGGATTAGCATACTTGTTCGGGTTAGGGTTTTGGTTAGGGTTAGGGTACACGTTAGGGTTAGGGTATGGGTTAGGTTTAGGGTACACTTTAGGATTAGGGTATTTATTAAACCTATCCCACTCTCTAGATACCACTTAGCACGTAAAGGATTATTATTTGGGGTTCAGCCATGGAGAAGATTTTAGTCACTAGGATAAGATAAAGAATAAACACATTATAAAAAAATCACATAAGGTTTTCTTTTTAACCTGTTCCTTAAAACACTAGTGTTTAGGAAATCTAATGGAGGCAAAAGCAGTAAAGGGTAGTTTAGGGTTAGGGTTAGGGTTAGGGTTAGGGTAGGGCTTAGGATACGGGTGAGGGTACTGGTGAGGGTACTGCGTAGGTTATTGGTTAGGGTTAGGGTACGGCTTAGGATACGGGTTAGGATATGGGTTAGGTTATGGCGTTGGGTATGGGTGAGGGTTAGGGTTAGGGTTAGGGTAAGGCTTTCGGTACGGGTTCGGGTACGGGTGAGGGTATGGCGTAGGGTAGAGGTTAGGGTTAGGGTTAGGGTTAGGGTTAGTTTTAGGGTTAGGGATTGGTTTAGGGTACGGGTTAGGATTAGCGTACGTGTTAGGGTTAGGGTTTGGGTTAGGGTTAGGGTACGCATTAGGGTTAGGGTGTGGGTTAGGGTTAGGGTACACGTTAGGATTAGGGTATTTATTAAACCTATCCCACTCTCTAGATACCACTTAGCACGTAAAGGAATATTATTTAGGGTCCAGCCATGGAGAAGATTTTCGTCACTAGGATAAGATAAAGAATAAACACATTATAAAAAAATCACATTAGGATTTTCTTTTTAACCTGTTCCTTAAAACACTAGTGCTTAGGAAATCTAATGGAGGCAAAAGCAGTCAAGGGTAGTTTAGGGTTAGGGTTAGGGTTAGGGTTAGTGTTAGGGTTAGGGTACGGCTTAGGGTATGGGATAGGGTATGGGTGAGGGTACGGCATAGGGTAGGGTTTAGGGTTAGGGTTAGTGTTAGGGTTAGGGTTAGGGTATGGCTTAGGGTACGTGTGAGGGTACTGTGTAGGTCATTGGTTAGAGTTAGGTTAAGGCTTAGGATACAGGTTATTTTATGGGTTAGGGTACGGCACAGGGTATGGGTAAGGGTTAGGGTTAGGGTTAGGGTTAGAGTTAGGGTACGGCTTAGGGTACGGGTTAGGGTACGGGTGAGGGTACGGCGTAGTGTATAGGTTAGGGTTAGGGTTAGGGTACGGCTTAGGGTACGGGTTAGGTTACGGGTGAGGGTACGGCGTAGGGTATGGGTTAGGGTTAGGGTTAGTGTTAGTGTTAGGGTTAGGGTACGGCTTAGCGTATGGGATAGGGTACGGGTGAGGGTACGGCGTAGGGTAGGGGTTAGGGTTAGAGTTAGGGTTAGGGTTGGGGTTAGGGTACGGCTTAGGGTACGGGTGAGGGTACGGGTGAGGGTACTGCGTAGGGTATTGGTTAGGGTTAGGATACGGCTTAGGATACGGGTTAGGGTACGGGTTAGGGTATGGCGTAGGGTATGGGTTAGGGTTACGGTTAGGGTTAGGGTTAGGGTTAGGGTACGGCTTTGGATACGGGTTAGGGTACGGGTAAGGGTACGGCGTAGCGTATGGGTTAGGGTTAGGGTTAGGGTTAGGGTTAGGGATAGTTTTAGGGTTAGGGATTGGTTTAGGGTACAGGTTAGGATTACCATACGTGTTAGGGTTAGGTTTTGGGTTAGGGTTAGGGTACGAGTTAGGGTTAGGGTATGGGTTAGGGTTAGGGTACACGTTAGGATTAGGGTATTTATTAAACCTATCCCACTCTCTAGATACCTCTTAGCACGTAAAGGAATATTATTAGGGATCCAGCCATGGAGAAGATTTTAGTCACTAGGATAAGATAAAGAATAAACACATTATAAAAAAATCACATTTGGATTTTCTTTTTAACCTGTTCCTTAAAACACTAGTGCTTAGGAAATCTAATAGAGGTAAAAGCAATCAAGGGTAGTTTAGGGTTAGGGTTAGGGTTAGGGTTAGTGTTAGGGTTAGGGTACGGCTTAGGGTATGGGATAGGGTACGGGTGAGGGTACGGCATAGGGTAGGGGTTAGGGTTAGGGTTAGGGTTGGGGTTAGGGTATGGCTTAGGGTACGGGTGAGGGTCCGGGTGAGGGTACTGCGTAGGGTATTGGTTAGGGTTACGATACGTCTTAGGATACGGGTTAGGGTACGGGTTAGGGTACGGGTGAGGGTACGGCGTAGGGTAGAGGTTAGGGTTAGGTTTAGGGTTAGGGTACGGCTTAGGATACGGGTTAGGGTATGGGTGAGGGTACGGCGTAGGTTATGGGTTAGGGTTAGGGTTAGGGTTAGGGTTAGGGTATGGCTTAGGATACGGGTTAGGGTACGGGTGAGGGTACAGCGTAGGTTATGGGTTAGGGTTAGGGTTAGTGTTAGGGTTACGGTACGGCTTAGGTTATGGGATAGGGTACGGGTGAGGCTATGGGTGAGGATACTGCGTAGGGTATTGGTTAGGGTTACGGTACGTCTTAGGGTACGGGTTAGGGTACGGGTGAGGGTATGGCGTAGTGTATAGGTTAGGGTTAGGGTTAGGGTTAGGGTACGGCTTAGGGTATGGGATAGGTTACGGGTGAGGGTACGGCTTAGGGCAGGGTTTAGGTTTAGGGTTAGGGTTAGTGTTAGGGTTAGGGTACGGCTTAGGGTATGGGATAGGTTACGGTTGAGGGTACGGCGTAGGGTAGGGGTTAGGGTTAGGTTTAGGGTTAGTGTTAGGGTTAGGGTACCGCTTAGGGTATGGGATAGGGTACGGCGTAGGGTAGCGGTTAGGGTTAGGGTTAGGGTTAGGGTTAGGGTACGGCTTAGGATACGGGGTAGGGTACGGGTGAGGGTACGGCGTAGGTTATGGGTTAGGGTTAGGGTTAGGGTTATGGTACGGCTTAGGTTATGGGATAGGTTACAGGTGAGGGTATGGCATAGGGTAGGGGTTAGGGTTAGGGTTAGTGTTAGGGTTAGGGTTAGGGTACGGCTTAGGGTACGGGTGAGGGTATGGGTGAGGTTACTGCGTAGGGTATTGGTTAGGGTTAGGGTACGGCTTAGGATTCGGGTTAGGGTACGTGTTAGGGTATGGCGTACAGTATGGGTTAGGGTTAGGGTTAGGGTTAGGGTTAGGGTTAGGGTACGGCTTAGGGTATGGGTTAGGGTACGGGTGAGGTTACGGCGTAGGGTATAGTTTAGAGTTAGGGTTAGGGTTAGGGTACGGCTTAGGATACGGGTTAGGGTACGGGTGAGGGTACGGCGTAGCGTATGGTTTAGGGTTAGGGTTAGGGTTAGGGTACGGCTTAGGGTACGGGTTAGGGTACGGGTGAGGGTATGGCGTAGTGTATAGGTTAGGGTTAGGTTTAGGGTTAGGGTATGGCTTAGGGTACGGGTGAGGGTACGGGTGAGGGTACTGTGTAGGGTATTGGTTATGGTTAGGGTACGGCTTAGAATACGGGTTAGGGTACGGGTTAGGGTACGGCGTAGGGTATGGGTTAGGGTTAGGGTTAGGGTTAGTGTTAGGGTTAGGGTACCGCTTAGGGTATGGGATAGGGTACGGCGTAGGGTAGCGGTTAGGGTTAGGGTTAGGGTTAGGGTACGGCTTAGGATACGGGTTAGGGTACGGGTGAGGGTACGGCGTAGCGTATGGGTTAGGGTTAGGGTTAGGGTTAGGGTTAGTTTTAGGTTAGGGATTGTTTTAGGGTACGGGTTAGGATTAGCATACTTGTTCGGGTTAGGGTTTTGGTTAGGGTTAGGGTACGCGTTAGGGTTAGGGTATGGGTTAGGTTTAGGGTACACTTTAGGATTAGGGTATTTATTAAACCTATCCCACTCTCTAGATACCACTTAGCACGTAAAGGAATATTATTTGGGGTTCAGCCATGGAGAAGATTTTAGTCACTAGGATAAGATAAAGAATAAACACATTATAAAAAAATCACATAAGGTTTTCTTTTTAACCTGTTCCTTAAAACACTAGTGTTTAGGAAATCTAATGGAAGCAAAAGCAGTAAAGGGTAGTTTAGGGTTAGGGTTAGGGTTAGGGTTAGGGTAGGGCTTAGGATACGGGTGAGGGTACTGGTGAGGGTACTGCGTAGGTTATTGGTTAGGGTTAGGGTACGGCTTAGGATACGGGTTAGGATATGGGTTAGGTTACGGGGTTGGGTATGGGTGAGGGTTAGGGTTAGGGTTAGGGTAAGGCTTTGGGTACGGGTGAGGGTACGGGTGAGGGTACGGCGTAGGGTAGAGGTTAGGGTTAGGTTTAGGGTTAGGGTACGGCTTAGGATACGGGTTAGGGTACGGGTGAGGGTACGGCGTAGCGTATGGGTTAGGGTTAGGGTTAGGGTACGTCTTAGGGTACGGGTTAGGGTACGGGTGAGGGTACGGCGTAGGGTAAGTGTTAGGGTTAGGGTTAGGGTTAGGGTTAGGGTTAGGGTTAGGGTTAGGGTACAGCTTAGGGTACGGGTTAGGGTACGGGTGACGTTACGGCGTAGGGTATAGTTTAGGGTTAGGGTTAGGGTTAGGGTACGGCTTAGGGTACGGGTTAGGGTACGGGTGAGGGTACGGCATAGTGTATAGGTTAGGGTTAGGGTTAGGGTACGGGTTAGGTTACGGGTGAGGGTACGGCGTAGGGTATGGGTTAGGGTTAGGGTTAGGGTTAGTGTTAGTGTTAGGGTTAGGGTACGGCTTAGCGTATGGGATAGGGTACGGGTGAGGGTACGGCGTAGGGTAGGGATTAGGGTTAGAGTTAGGGTTAGGGTTGGGGTTAGGGTACGGCTTAGGGTACGGGTGAGGGTACGGGTGAGGGTACTGCGTAGGGTATTGGTTAGGGTTAGGATATGGCTTAGGATACGGGTTAGGGTACGGGTTAGGGTATGGCGTAGGGTATGGGTTAGGGTTAGGGTTAGGGTTAGGGTTAGGGTACGGCTTAGGATACGGGTTAGGGTACGGGTGAGGGTACGGCGTAGCGTATGGGTTAGGGTTAGGGTTAGGGTACGTCTTAGGGTACGGGTTAGGGTACGGGTGAGGGTACGGCGTAGGGTAAGGGTTAGGGTTAGGGTTAGGGTTAGGGTTAGTTTTAGGGTTAGGGATTGGTTTAGTGTACGGGTTAGGATTAGCGTATGTGTTAGGGTTAGGTTTTGGGTTAGGGTTAGGTTACGCGTTAGGGTTAGGGTATGGGTTAGGGTTAGGGTACACGTTAGGATTAGGGTATTTATTAAACCTATCCCACTCTCTAGATACCACTTAGCACGTAAAGGAATATTATTAGGGATCCAGCCATGGAGAAGATTTTAGTCACTAGGATAAGATAAAGAATAAACACATTACAAAAAAATCACATTAGGATTTTCTTTTTAACCTGTTCCTTAAAACACTAGTGCTTAGGAAATCTAATAGAGGCAAAAGCAATCAAGGGTAGTTTAGGGTTAGGGTTAGGGTTAGGGTTAGTGTTAGGGTTAGGGTACGGCTTAGGGTATGGGATAGGGTACGGGTGAGGGTACGGCGTAGGGTAGGGGTTAGGGTTAGGGTTAGGGTATGGCTTAGGGTACGGGTGAGGGTTCGGGTGAGGGTACTGAGTAGCGTATTGGTTAGGGTTAGGGTACGGCTTAGGATACGTGTTAGGGTACGGGTTAGGGTACGGCGTAGAGTGTGGGTTAGGGTTAGTGTTAGGGTTAGGGTTACGGTACGTCTTAGGGTACGTGTTAGGGTACGGGTGAGGTTACGGCGTAGGTTATGGGTTAGGGTTAGGGTTAGGGTTAGGGTTAGGGTACGGCTTAGGATACGGGTTAGGGTACGGGTGAGGGTACGGCGTAGGTTATGGGTTAGGGTTAGGGTTAGTGTTAGGGTTATGGTACGGCTTAGGTTATGGGATAGGGTACAGTTGAGGGTATGGCATAGTGTAGGGGTTAGGGTTAGGGTTAGGGTTAGGGTTAGGGTACGGCTTAGGGTACCGGTGAGGGTATGGGTGTGGATACTGCGTAGGGTATTGATTACGGTTAGGGTACTGCTTAGGATACGGGTTAGGGTACGGGTGAGGTTATGGCATAGGGTATAGTTTAGGGTTAGGGTTAGGGTACGGCTTAGGATACTGGTGAGGGTACGGGTGAGGGTACGGCGTTGCGTATGGTTTAGTGTTAGGGTTAGGGTTAGGGTACGGCTTAGAGTACGGTTAGGGTACGGGTGAGGGTACGGTGTAGGTTATGGGTTAGGGTTAGGGTTAGGGTTGGGGTTAGGGTACGGCTTAGCGTATGGGATAGGGTACGGGTGAGGGTACGGCGTAGGGTAGGGATTAGGGTTAGAGTTAGGGTTAGGGTTGGGGTTAGGGTACGGCTTAGGGTACGGGTGAGGGTACGGTTGAGGTTCCTGCGTAGGGTATTGGTTAGGGTTAGGATACGGCTTAGGATACGGGTTAGGGTACGGGATAGGGTATCGCGTAGGGTATGGGTTAGGGTTAGGGTTAGGGTTAGGTTTAGGGTACGGCTTAGGGTACGGGTGAGGGTACTGGTGAGGGTACTGCGGAGGGTATTGGTTAGGGTTAGGATACGGCTTAGGATACGGTTAGGGTACGGGTTAGGGTACGGCGTAGGGTACAGGTTAGGGTTAGGTTTAGGGTTAGGGTTACGGTACGGCGTAGGGTACGGGTTAGGGTACGGTTGATGGTACGACGTAGGGTATAGGTTAGGGTTAGGGTTAGGGTACGGCTTAGGATACGGTTTAGGATACGGGTGAGGGTACGGCGTAGCGTATGGGTTAGGGTTAGGGTTAGGGTTAGGGTTAGGGTACGGCTTAGGGTACGGGTGAGGGTACTGGTGAGGGTACTGCGTAGGTTATTGGTTAGGGTTAGGGTACGGCTTAGGATATGGGTTAGGATATGGGTTAGGTTACGGCATTGGGTATGGGTGAGGGTTAGGGTTAGGGTTAGGGTAAGGCTTTGGTTACGGTTTAGGGTACGGGTGAGGGTACGGCGTAGGTTATGGGTTAGGGTTAGTGTTAGGGTTAGGGTACGGCTTAGGCTATGGGATAGGGTATGGGTGAGGGTACGGCATAGGGTAGGGTTTAGGGTTAGGGTTAGTGTTAGGGTTAGGGTTAGGGTATGGCTTAGGGTACGGGTGAGGGTACTGTGTAGGTCATTGTTTAGGGTTAGGTTAAGGCTTAGGATACAGGTTATTGTATGGGTTAGGGTACGGCGCAGGGTATGGGTAAGGGTTAGGGTTAGGGTTAGGGTTAGAGTTAGGGTACTGCTTAGGGTACGGGTTAGGGTACGGGTGAGGGTACGGCGTAGTGTATAGGTTAGGGTTAGGGTTAGGGTACGGCTTAGGGTACGGGTTAGGTTACGGGTGAGGGTACGGCGTAGGGTATGGGTTAGGGTTAGGGTTAGGGTTAGTGTTAGTGTTAGGGTTAGGGTACGGCTTAGCGTATGGGATAGGGTACGGGTGAGGGTACAGCGTAAGGTAGGGGTTAGGGTTAGAGTTAGGGTTAGGGTTGGTGTTAGGGTACGGCTTTGGGTACGGGTGAGGGTACGGGTGAGGGTACTGCATAGGGTATTGGTTAGGGTTAGGATACGGCTTAGGATACGGGTTAGGGTACGGGTTAGGGTATGGCGTAGGGTATGGGTTAGGGTTAGGGTTAGGGTTAGGGTTAGGGTTAGGGTTAGGGTTAGGGTACGGCTTAGGATACGGGTTAGGGTACGGGTGAGGGTACGGCATAGCGTATGGGTTAGGGTTAGGGTTAGGGTACGTCTTAGGGTATGGGTTAGGGTACGGGTGAGGGTACGGCGTAGGTTAAGGGTTAGGGTTAGGGTTAGGGTTAGGGTTAGGGTATGGCTTAGGGTATGGGTGAGGGTACGGGTGAGGGTACTGCGTAGGGTATTGGTTAGGGTTAGGGTACGGCTTAGGATACGTGTTAGGGTACGGGTTAGGGTACGGCGTAGAGTGTGCGTTAGGGTTAGGGTTAGTGTTAGGGTTAGGGTTACGGTACGTCTTAGGTTACGTGTTAGGGTACGGGTGAGGGTACGGCGTAGGTTATGGGTTAGGGTTAGGGTTAGGGTTAGGGTTAGGGTACGGCTTAGGATACGGGTTAGGGTACGGGTGAGGGTACGGCGTAGGTTATGGGTTAGGGTTAGGGTTAGTGTTAGGGTTATTGTACGGCTTAGGTTATGGGATAGGGTACAGGTGAGGGTATGGCATAGGGTAGGGGTTAGGGTTAGGGTTAGGGTTAGGGTTAGGGTACGGCTTCGGGTACGGGTGAGGGTATGGGTGAGGGTACGGCGTAGGGTAGGGGTTAGGGTTAGAGTTAGGGTTAGGGTTGGGGTTAGGGTAAGGCTTAGGGTACGGGTGAGGGTACGGGTGAGGGTACTGCGTAGGGTATTGGTTAGGGTTAGGATACGGCTTAGGATACGGGTTAGGGTACGGGTTAGGGTATGGCGTAGGGTATGGGTAAGGGTTAGGGTTAGGGTTAGGGTTACGGTTAGTTTTAGGGTTAGGGATTGGTTTAGGGTACGGGTTAGGATTAGCGTACGTGTTAGGGTTAGGTTTTGGGTTAGGGTTAGGGTGCGCGTTAGGGTTAGGGTATGGGTTAGGGTTAGGGTACACGTTAGGATTAGGGTATTTATTAAACCTATCCCACTCTCTAGATACCACTTAGCACGTAAAGGGATATTATTAGGGATCCAGCCATGGAGAAGATTTTAGTCACTAGGATAAGATAAAGAATAAACACATTATAAAAAAATCACATTAGGATTTTCTTTTTAACCTGTTCCTTAAAACACTAGTGCTTAGGAAATCTAATAGAGGCAAAAGCAATCAAGGGTAGTTTAGGGTTAGGGTTAGGGTTAGGGTTAGTCTTAGGGTTAGGGTTAGGGTATGGCTTAGGGTACGGGTGAGGGTACGGGTGAGGGTACTGCGTAGGGTATTGGTTAGGGTTAGGGTACGGCTTAGGATACGTGTTAGGGTACGGGTTAGGGTACGGCGTAGAGTGTGGGTTAGGGTTAGGGTTAGTGTTAGGGTTAGGGTTACGGTACGTCTTAGGGTACGTGTTAGGGTACGGGTGAGGGTACGTCGTAGGTTATGGGTTAGGGTTAGGGTTAGGGTTAGGGTTAGGGAACGGCTTAGGGTACGGGTTAGGGTACGGGTGAGGTTACGTCGTAGGGTATAGTTTAGGGTTAGGGTTAGGGTTAGGGTTAGGGTTAGGGTTAGGATACGGCTTAGGGTACGGGTAAGGGTATGGGTGAGGATACTGCGTAGGGTATTGGTTAGGGTTACGGTACGTCTTAGGATACGGGTTAGGGTACGGGTGAGGGTACGGCATAGCGTATGGTTTAGGGTTAGGTTTAGGGTTAGGGTACGGCTTAGGGTACGGGTTAGGGTACGGGTGATGGTACGGTGTAGGTTATGGGTTAGGGTTAGGGTTAGGGTTAGGGTTAGTTTTAGGGTTAGGGATTGGTTTAGGGTACGGGTTAGGATTAGAATACGTGTTCGGTTTAGGGTTTTGGTTAGGGTTAGGGTACGCTTTAGGGTTAGGGTATGGGTTAGGTTTAGGGTACACTTTAGGATTAGGGTATTTATTAAACCTATCCCACTCTCTAGATACCACTTAGCACGTAAAGGAATATTATTTGGGGTTCAGCCATGGAGAAGATTTTAGTCACTAGGATAAGATAAAGAATAAACACATTATAAAAAAATCACATAAGGTTTTCTTTTTAACCTGTTCCTTAAAACAATAGTGTTTAGGAAATCTAATGGAGGCAAAAGCAGTAAAGGGTAGTTTAGGGTTAGGGTTAGGGTTAGGGTTAGGGTAGGGCTTAGGATACGGGTGAGGGTACTGGTGAGGGTACTGCGTAGGTTATTGGTTAGGGTTAGGGTACGGCTTAGGATACGGGTTAGGATATGGGTTAGGTTACGGCGTTGGGTATGGGTGAGGGTTAGGGTTAAGGTTAGGGTAAGGCTTTGGGTACGGGTTAGGGTACGGGTGAGGGTACGGCGTAGGGTAGAGGTTAGGGTTAGGTTTAGGATTAGGGTACGGCTTAGGATGCAGGTTAGGGTATGGGTGAGGGTACGGCGTAGCGTATGGGTTAGGGTTAGGGTTAGGGTTAGGGTTAGTTTTAGGGTTAGGGATTGGTTTAGGGTAAGGGTTTGGATTAGCGTACGTGTTAGGGTTAGGGTTTGGGTTAGGGTTAGGGTACGCATTAGGGTTAGGGTGTGGGTTAGGGTTAGGGTACACGTTAGGATTAGGGTATTTATTAAACCTATCCCACTCTCTAGATACCACTTAGCACGTAAAGGAATATTATTTAGGGTCCAGCCATGGAGAAGATTTTCGTCACTAGGATAAGATAAAGAATAAACACATTATAAAAAAATCACATTAGGATTTTCTTTTTAACCTGTTCCTTAAAACACTAGTGCTTAGGAAATCTAATGGAGGCAAAAGCAGTGAGGGGAAGTTTAGGGTTAGGGTTAGGGTTAGGGTTAGTGTTAGGGTTAGGGTACGGCTTAGGGTATGGGATAGGGTATGGGTGAGGGTACGGCCTAGGGTAGGGTTTAGGGTTAGGGTTAGTGTTAGGGTTAGGGTTAGGGTATGGCTTAGGGTACGGGTGAGGGTACTGTGTAGGTCATTGGTTAGGGTTAGGTTAAGGCTTAGGATACAGGTTATTGTATGGGTTAGGGTACGGCGCAGGGTACGGGTAAGGGTTAGGGTTAGGGTTAGGGTTAGAGTTAGGGTACGGCTTAGGGTACGGGTTAGGGTACGGGTGAGGGTACGGCGTAGTGTATAGTTTAGGGTTAGGTTTAGGGTACGGCTTAGGGTACGGGTTAGGTTACGGGTGAGGGTACGGTGTAAGGTATGGGTTAGGGTTAGGGTTAGGGTACGTCTTAGGGTACGGGTTAGGGTACGGGTGAGGGTACGGCGTAGGGTAAGGGTTAGGGTTAGGGTTAGGGTTAGGGTTAGTTTTAGGGTTAGGGATTGGTTTAGGGTACGGGTTAGGATTAGCGTACGTGTTAGGGTTAGGTTTTTGGTTAGGGTTAGGGTACGCGTTCGGGTTAGGGTATGGGTTAGGGTTAGGGTACACGTTAGGATTAGGGTATTTATTAAACCTATCCCACTCTCTAGATACCACGTAGCACGTAAAGGAATATTATTAGGGATCCAGCCATGGAGAAGATTTTAGTCACTAGGATAAGATAAAGAATAAACACATTATAAAAAAATCACATTAGGATTTTCTTTTTAACCTGTTCCTTAAAACACTAGTGCTTAGGAAATCTAATAGAGGCAAAAGCAATCAAGGGTAGTTTAGGGTTAGGATTAGGGTTAGGGTTAGTGTTAGGGTTAGGGTACGGCTTAGGGTATGGGATAGGGTACGGGTGAGTGTACGGCGTAGGGTAGGGGTTAGGGTTAGGGTTAGGGTTAGGGTTAGGGTATGGCTTAGGGTACGGGTGAGGGTACGGGTGAGGGTACTGCGTAGGGTATTGGTTAGGGTTAGGGTACGGCTTAGGATACGTGTTAGGGTACGGGTTAGGGTACGGCGTAGAGTGTGGGTTAGGGTTAGGGTTAGTGTTAGGGTTACGGTACGTCTTAGGGTACGTGTTAGGGTACGGGTGAGGGTACGGCGTAGGTTATGGGTTAGGGTTAGGGTTAGGGTTAGGGTTAGGGTACGGCTTAGGATACGGGTTAGGGTACGGGTTTGGGTACGGCGTAGGTTATGGGTTAGGGTTAGGGTTAGTGTTAGGGTTATGGTACGGCTTAGGTTATGGGATAGGGTACAGGTGAGGGTATGGCATAGGGTAGGGGTTAGGGTTAGGGTTAGGGTTAGGGTTAGGGTTAGGGTACGGCTTAGGGTACGGGTTAGGGTATGGGTGAGGATACTGCGTAGGGTATTGGTTAGGGTTAGGGTACGGCTTAGGATACGGTTTAGGGTACGTGTTAGGGTATGGCCTACGGTATGGGTTAGGGTTAGGGTTAGGGTTAGGGTTAGGGTTAGGGTACGGCTTAGGGTACGGGTTAGGGTACGGGTGAGGTTACGGCGTAGGGTATAGTTTAGAGTTAGGGTTAGGGTTAGGGTACGGCTTAGGATACGGGTTAGGGTACGGGTGAGGGTACGGCGTAGCGTATGGTTTAGGGTTAGGGTTAGGTTTAGGGTACGGCTTAGGGTACGGGTTAGGGTACGGGTGAGGGTACGGCGTAGGTTATGGGTTAGGGTTAGGGTTAGGGTTAGGTTTAGTTTTATGGTGAGGGATTGGTTTAGGGTACGGGTTAGGATTAGCATACTTGTTCGGGTTAGGGTTTTGGTTAGGGTTAGGGTACGCGTTAGGGTTAGGGTATGGGTTAGGTTTAGGGTACACTTTAGGATTAGGGTATTTATTAAACCTATCCCACTCTCTAGATACCACTTAGCACGTAAAGGAATATTATTTGGGGTTCAGCCATGGAGAAGATTTTAGTCACTAGGATAAGATAAAGAATAAACACATTATAAAAAAATCACATAAGGTTTTCTTTTTAACCTGTTCCTTAAAACACTAGTGCTTAGGAAATCTAATGGAGGCAAAAGCAGTCAAGGGAAGTTTAGGGTTAGGGTTAGGGTTAGGGTTAGTGTTAGGGTTAGGGTACGGCTTAGGGTATGGGATAGGGTATGGGTGAGGGTACGGCATAGGGTAGGGTTTAGGGTTACGGTTAGTGTTAGGGTTAGGGTTAGGGTATGGCTTAGGGTACGGGTGAGGGTACTGTGTAGGTCATTGGTTAGGGTTAGGTTAAGGCTTAGGATACATGTTATTGTATTGGTTAGGGTACGGCGCAGGGTATGGGTAAGGGTTAGGGTTAGGGTTAGGGTTAGAGTTAGGGTACGGCTTAGGGTACGGGTTAGGGAACGGGTGAGGGTACGGCGTAGTGTATAGGTTAGGGTTAGGGTTAGGGTACGGCTTAGGGTACGGATTAGGTTATGGGCGAGGGAACGGCGTAGGGTATGGGTTAGGGTTAGGGTTAGGGTTAATGTTACTGTTAGGGTTAGGGTACGGCTTAGCGTATGGGATAGGGTACGGGTGAGGGTACGGCGTAGGGTAGGGGTTAGGGTTAGGGTTAGGGTTAGGGTTAGGGTATGGCTTAGGGTACGGGTGAGGGTACGGCTGAGGGTACTGCGGAAGGTATTGGTTAGGGTTAGGGTACGGCTTAGGATACGTGTTAGGGTACGGGTTAGGGTACGGCGTAGAGTGTGGGTTAGGGTTAGGTTTAGTGTTAGGGTTAGGGTTACGGTACGGCTTAGGATACGGGTTAGGGTACGGGTGAGGGTACGGCGTAGGTTATGGGTTAGGGTTAGGGTTAGTGTTAGGGTTATGGTACGGCTTAGGTTATGGGATAGGGTACAGGTGAGGGTATGGCATAGGGTAGGGGTTAGGGTTAGGGTTAGGGTTAGGGTTAGGGTTAGGGTACGGCTTAGGGTACGGGTGAGGGTATGGGTGAGGATACTGCGTAGGGTATTGGTTAGGGTTAGGGTACGGCTTAGGATACGGGTTAGGGTACGTGTTAGGGTATGGCGTACGGTATTGGTTAGGGTTAGGGTTAGGGTTAGGGTTAGGGTTAGGATTAGGGTACGGCTTAGGGTACGGGTTAGGGTACGGGTGAGGTTACGGCGTAGGGTATAGTTTAGGGTTAGGGTTAGGGTTAGGGTAAGGCTTAGGATACGGGTTAGGGTACGGGTGAGGGTACGGCGTAGCGTATGGTTTAGGGTTAGGGTTAGGGTTAGGGTACGGCTTAGGGTACGGGTGAGGGTATGGGTGAGGGTACTGCGTAGTGTATAGGTTAGGGTTAGGGTTAGGGTTAGGGTACGGCTTAGGGTATGGGATAGGGTACGGGTGAGGGTACGGCGTTGGGTAGGGGTTAGGTTTAGGGTTAGGGTTAGTGTTAGGGTTAGGGTACGGCTTAGGGTATGGGATAGGTTACAGGTGAGGGTACGGCGTAGGGTAGGGGTTAGGGTTAGGTTTAGGGTTAGTGTTAGGTTCAGGGTACCGCTTAGGGTTAGGGTTAGGGTTAGGGTTAGGGTTAGGGTAAGGCTTTGGGTACGGGTTAGGGTACGGGTGAGGGTACGGCGTAGGGTAGAGTTTAGGGTTAGGTTTAGGGTTATGGTACGGCTTAGGATACGGGTTAGGGTATGGGTGAGGGTACGGCGTAGCGTATGTGTTAGGGTTATGGTTAGGGTTAGGGTTAGTTTTAGGGTTAGGGATTGGTTTAGGGTACGGGTTAGGATTAGTGTACGTGTTAGGGTTAGGGTTTGGGTTAGGGTTAGGGTACGCATTAGGGTTAGGGTGTGGGTTAGGGTTAGGGTACACGTTAGGATTAGGGTATTTATTAAACCTATCCCACTCTCTAGATACCACTTAGCACGTAAAGGAATATTATTTAGGGTCCAGCCATGGAGAAGATTTTCGTCACTAGGATAAGATAAAGAATAAACACATTATAAAAAAATCACATTAGGATTTTCTTTTTAACCTGTTCCTTAAAACACTAGTGCTTAGGAAATCTAATGGAGGCAAAAGCAGTCAAGGGTAGTTTAGGGTTAGGGTTAGGGTTAGGGTTAGTGTTAGGGTTATGGTACGGCTTAGGTTATGGGATAGGGTACAGGTGAGGGTATGGCATAGGGTAGGGGTTAGGGTTAGGGTTAGGGTTAGGGTTAGGGTTAGGGTTAGGGTACGGCTTAGGGTACGGGTTAGGGTATGGGTGAGGATACTGCGTAGGGTATTGGTTAGGGTTAGGGTACGGCTTAGGATACGGGTTAGGGTACATGTTAGGGTATGGCGTACGGTATGGGTTAGGGTTAGGGTTAGGGTTAGGGTTAGGGTACGGCTTAGGGTACGGGTTAGGGTACGGGTGAGGTTACGGCGTAGGGTATAGTTTAGAGTTAGGGTTAGGGTTGGGGTGCGGCTTAGGATACGGGTTAGGGTACGGGTGAGGGTACGGCGTAGCGTATGGTTTAGAGTTAGGGTTAGGGTTAGGGTACGGCTTAGGGTACGGGTTAGGGTACGGGTGAGGGTACGGCGTAGGTTATGGGTTAGGGTTAGGGTTAGGGTTAGGGTTAGTTTTAGGGTTAGGGATTGGTTTAGGGTACGGGTTAGGATTAGCATACTTGTTCGGGTTAGGGTTTTGGTTAGGGTTAGGGTACGCATTAGGGTTAGGGTATGGGTTAGGTTTAGGGTACACTTTAGGATTAGGGTATTTATTAAACCTATCCCACTCTCTAGATACCACTTAGCACGTAAAGGAATATTATTTGGGGTTCAGCCATGGAGAAGATTTTAGTCACTAGGATAAGATAAAGAATAAACACATTATAAAAAAATCACATAAGGTTTTCTTTTTAACCTGTTCCTTAAAACACTAGTGTTTAGGAAATCTAATGGAGGCAAAAGCAGTAAAGGGTAGTTTAGGGTTAGGGTTAGGGTAGGGTTAGGGTAGGGCTTAGGATACGGGTGAGGGTACTGGTGAGGGTACTGCGTAGGTTATTGGTTAGGGTTAGGGTACGGCTTAGGATACGGGTTAGGATATGGGTTAGGTTACGGCGTTGGGTATGGGTGAGGGTTAGGGTTAAGGTTAGGGTAAGGCTTTGGGTACGGGTTAGGGTACGGGTGAGGTTACGGCGTAGCGTATGGTTTAGGGTTAGGGTTAGGGTTAGGGTTAGTTTTAGGGTTAGGTATTGGTTTAGGGTACGGGTTAGGATTAGCGTACGTGTTAGGGTTAGGGTTTGGGTTAGGGTTAGGGTACGCATTAGGGTTAGGGTGTGGGTTAGGGTTAGGGTACACGTTAGGATTAGGGTATTTATTAAACCTATCCCACTCTCTAGATACCACTTAGCACGTAAAGGAATATTATTTAGGGTCCAGCCATGGAGAAGATTTTCGTCACTAGGATAAGATAAAGAATAAACACATTATAAAAAAATCACATTAGGATTTTCTTTTTAACCTGTTCCTTAAAACACTAGTGCTTAGGAAATCTAATGGAGGCAAAAGCAGTCAAGGGTAGTTTAGGGTTAGGGTTAGGGTTAGGGTTAGTGTTAGGGTTAGGGTACGGCTTAGGGTATGGGATAGGGTATGGGTGAGGGTACGGCATAGGGTCGGGTTTAGGGTTAGGGTTAGTGTTAGGGTTAGGGTTAGGATATGGCTTAGGGTACGGGTGAGGGTACTGTGTAGGTCATTGGTTAGGGTTAGGTTAAGGCTTAGGATACAGGTTATTGTATGGGTTAGGGTACGGCGCAGGGTACGGGTAAGGGTTAGGGTTAGGGTTAGGGTTAGAGTTAGGGTACGGCTTAGGGTACGGGTTAGGGTACGGGTGAGGGTACGGCGTAGTGTATAGGTTAGGGTTAGGGTTAGGGTACGGCTTAGGGTACGGGTTAGGTTACGGGTGAGGGTACGGTGTAAGGTATGGGTTAGGGTTAGGGTTAGGGTACGTCTTAGGGTACGGGTTAGGGTACGGGTGAGGGTACGGCGTAGGGTAAGGGTTAGGGTTAGGGTTAGGGTTAGGGTTAGTTTTAGGGTTAGGGATTGGTTTAGGGTACGGGTTAGGATTAGCGTACGTGTTAGGGTTAGGTTTTTGGTTAGGGTTAGGGTACGCGTTCGGGTTAGGGTATGGGTTAGGGTTAGGGTACACGTTAGGATTAGGGTATTTATTAAACCTATCCCACTCTCTAGATACCACGTAGCACGTAAAGGAATATTATTAGGGATCCAGCCATGGAGAAGATTTTAGTCACTAGGATAAGATAAAGAATAAACACATTATAAAAAAATCACATTAGGATTTTCTTTTTAACCTGTTCCTTAAAACACTAGTGCTTAGGAAATCTAATAGAGGCAAAAGCAATCAAGGGTAGTTTAGGGTTAGGATTAGGGTTAGGGTTAGTGTTAGGGTTAGGGTACGGCTTAGGGTATGGGATAGGGTACGGGTGAGGGTACGGCCTAGGGTAGGGGTTAGGGTTAGGGTTAGGGTTAGGGTTAGGGTATGGCTTAGGGTACGGGTGAGGGTACGGGTGAGGGTACTGCGTAGGGTATTGGTTAGGGTTAGGGTACGGCTTAGGATACGTGTTAGGGTACGGGTTAGGGTACGGCGTAGAATGTGGGTTAGGGTTAGGGTTAGTGTTAGGGTTAGGGTTACGGTACGTCTTAGGGTACGTGTTAGGGTACGGGTGAGGGTACGGCGTAGGTTATGGGTTAGGGTTAGGGTTAGGGTTAGGGTTAGGGTACGGCTTAGGATACGGGTTAGGGTACGGGTTTGGGTATGGCGTAGGTTATGGGTTAGGGTTAGGGTTAGTGTTAGGGTTATGGTACGGCTTAGGTTATGGGATAGGGTACAGGTGAGGGTATGGCATAGGGTAGGGGTTAGGGTTAGGGTTAGGGTTAGGGTTAGGGTACGGCTTAGGGTACGGGTTAGGGTATGGGTGAGGATACTGCGTAGGGTATTGGTTAGGGTTAGGGTACGGCTTAGGATACGGGTTAGGGTACGTGTTAGGGTATGGCGTACGGTATGGGTTAGGGTTAGGGTTAGGGTTAGGGTTAGGGTACGGCTTAGGGTACGGGTTAGGGTACGGGTGAGGTTACGGCGTAGGGTATAGTTTAGAGTTAGGGTTAGGGTTAGGGTACGGCTTAGGATACGGGTTAGGGTACGGGTGAGGGTACGGCGTAGCCTATGGTTTAGGGTTAGGGTTAGGTTTAGGGTACGGCTTAGGGTACGGGTTAGGGTACGGGTGAGGGTACGGCGTAGGTTATGGGTTAGGGTTAGGGTTAGGGTTAGGTATAGTTTTATGGTTAGGGATTGGTTTAGGGTACGGGTTAGGATTAGCATACTTGTTCGGGTTAGGGTTTTGGTTAGGGTTAGGGTACGCGTTAGGGTTAGGGTATGGGTTAGGTTTAGGGTACACTTTAGGATTAGGGTATTTATTAAACCTATCCCACTCTCTAGATACCACTTAGCACGTAAAGGAATATTATTTGGGGTTCAGCCATGGAGAAGATTTTAGTCACTAGGATAAGATAAAGAATAAACACATTATAAAAAAATCACAAAAGGTTTTCTTTTTAACCTGTTCCTTAAAACACTAGTGCTTAGGAAATCTAATGGAGGCAAAAGCAGTCAAGGGAAGTTTAGGGTTAGGGTTAGGGTTAGGGTTAGTGTTAGGGTTAGGGTACGGCTTAGGGTATGGGATAGGGTATGGGTGAGGGTACGGCATAGGGTAGGGTTTAGGGTTACGGTTAGTGTTAGGGTTAGGGTTAGGGTATGGCTTAGGGTACGGGTGAGGGTACTGTGTAGGTCATTGGTTAGGGTTAGGTTAAGGCTTAGGATACATGTTATTGTATTGGTTAGGGTACGGCGCAGGGTATGGGTAAGGGTTAGGGTTAGGGTTAGGGTTAGAGTTAGGGTACGGCTTAGGGTACGGGTTAGGGAACAGGTGAGGGTACGGCGTAGTGTATAGGTTAGGGTTAGGGTTAGGGTACGGCTTAGGGTACGGATTAGGTTATGGGCGAGGGAACGGCGTAGGGTATGGGTTAGGGTTAGGGTTAGGGTTAATGTTACTGTTAGGGTTAGGGTACGGCTTAGCGTATGGGATAGGGTACGGGTGAGGGTACGGCGTAGGGTAGGGGTTAGGGTTAGGGTTAGGGTTAGGGTTAGGGTATGGCTTAGGGTACGGGTGAGGTTACGGGTGAGGGTACTGCGGAAGGTATTGGTTAGGGTTAGGGTACGGCTTAGGATACGTGTTAGGGTACGGGTTAGGGTACGGCGTAGAGTGTGGGTTAGGGTTAGGGTTAGTGTTAGGGTTAGGGTTACGGTACGTCTTAGGGTACGTGTTAGGGTACGGGTGAGGGTACGGCGTAGGTTATGGGTTAGGGTTAGGGTTAGGGTTAGGGTTAGGGTACGGCTTAGGATACGGGTTAGGGTACGGGTGAGGGTACGGCGTAGGTTATGGGTTAGGGTTAGGGTTAGTGTTAGGGTTATGGTACGGCTTAGGTTATGGGATAGGGTACAGGTGAGGGTATGGCATAGGGTAGGGGTTAGGGTTAGGGTTAGGGTTAGGGTTAGGGTACGGCTTAGGGTACGGGTGAGGGTATGGGTGAGGATACTGCGTAGGGTATTGGTTAGGGTTAGGGTACGGCTTAGGATACGGGTTAGGGTACGTGTTAGGGTATGGCGTACGGTATTGGTTAGGGTTAGGGTTAGGGTTAGGGTTAGGGTTAGGATTAGGGTACGGCTTAGGGTACGGGTTAGGGTACGGGTGAGGTTACGGCGTAGGGTATAGTTTAGGGTTAGGGTTAGGGTTAGGGTAAGGCTTAGGATACGGGTTAGGGTACGGGTGAGGGTACGGCGTAGCGTATGGTTTAGGGTTAGGGTTAGGGTTAGGGTTAGTGTTAGGGTTAGGGTACGGCTTAGGGTATGGGATAGGGTATGGGTGAGGGTACGGCATAGGGTAGGGTTTAGGGTTAGGGTTAGTGTTAGGGTTAGGGTTAGGATATGGCTTAGGGTACGGGTGAGGGTACTGTGTAGGTCATTGGTTAGGGTTAGGTTAAGGCTTAGGATACAGGTTATTGTATGGGTTAGGGTAGGGCGCAGGGTACGGGTAAGGGTTAGGGTTAGGGTTAGGGTTAGAGTTAGGGTACGGCTTAGGGTACGGGTTAGGGTACGGGTGAGGGTACGGCGTAGTGTATAGGTTAGGGTTAGGGTTAGGGTACGGCTTAGGGTACGGGTTAGGTTACGGGTGAGGGTACGGTGTAAGGTATGGGTTAGGGTTAGGGTTAGGGTACGTCTTAGGGTACGGGTTAGGGTACGGGTGAGGGTACGGCGTAGGGTAAGGGTTAGGGTTAGGGTTAGGGTTAGGGTTAGTTTTAGGGTTAGGGATTGGTTTAGGGTACGGGTTAGGATTAGCGTACGTGTTAGGGTTAGGTTTTTGGTTAGGGTTAGGGTACGCGTTCGGGTTAGGGTATGGGTTAGGGTTAGGGTACACGTTAGGATTAGGGTATTTATTAAACCTATCCCACTCTCTAGATACCACGTAGCACGTAAAGGAATATTATTAGGGATCCAGCCATGGAGAAGATTTTAGTCACTAGGATAAGATAAAGAATAAACACATTATAAAAAAATCACATTAGGATTTTCTTTTTAACCTGTTCCTTAAAACACTAGTGCTTAGGAAATCTAATAGAGGCAAAAGCAATCAAGGGTAGTTTAGGGTTAGGATTAGGGTTAGGGTTAGTGTTAGGTTTAGGGTACGGCTTAGGGTATGGGATAGGGTACGGGTGAGGGTACGGCGTAGGGTAGGGGTTAGGGTTAGGGTTAGGGTTAGGGTTAGGGTATGGCTTAGGGTACGGGTGAGGGTACGGGTGAGGGTACTGCGTAGGGTATTGGTTAGGGTTAGGGTACGGCTTAGGATACGTGTTAGGGTACGGGTTAGGGTACGGCGTAGAGTGTGGGTTAGGGTTAGGGTTAGTGTTAGGGTTAGGGTTACGGTACGTCTTAGGGTACGTGTTAGGGTACGGGTGAGGGTACGGCGTAGGTTATGGGTTAGGGTTAGGGTAAGGGTTAGGGTTAGGGTACGGCTTAGGATACGGGTTAGGGTACGGGTTTGGGTACGGCGTAGGTTATGGGTTAGGGTTAGGGTTAGTGTTAGGGTTATGGTACGGCTTAGGTTATGGGATAGGGTACAGGTGAGGGTATGGCATAGGGTAGGGGTTAGGGTTAGAGTTAGGGTTAGGGTTAGGGTACGGCTTAGGGTACGGGTTAGGGTATGGGTGAGGATACTGCGTAGGGTATTGGTTATGGTTAGGGAACGGCTTAGGATACGGGTTAGGGTACGTGTTAGGGTATGGCGTACGGTATGGGTTAGGGTTAGGGTTAGGGTTAGGGTTAGGGTTAGGGTACGGCTTAGGGTACGGGTTAGGGTACGGGTGAGGTTACGGCGTAGGGTATAGTTTAGAGTTAGGGTTAGGGTTAGGGTACGGCTTAGGATACGGGTTAGGGTACGGGTGAGGGTACGGCGTAGCGTATGGTTTAGGGTTAGGGTTAGGGTTAGGGTACGGCTTAGGGTACGGGTTAGGGTACGGGTGAGGGTACGGCGTAGGTTATGGGTTAGGGTTAGGGTTAGGGTTAGGTTTAGTTTTATGGTTAGGGATTGGTTTAGGGTACGGGTTAGGATTAGCATACTTGTTCGGGTTAGGGTTTTGGTTAGGGTTAGGGTATGCGTTGGGGTTTGGGTATGGGTTAGGTTTAGGGTACACTTTAGGATTAGGGTATTTATTAAACCTATCCCACTCTCTAGATACCACTTAGCACGTAAAGGAATATTATTTGGGGTTCAGCCATGGAGAAGATTTTAGTCACTAGGATAAGATAAAGAATAAACACATTATAAAAAAATCACATAAGGTTTTCTTTTTAACCTGTTCCTTAAAACACTAGTGCTTAGGAAATCTAATGGAGGCAAAAGCAGTCAAGGGAAGTTTAGGGTTAGGGTTAGGGTTAGGGTTAGTGTTAGGGTTAGGGTACGGCTTAGGGTATGGGATAGGGTATGGGTGAGGGTACGGCATAGAGTAGGGTTTAGGGTTACGGTTAGTGTTAGGGTTAGGGTTAGGGTATGGCTTATGGTACGGGTGAGGGTACTGTGTAGGTCATTGGTTAGGGTTAGGTTAAGGCTTAGGATACATGTTATTGTATTGGTTAGGGTACGGCGCAGGGTATGGGTAAGGGTTAGGGTTAGGGTTAGGGTTAGAGTTAGGGTACGGCTTAGGGTACGGGTTAGGGAACGGGTGAGGATACGGCGTAGTGTATAGGTTAGGGTTAGGGTTAGGGTACGGCTTAGGGTACGGATTAGGTTATGGGCGAGGGAACGGCGTAGGGTATGGGTTAGGGTTAGGGTTAGGGTTAATGTTACTGTTAGGGTTAGGGTACGGCTTAGCGTATGGGATAGGGTACGGGTGAGGGTACGGCGTAGGGTAGGGGTTAGGGTTAGGGTTAGGGTTAGGGTTAGGGTATGGCTTAGGGTACGGGTGAGGGTACGGGTGAGGGTACTGCGGAAGGTATTGGTTAGGGTTAGGGTACGGCTTAGGATACGTGTTAGGGTACGGGTTAGGGTACGGCGTAGAGTGTGGGTTAGGGTTAGGGTTAGTGTTAGGGTTAGGGTTACGGTACGTCTTAGGGTACGTGTTAGGGTACGGGTGAGGGTACGGCGTAGGTTATGGGTTAGGGTTAGGGTTAGGGTTAGGGTTAGGGTACGGCTTAGGATACGGGTTAGGGTACGGGTGAGGGTACGGCGTAGGTTATGGGTTAGGGTTAGGGTTAGTGTTAGGGTTATGGTACGGCTTAGGTTATGGGATAGGGTACAGGTGAGGGTATGGCATAGGGTAGGGGTTAGGGTTAGGGTTAGGGTTAGGGTTAGGGTACGGCTTAGGGTACGGGTGAGGGTATGGGTGAGGATACTGCGTAGGGTATTGGTTAGGGTTAGGGTACGGCTTAGGATACGGGTTAGGGTACGTGTTAGGGTATGGCGTACGGTATTGGTTAGGGTTAGGGTTAGGGTTAGGGTTAGGGTTAGGATTAGGGTACGGCTTAGGGTACAGGTTAGGGTACGGGTGAGGTTACGGCGTAGGGTATAGTTTAGGGTTAGGGTTAGGGTTAGGGTAAGGCTTAGGATACGGGTTAGGGTACGGGTGAGGGTACGGCGTAGCGTATGGTTTAGGGTTAGGGTTAGGGTTAGGGTTAGTGTTAGGGTTAGGGTACGGCTTAGGGTATGGGATAGGGTATGGGTGAGGGTACGGCATAGGGTAGGGTTTAGGGTTAGGGTTAGTGTTAGGGTTAGGGTTAGGATATGGCTTAGGGTACGGGTGAGGGTACTGTGTAGGTCATTGGTTAGGGTTAGGTTAAGGCTTAGGATACAGGTTATTGTATGGGTTAGGGTACGGCGCAGGGTACGGGTAAGGGTTAGGGTTAGGGTTAGGGTTAGAGTTAGGGTACGGCTTAGGGTACGGGTTAGGGTACGGGTGAGGGTACGGCGTAGTGTATAGGTTAGGGTTAGGGTTAGGGTACGGCTTAGGGTACGGGTTAGGTTACCGGTGAGGGTACGGTGTAAGGTATGGGTTAGGGTTAGGGTTAGGGTACGTCTTAGGGTACGGGTTAGGGTACGGGTGAGGGTACGGCGTAGGGTAAGGGTTAGGGTTAGGGTTAGGGTTAGGGTTAGTTTTAGGGTTAGGGATTGGTTTAGGGTACGGGTTAGGATTAGCGTACGTGTTAGGGTTAGGTTTTTGGTTAGGGTTAGGGTACGCGTTCGGGTTAGGGTATGGGTTAGGGTTAGGGTACACGTTAGGATTAGGGTATTTATTAAACCTATCCCACTCTCTAGATACCACGTAGCACGTAAAGGAATATTATTAGGGATCCAGCCATGGAGAAGATTTTAGTCACTAGGATAAGATAAAGAATAAACACATTATAAAAAAATCACATTAGGATTTTCTTTTTAACCTGTTCCTTAAAACACTAGTGCTTAGGAAATCTAATAGAGGCAAAAGCAATCAAGGGTAGTTTAGGGTTAGGATTAGGGTTAGGGTTAGTGTTAGGGTTAGGGTACGGCTTAGGGTATGGAATAGGGTACGGGTGAGGGTACGGCGTAGGGTAGGGGTTAGGGTTAGGGTTAGGGTTAGGGTTAGGGTATGGCTTAGGGTACGGGTGAGGGTACGGGTGAGGGTACTGCGTAGGGTATTGGTTAGGGTTAGGGTACGGCTTAGGATACGTGTTAGGGTACGGGTTAGGGTACGGCGTAGAGTGTGGGTTAGGGTTAGGGTTAGTGTTAGGGTTAGGGTTACGGTACGTCTTAGGGTACGTGTTAGGGTACGGGTGAGGGTACGGCGTAGGTTATGGGTTAGGGTTAGGGTTAGGGTTAGGGTTAGGGTACGGCTTAGGATACGGGTTAGGGTACGGGTTTGGGTACGGCGTAGGTTATGGGTTAGGGTTAGGGTTAGTGTTAGGGTTATGGTACGGCTTAGGTTATGGGATAGGGTACAGGTGAGGGTATGGCATAGGGTAGGGGTTAGGGTTAGGGTTAGGGTTAGGGTTAGGGTTAGGGTACGGCTTAGGGTACGGGTTAGGGTATGGGTGAGGATACTGCGTAGGGTATTGGTTAGGGTTAGGGTACGGCTTAGGATACGGGTTAGGGTACGTGTTAGGGTATGGCGTACGGTATGGGTTAGGGTTAGGGTTAGGGTTAGGGTTAGGGTTAGGGTACGGCTTAGGGTACGGGTTAGGGTACGGGTGAGGTTACAGCGTAGGGTATAGTTTAGAGTTAGGGTTAGGGTTAGGGTACGGCTTAGGATACGGGTTAGGGTACGGGTGAGGGTACGGCGTAGCGTATGGTTTAGGGTTAGGGTTAGGGTTAGGGTACGGCTTAGGGTACGGGTTAGGGTACGGGTGAGGGTACGGCGTAGGTTATGGGTTAGGGTTAGGGTTAGGGTTAGGTTTAGTTTTATGGTTAGGGATTGGTTTAGGGTACGGGTTAGGATTAGCATACTTGTTCGGGTTAGGGTTTTGGTTAGGGTTAGGGTACGCGTTAGGGTTAGGGTATGGGTTAGGTTTAGGGTACACTTTAGGATTAGGGTATTTATTAAACCTATCCCACTCTCTAGATACCACTTAGCACGTAAAGGAATATTATTTGGGGTTCAGCCATGGAGAAGATTTTAGTCACTAGGATAAGATAAAGAATAAACACATTATAAAAAAATCACATAAGGTTTTCTTTTTAACCTGTTCCTTAAAACACTAGTGCTTAGGAAATCTAATGGAGGCAAAAGCAGTCAAGGGAAGTTTAGGGTTAGGGTTAGGGTTAGGGTTAGTGTTAGGGTTAGGGTACGGCTTAGGGTATGGGATAGGGTATGGGTGAGGGTACGGCATAGGGTAGGGTTTAGGGTTACGGTTAGTGTTAGGGTTAGGGTTAGGGTATGGCTTAGGGTACGGGTGAGGGTACTGTGTAGGTCATTGGTTAGGGTTAGGTTAAGGCTTAGGATACATGTTATTGTATTGGTTAGGGTACGGCGTAGAGTGTGGGTTAGGGTTAGGTTTAGTGTTAGGGTTAGGGTTACGGTACGTCTTAGGGTACGTGTTAGGGTACGGGTGAGGGTACGGCGTAGGTTATGGGTTAGGGTTAGGGTTAGGGTTAGGGTTAGGGTACGGCTTAGGATACGGGTTAGGGTACGGGTGAGGGTACGGCGTAGGTTATGGGTTAGGGTTAGGGTTAGTGTTAGGGTTATGGTACGGCTTAGGTTATGGGATAGGGTACAGGTGAGGGTATGGCATAGGGTAGGGGTTAGGGTTAGGGTTAGGGTTAGGGTTAGGGTTAGGGTACGGCTTAGGGTACGGGTGAGGGTATGGGTGAGGATACTGCGTAGGGTATTGGTTAGGGTTAGGGTACGGCTTAGGATACGGGTTAGGGTACGTGTTAGGGTATGGCGTACGGTATTGGTTAGGGTTAGGGTTAGGGTTAGGATTAGGGTACGGCTTAGGGTACGGGTTAGGGTACGGGTGAGGTTACGGCGTAGGGTATAGTTTAGGGTTAGGGTTAGCGTTAGGGTAAGGCTTAGGATACGGGTTAGGGTACGGGTGAGGGTACGGCGTAGCGTATGGTTTAGGGTTAGGGTTAGGGTTAGGGTACGGCATAGGGTACGGGTTAGGGTACGGGTGAGGGTACTGCGTAGTGTATAGGTTAGGGTTAGGGTTAGGGTTAGGGTACGGCTTAGGGTATGGGATAGGGTACGGGTGAGGGTACGGCGTTGGGTAGGGGTTAGGTTTAGGGTTAGGGTTAGTGTTAGGGTTAGGGTACGGCTTAGGGTATGGGATAGGTTACAGGTGAGGGTACGGCGTAGGGTAGGGGTTAGGGTTAGGTTTAGGGTTAGTGTTAGGTTCAGGGTACCGCTTAGGGTTAGGGTTAGGGTTAGGGTTAGGGTTAGGGTAAGGCTTTGGGTACGGGTTAGGGTACGGGTGAGGGTACGGCGTAGGGTAGAGGTTAGGGTTAGGTTTAGGGTTATGGTACTGCTTAGGAAACGGGTTAGGGTATGGGTGAGGGTACGGCGTAGCGTATGTGTTAGGGTTATGGTTAGGGTTAGGGTTAGTTTTAGGGTTAGGGATTGGTTTAGGGTACGGGTTAGGATTAGTGTACGTGTTAGGGTTAGGGTTTGGGTTAGGGTTAGGGTACGCATTAGGGTTAGGGTGTGGGTTAGGGTTAGGGTACACGTTAGGATTAGGGTATTTATTAAACCTATCCCACTCTCTAGATACCACTTAGCACGTAAAGGAATATTATTTAGGGTCCAGCCATGGAGAAGATTTTCGTCACTAGGATAAGATAAAGAATAAACACATTATAAAAAAATCACATTAGGATTTTCTTTTTAACCTGTTCCTTAAAACACTAGTGCTTAGGAAATCTAATGGAGGCAAAAGCAGTCAAGGGTAGTTTAGGGTTAGGGTTAGGGTTAGGGTTAGTGTTAGGGTTATGGTACGGCTTAGGTTATGGGATAGGGTACAGGTGAGGGTATGGCATAGGGTAGGGGTTAGAGTTAGGGTTAGGGTTAGGGTTAGGGTACGGCTTAGGGTACGGGTTAGGGTATGGGTGAGGATACTGCGTAGGGTATTGGTTAGGGTTAGGGTACGGCTTAGGATACGGGTTAGGGTACATGTTAGGGTATGGCGTACGGTATGGGTTAGGGTTAGGGTTAGGGTTAGGGTTAGGGTACGGCTTAGGGTACGGGTTAGGGTACGGGTGAGGTTACGGCGTAGGGTATAGTTTAGAGTTAGGGTTAGGGTTGGGGTACGGCTTAGGATACGGGTTAGGGTACGGGTGAGGGTACGGCGTAGCATATGGTTTAGGTTTAGGGTTAGGGTTAGGGTACGGCTTAGGGTACGGGTTAGGGTACGGGTGAGGGTACGGTGTAGGTTATGGGTTAGGGTTAGGGTACGTCTTAGGATACGGGTTAGGGTACGGGTGAGGGTACGGCATAGGTTATGGGTTAGGGTTAGGGTTAGTATTAGGGTTATAGTACGGCTTAGGTTATGGGATAGGGTACAGGTGAGGGTATGGCATAGGGTAGGGTTTAGGGTTAGGGTTAGGGTTAGGGTTAGGGTTAGGGTACGGCTTAGGGTACGGGTGAGGGTATGGGTGAGGATACTGCATAGGGTATTGGTTAGGGTTAGGGTACGGCTTAGGATACGGGTTAGGGTACGTGTTAGGGTATGGCGTACGGTATGGGTTAGGGTTAGGGTTAGGGTTAGGGTACGGCTTAGGGTACGGGTTAGGGTACGGGTGAGGTTACGGCGTAGGGTATAGTTTAGGGTTAGGGTTAGGGTTAGGGTACGGCTTAGGATACGGGTTATGGTACGGGTGAGGGTACGGCGTAGCGTGTGGTTTAGGGTTAGGGTTAGGGTTAGGGTACGGCTTAGGGTACGGGTTAGGGTACGGGTGAGGGTACGGTGTAGGTTATGGGTTAGGGTTAGGGTTAGGGTTAGGGTTAGTTTTAGGGTTAGGGATTGGTTTAGGGTACGGGTTAGGATTAGCATACGTGTTCGGGTTAGGGTTTTGGTTAGGGTTATGGTACGCGTTAGGGTTAGGGTATGGGTTAGATTTAGGGTACACTTTAGGATTAGGGTATTTATTAAACCTATCCCACTCTCTAGATACCACTTAGCACGTAAAGGAATATTATTTGGGGTTCAGCCATGGAGAAGATTTTAGTCACTAGGATAAGATAAAGAATAAACACATTATAAAAAAATCACATAAGGTTTTCTTTTTAACCTGTTCCTTAAAACACTAGTGTTTAGGAAATCTAATGGAGGCAAAAGCAGTAAAGGGTAGTTTAGGGTTAGGGTTAGGGTTAGGGTTAGGGTAGGGCTTAGGATACGGGTGAGGGTACTGGTGAGGGTACTGCGTAGGTTATTGGTTAGGGTTAGGGTACGGCTTAGGATACGGGTTAGGATATGGGTTAGGTTACGGCATTGGGTATGGGTGAGGGTTAGGGTTAAGGTTAGGGTAAGGCTTTGGGTACGGGTTAGGGTACGGGTGAGGGTACGGCGTAGCGTATGGTTTAGGGTTAGGGTTAGGGTTAGGGTTAGTTTTAGGGTTAGGGATTGGTTTAGGGTACGGGTTAGGATTAGCGTACGTGTTAGGGTTAGGGTTTGGGTTAGGGTTAGGGTACGCATTAGGGTTAGGGTGTGGGTTAGGGTTAGGGTACACGTTAGGATTAGGGTATTTATTAAACCTATCCCACTCTCTAGATACCACTTAGCACGTAAAGGAATATTATTTAGGGTCCAGCCATGGAGAAGATTTTCGTCACTAGGATAAGATAAAGAATAAACACATTATAAAAAAATCACATTAGGATTTTCTTTTTAACCTGTTCCTTAAAACACTAGTGCTTAGGAAATCTAATGGAGGCAAAAGCAGTCAAGGGTAGTTTAGGGTTAGGGTTAGGGTTAGGGTTAGTGTTAGGGTTAGGGTACGGCTTAGGGTATGGGATAGGGTATGGGTGAGGGTACGGCATAGGGTCGGGTTTAGGGTTAGGGTTAGTGTTAGGGTTAGGGTTAGGATATGGCTTAGGGTACGGGTGAGGGTACTGTGTAGGTCATTGGTTAGGGTTAGGTTAAGGCTTAGGATACAGGTTATTGTATGGGTTAGGGTACGGCGCAGGGTACGGGTAAGGGTTAGGGTTAGGGTTAGGGTTAGAGTTAGGGTACGGCTTAGGGTACGGGTTAGGGTACGGGTGAGGGTACGGCGTAGTGTATAGGTTAGGGTTAGGGTTAGGGTACGGCTTAGGGTACGGGTTAGGTTACGGGTGAGGGTACGGTGTAAGGTATGGGTTAGGGTTAGGGTTAGGGTACGTCTTAGGGTACGGGTTAGGGTACGGGTGAGGGTACGGCGTAGGGTAAGGGTTAGGGTTAGGGTTAGGGTTAGGGTTAGTTTTAGGGTTAGGGATTGGTTTAGGGTACGGGTTAGGATTAGCGTACGTGTTAGGGTTAGGTTTTTGGTTAGGGTTAGGGTACGCGTTCGGGTTAGGGTATGGGTTAGGGTTAGGGTACACGTTAGGATTAGGGTATTTATTAAACCTATCCCACTCTCTAGATACCACGTAGCACGTAAAGGAATATTATTAGGGATCCAGCCATGGAGAAGATTTTAGTCACTAGGATAAGATAAAGAATAAACACATTATAAAAAAATCACATTAGGATTTTCTTTTTAACCTGTTCCTTAAAACACTAGTGCTTAGGAAATCTAATAGAGGCAAAAGCAATCAAGGGTAGTTTAGGGTTAGGATTAGGGTTAGGGTTAGTGTTAGGGTTAGGGTACGGCTTAGGGTATGGGATAGGGTACGGGTGAGGGTACGGCGTAGGGTAGGGGTTAGGGTTAGGGTTAGGGTTAGGGTTAGGGTATGGCTTAGGGTACGGGTGAGGGTACGGGTGAGGGTACTGCGTAGGGTATTGGTTAGGGTTAGGGTACGGCTTAGGATACGTGTTAGGGTACGGGTTAGGGTACGGCGTAGAGTGTGGGATAGGGTTAGGGTTAGTGTTAGGGTTAGGGTTACGGTACGTCTTAGGGTACGTGTTAGGGTACGGGTGAGGGTACGGCGTAGGTTATGGGTTAGGGTTAGGGTTAGGGTTAGGGTTAGGGTACGGCTTAGGATACGGGTTAGGGTACGTGTTAGGGTATGGCGTACGGTATGGGTTAGGGTTAGGGTTAGGGTTAGGGTACGGCTTAGGGTACGGGTTAGGGTACGGGTGAGGTTACGGCGTAGGGTATAGTTTAGAGTTAGGGTTAGGGTTAGGGTACGGCTTAGGATACGGGTTAGGGTACGGGTGAGGGTACGGCGTAGCGTATGGTTTAGGGTTAGGGTTAGGGTTAGGGTACGGCTTAGGGTACGGGTTAGGGTACGGGTGAGGGTACGGCGTAGGTTATGGGTTAGGGTTAGGGTTAGGGTTAGGTTTAGTTTTATGGTTAGGGATTGGTTTAGGGTACGGGTTAGTATTAGCATACTTGTTCGGGTTAGGGTTTTGGTTAGGGTTAGGGTACGAGTTAGGGTTAGGGTATGGGTTAGGTTTAGGGTACACTTTAGGATTAGGGTATTTATTAAACCTATCCCACTCTCTAGATACCACTTAGCACGTAAAGGAATATTATTTGGGGTTCAGCCATGGAGAAGATTTTAGTCACTAGGATAAGATAAAGAATAAACACATTATAAAAAAATCACATAAGGTTTTCTTTTTAACCTGTTCCTTAAAACACTAGTGCTTAGGAAATCTAATGGAGGCAAAAGCAGTCAAGGGAAGTTTAGGGTTAGGGTTAGGGTTAGGGTTAGTGTTAGGGTTAGGGTACGGCTTAGGGTATGGGATAGGGTATGGGTGAGGGTACGGCATAGGGTAGGGTTTAGGGTTACGGTTAGTGTTAGGGTTAGGGTTAGGGTATGGCTTAGGGTACGGGTGAGGGTACTGTGTAGGTCATTGGTTAGGGTTAGGTTAAGGCTTAGGATACATGTTATTGTATTGGTTAGGGTACGGCGCAGGGTATGGGTAAGGGTTAGGGTTAGGGTTAGGGTTAGAGTTAGGGTACGGCTTAGGGTACGGGTTAGGGAACGGGTGAGGGTACGGCGTAGTGTATAGGTTAGGGTTAGGGTTAGGGTACGGCTTAGGGTACGGATTAGGTTATGGGCGAGGGAACGGCGTAGGGTATGGGTTAGGGTTAGGGTTAGGGTTAATGTTACTGTTAGGGTTAGGGTACGGCTTAGCGTATGGGATAGGGTACGGGTGAGGGTACGGCATAGGGTAGGGGTTAGGGTTAGGGTTAGGGTTAGGGTTAGGGTATGGCTTAGGGTACGGGTGAGGGTACGGGTGAGGGTACTGCGGAAGGTATTGGTTAGGGTTAGGGTACGGCTTAGGATACGTGTTAGGGTACGGGTTAGGGTACGGCGTAGAGTGTGGGTTAGGGTTAGGGTTAGTGTTAGGGTTAGGGTTACGGTACGTCTTAGGGTACGTGTTAGGGTACGGGTGAGGGTACGGCGTAGGTTATGGGTTAGGGTTAGGGTTAGGGTTAGGGTTAGGGTACGGCTTAGGATACGGGTTAGGGTACGGGTGAGGGTACGGCGTAGGTTATGGGTTAGGGTTAGGGTTAGTGTTAGGGTTATGGTACGGCTTAGGTTATGGGATAGGGTACAGGTGAGCGTATGGCATAGGGTAGGGGTTAGGGTTAGGGTTAGGGTTAGGGTTAGGGTACGGCTTAGGGTACGGGTGAGGGTATGGGTGAGGATACTGCGTAGGGTATTGGTTAGGGTTAGGGTACGGCTTAGGATACGGGTTAGGGTACGGGTGAGGGTACGGCGTAGCGTATGGGTTAGGGTTAGGGTTAGGGTACGTCTTAGGGTACGGGTTAGGGTACGGGTGAGGGTACGGCGTAGGGTAATGGTTAGGTTTAGGGTTAGGGTTAGGGTTAGTTTTAGGGTTAGGGATTGGTTTAGGGTACGGGTTAGGATTAGCGTACGTGTTAGGGTTAGGTTTTGGGTTAGGGTTAGGGTACGCGTTAGGGTTAGGGTATGGGTTAGGGTTAGGGTACACGTTAGGATTAGGGTATTTATTAAACCTATCCCACTCTCTAGATACCACTTAGCACGTAAAGGAATATTATTAGGGATTCAGCCATGGAGAAGATTTTAGTCACTAGGATTAGATAAAGATTAAACACATTATAAAAAAATCACATTAGGATTTTCTTTTTAACCTGTTCCTTAAAACACTATTGCTTAGGAAATCTAATAGAGGCAAAAGCAATCAAGGGTAGTTTAGGGTTAGGGTTAGGGTTAGGGTTAGTGTTAGGTTTAGGGTACGGCTTAGGGTATGGGATAGGGTACGGGTGAGGGTACGGCGTAGGGTAGGGGTTAGGGTTAGGGTTAGGGTTAGGGTACGGCTTAGGGTACGGGTTAGGGTACGGGTGAGGTTACGGCGTAGGGTATAGTTTAGGGTTAGGGTTAGGGTTAGGGTACGGCTTAGGGTACGGGTTAGGGTACGGTTGAGGGTACTGTGTAGGGTATTGGTTATGGTTAGGGTACGGCTTAGAATACGGGTTAGGGTTCGGTTTAGGATATGGCGTAGGGTATGGTTTAGGGTTAGGGTTAGGGTTAGGGTTAGGGTTAGGGTACGGCTTAGGGTACGGGTTAGGGTACGGGTGAGGGTACGGCGTAGTGTGTAGGTTAGGGTTAGGGTTAGGGTTAGGGTACGGCTTAGGGTATGGGATAGGGTACGGGTGAGGGTACGGCGTAGGGTAGGGGTTAGGGTTAGGTTTAGGGTTAGTGTTAGGTTTAGGGTACCGCTTAGGGTATGGGATAGGGTACGGCGTAGGGTAGTGGTTACGGTTAGGGTTAGGGTTAGGGTACGGCTTAGGATACGGGTTAGGGTATGGGTGAGGGTGCGGCGTAGCGTATGGGTTAGGGTTAGGGTTAGGGTTAGGGTACGGCTTAGGGTACGGGTTAGGGTATGGGTGAGGGTACGGCGTAGGTTATGGGTTAGGGTTAGGGTTAGGGTTAGGGTTAGTTTTAGGGTTAGGGATTGGTTTAGGGTAAGGTTTAATATTAGCATACTTGTTCGGGTTAGGGTTTTGGTTAGGGTTAGGGTACGCGTTAGGGTTAGGGTATGGGTTAGGTTTAGGGTACACGTTAGGATTAGGGTATTTATTAAACCTATCCCACTCTCTAGATACCACTTAGCACGTAAAGGAATATTATTTAGGGTCCAACAATGGAGAAGATTTTCGTCACTAGGATAAGATAAAGAATAAACACATTATAAAAAAATCACATTAGGATTTTCTTTTTAACCTGTTCCTTAAAACACTCGTGCTTAGGAAATCTAATGGAGGCAAAAGCAGTCAAGGGTAGTTTAGGGTTAGGGTTAGGGTTAGGGTTAGTGTTAGGGTTAGGGTACGGCTTAGGGTATGGGATAGGGTATGGGTGAGGGTACGGCATAGGGTAGGGTTTAGGTTTAGGGTTAGTGTTAGGGTTAGGGTTAGAGTATGGCTTAGGGTACGGGTGAGGGTACTGTGTAGGTCATTGGTTAGGGTTAGGTTAAGGCTTAGGATACAGGTTATTGTATGGGTAAGGGTACGGCGCAGGGTATGGGTAAGGGTTAGGGTTAGGGTTAGGGTTAGAGTTAGGGTACGGCTTAGGGTACGGGTTAGGGTACGGGTGAGGGTACGGCATAGTGTATAGGTTAGGGTTAGGGTTAGGGTACGGCTTAGGGTACGGGTTAGGTTACGGGTGAGGGTACAGCATAGGGTATGGTTTAGGGTTAGGGTTAGGGTTAGGGTTAGTGTTAGTGTTAGGGTTAGGGTACGGCTTAGCGTATGGGATAGGGTACGGGTGAGGGTACGGCGTAGGGTAGGGGTTAGGGTTAGAGTTAGGGTTAGGGTTGGGGTTAGGTTACGGCTTAGGGTACGGGTGAGGGTACGGGTGAGGGTACTGCGTAGGGTATTGGTTAGGGTTAGGATACGGCTTAGGATACGGGTTAGGGTACGGGTTAGGGTATGGCGTAGGGTATGGGTTAGGGTTAGGGTTAGGGTTAGGGTTAGGGTTAGGGTTAGGATTAGGGTACGGCTTAGGATACGGGTTAGGGTACGGGTGAAGGTACGGCGTAGCGTATGGGTTACGGTTAGGGTTAGGGTTAGGGTTAGGGTACGGCTTAGGTTATGGGATAGTGTACAGGTGAGGGTATGGCATAGGGTATGGGTTAGGGTTAGGGTTAGGGTTAGGGTTAGGGTACGGCTTAGGGTACGGGTGAGGGTATGGGTGAGGATACTGCGTAGGGTATTGGTTAGGGTTACGGTACGTCTTAGGATACGGGTTAGGGTACGGGTGAGGGTACGTCGTAGGTTATGGGTTAGGGTTAGGGTTAGTGTTACTGTTAGGGTTAGGGTACGGCTTAGCGTATGGGATAGGGTACGGGTGAGGGTACGGCGTAGGGTAGGGGTTAGGGTTAGGGTTAGGGTTAGGGTTAGGGTATGGCTTAGGGTACGGGTGAGGGTACGGGTGAGGGTACTGCGTAGGGTATTGGTTAGGGTTAGGGTACGGCTTAGGATACGTGTTAGGGTACGGGTTAGGGTACGGCGTAGAGTGTGGGTTAGGGTTAGGGTTATTGTTAGGGTTAGGGTTACGGTACGTCTTAGGGTACGTGTTAGGGTACGGGTGAGGGTACGGCGTAGGTTATGGGTTAGGGTTAGGGTTAGGGTTAGGGTTAGGGTACGGCTTAGGAAACGGGTTAGGGTACGGGTGAGGGTACGGCATAGGTTATGGGTTAGGGTTAGGGTTAGTATTAGGGTTATGGTACGGCTTAGGTTATGGGATAGGGTACAGGTGAGGGTATGGCATAGGGTAGGGGTTAGGGTTAGGGTTAGGGTTAGGGTTAGGGTTAGGGTACGGCTTAGGGTACGGGTGAGGGTATGGGTGAGGATACTGCGTAGGGTATTGGTTAGGGTTAGGGTACGGCTTAGGATACGGGTTAGGGTACGTGTTAGTGTATGGCGTACGGTATGGGTTAGGGTTAGGGTTAGGGTTTGGGTTAGGGTTAGGGTACGGCTTAGGGTACGGGTTAGGGTACGGGTGAGGTTACGGCGTAGGGTATAGTTTAGGGTTAGGGTTAGGGTTAGGGTACGGCTTAGGATACGGGTTAGGGTACGGGTGAGGGTACGGCGTAGCGTATGGTTTAGGGTTAGGTTTAGGGTTAGGGTACGGCTTAGGGTACGGGTTAGGGTACGTGTGAGGGTATGGTGTAGTGTATAGGTTAGGGTTAGGGTTAGGGTTAGGGTATGGCTTAGGGTACGGGTGAGGGTACGGGTGAGGGTACTGTGTAGGGTATTGGTTATGGTTAAGGTACGGCTTAGAATACGGGTTAGGGTTAGGGTTAGGGTACGGCGTAGGGTATAGTTTAGGGTTAGGGTTAGGGTTAGGGTACGGCTTAGGATATGGGTTAGGGTACGGGTGAGGGTACGGCGTAGTGTATAGGTTAGGGTTAGTGTTAGGGTTAGGGTACGGCTTAGGGTAAGGGTTAGGGTACGGGTGAGGGTATGGCGTAGTGTATAGGTTAGGGTTAGGGTTAGGGTTAGGGTACGGCTTAGGGTATGGGATAGGGTACGGGTGAGGGTACGGCGTAGGGTAGGGGTTAGGTTTAGGGTTAGGGTTAGTGTTAGGGTTAGGGTACGGCTTAGGGTATGGGATAGGTTACGGGTGAGGGTACGGCGTAGGGTAGGGGTTAGGGTTAGGTTTAGGGTTAGTGTTAGGTTTAGGGTACCGCTTAGGGTATGGGATAGGGTACGGCGTAGGGTAGCGGTTAGGGTTAGGGTTAGGGTTAGGGTTAGGGTACGGCTTAGGATACGGTTAAGGGTACGGTGTAGGTTATGTGTTAGGGTTAGGGTTAGGGTTAGGGTTAGGGTTAGTTTTAGGGTTAGGGATTGGTTTAGGGTACGGGTTAGGATTAGCATACTTGTTCGGGTTAGGGTTTTGGTTAGGGTTAGGGTACGCGTTAGGGTTAGGGTATGGGTTAGGTTTAGGGTACACTTTAGGATTAGGGTATTTATTAAACCTATCCCACTCTCTAGATACCACTTAGCACGTAAAGGAATATTATTTGGGGTTCAGCCATGGAGAAGATTTTAGTCACTAGGATAAGATAAAGAATAAATACATTATAAAAAAAATCACATAAGGTTTTCTTTTTAACCTATTCTTTAAAACACTAGTGTTTAGGAAATCTAATGGAGGCAAAAGCAGTAAAGGGTAGTTTAGGGTTAGGGTTAGGGTTAGGGTTAGGGTAGGGCTTAGGATACGGGTGAGGGTACTGGTGAGGGTACTGCGTAGGTTATTGGTTAGGGTTAGGGTACGGCTTAGGATACGGGTTAGGATATGGGTTAGGTTACGGCGTTGGGTATGGGTGAGGGTTAGGGTTAGGGTTAGGGTAAGGCTTTGGGTACGGGTTAGGGTACGGCGTAGGGTAGAGGTTAGGGTTAGTTTTAGGGTTAGGGTACGGCTTAGGATACGGGTTAGGGTATGGGTGAGGGTACGGCGTAGCGTATGGGTTAGGGTTAGGGTTAGGGTTAGGGTTAGTTTTAGGGTTAGGGATTGGTTTAGGGTACGTTTTAGGATTAGCGTACGTGTTAGTGTTAGGGTTTGGGTTAGGGTTAGGGTACGCATTAGGGTTAGGGTGTGGGTTAGGTTTAGGGTACACGTTAGGATTAGGGTATTTATTAAACCTATCCCACTCTCTAGATACCACTTAGCACGTAATGGAATATTATTTAGGGTCCAGCCATGGAGAAGATTTTCGTTACTAGGCTAAGATAAAGAATAAACACATTATAAAAAAATCACATTAGGATTTTCTTTTTAACCTGTTCCTTAAAACACTCGTGCTTAGGAAATCTAATGGAGGCAAAAGCAGTCAAGGGTAGTTTAGGGTTAGGGTTAGGGTTAGGGTTAGTGTTAGTGTTAGGGTACGGCTTAGGGTATAGGATAGGGTATGGGTGAGGGTACGGCATAGGGTAGGGTTTAGGGTTAGGGTTAGTGTTAGGGTTAGGGTTAGGGTATGGCTTAGGGTACGGGTGAGGGTACTGTGTAGGTCATTGGTTAGGGTTAGGGTTAGGGTTAGGGTACGGCTTAGGATACGGGTTAGGGTACGGGTGAGGGTACGGCGTAGTGTATGGGTTAGGGTTAGAGTTAGGGTACGTCTTAGGGTACGGGTTAGGGTACGGGTGAGGGTACGGCGTAGGGTAAGGTTTAGGGTTAGGGTTAGGGTTAGTTTTAGGGTTAGGGATTGGTTTAGGGTACGGGTTAGGATTAGCGTACGTGTTAGGGTTAGGTTTGGGTTAGGGTTAGGGTACGCGTTAGGGTTAGGGTATGGGTTAGCGTTAGGGTACACGTTAGGATTAGGGTATTTATTAAACCTATCCCACTCTCTAGATACCACTTAGCACGTAAAGGAATATTATTAGGGATCCAGCCATGGAGAAGATTTTAGTCACTAGGATAAGATAAAGAATAAACACATTATAAAAAAATCACATTAGAATTTTCTTTTTAACCTGTTCCTTAAAACACTAGTGCTTAGGAAATCTAATAGAGGCAAAAGCAATCAAGGGTAGTTTAGGGTTAGGATTAGGGTTAGGGTTAGTGTTAGGGTTAGGGTACGGCTTAGGGTATGGGATAGGGTATGGGTGAGGGTACGGCATAGGGTAGGGTTTAGGGTTACGGTTAGTGTTAGGGTTAGGGTTAGGGTATGGCTTAGGGTACGGGTGAGGGTACTGTGTAGGTCATTGGTTAGGGTTAGGTTAAGGCTTAGGATACATGTTATTGTATTGGTTAGGGTACGGCGCAGGGTATGGGTAAGGGTTAGGGTTAGGGTTAGGGTTAGAGTTAGGGTACGGCTTAGGGTACGGGTTAGGGAACGGGTGAGGGTACGGCGTAGTGTATAGGTTAGGGTTAGGGTTAGGGTACGGCTTAGGGTACGGATTAGGTTATGGGCGAGGGAACGGCGTAGGGTATGGGTTAGGGTTAGGGTTAGGGTTAATGTTACTGTTAGGGTTAGGGTACGGCTTAGCGTATGGGATAGGGTACGGGTGAGGGTACGGCGTAGGGTAGGGGTTAGGGTTAGGGTTAGGGTTAGGGTTAGGGTATGGCTTAGGGTACGGGTGAGGGTACGGGTGAGGGTACTGCGGAAGGTATTGGTTAGGGTTAGGGTACGGCTTAGGATACGTGTTAGGGTACGGGTTAGGGTACGGCGTAGAGTGTGGGTTAGGGTTAGGGTTAGTGTTAGGGTTAGGGTTACGGTACGTCTTAGGGTACGTGTTAGGGTACGGGTGAGGGTACGGCGTAGGTTATGGGTTAGGGTTAGGGTTAGGGTTAGGGTTAGGGTACGGCTTAGGATACGGGTTAGGGTACGGGTGAGGGTACGGCGTAGGTTATGGGTTAGGGTTAGGGTTAGTGTTAGGGTTATGGTACGGCTTAGGTTATGGGATAGGGTACAGGTGAGCGTATGGCATAGGGTAGGGGTTAGGGTTAGGGTTAGGGTTAGGGTTAGGGTACGGCTTAGGGTACGGGTGAGGGTATGGGTGAGGATACTGCGTAGGGTATTGGTTAGGGTTAGGGTACGGCTTAGGATACGGGTTAGGGTACGGGTGAGGGTACGGCGTAGCGTATGGGTTAGGGTTAGGGTTAGGGTACGTCTTAGGGTACGGGTTAGGGTACGGGTGAGGGTACGGCGTAGGGTAATGGTTAGGTTTAGGGTTAGGGTTAGGGTTAGTTTTAGGGTTAGGGATTGGTTTAGGGTACGGGTTAGGATTAGCGTACGTGTTAGGGTTAGGTTTTGGGTTAGGGTTAGGGTACGCGTTAGGGTTAGGGTATGGGTTAGGGTTAGGGTACACGTTAGGATTAGGGTATTTATTAAACCTATCCCACTCTCTAGATACCACTTAGCACGTAAAGGAATATTATTAGGGATTCAGCCATGGAGAAGATTTTAGTCACTAGGATTAGATAAAGATTAAACACATTATAAAAAAATCACATTAGGATTTTCTTTTTAACCTGTTCCTTAAAACACTATTGCTTAGGAAATCTAATAGAGGCAAAAGCAATCAAGGGTAGTTTAGGGTTAGGGTTAGGGTTAGGGTTAGTGTTAGGTTTAGGGTACGGCTTAGGGTATGGGATAGGGTACGGGTGAGGGTACGGCGTAGGGTAGGGGTTAGGGTTAGGGTTAGGGTTAGGGTACGGCTTAGGGTACGGGTTAGGGTACGGGTGAGGTTACGGCGTAGGGTATAGTTTAGGGTTAGGGTTAGGGTTAGGGTACGGCTTAGGGTACGGGTTAGGGTACGGTTGAGGGTACTGTGTAGGGTATTGGTTATGGTTAGGGTACGGCTTAGAATACGGGTTAGGGTTCGGTTTAGGATATGGCGTAGGGTATGGTTTAGGGTTAGGGTTAGGGTTAGGGTTAGGGTTAGGGTACGGCTTAGGGTACGGGTTAGGGTACGGGTGAGGGTACGGCGTAGTGTGTAGGTTAGGGTTAGGGTTAGGGTTAGGGTACGGCTTAGGGTATGGGATAGGGTACGGGTGAGGGTACGGCGTAGGGTAGGGGTTAGGGTTAGGTTTAGGGTTAGTGTTAGGTTTAGGGTACCGCTTAGGGTATGGGATAGGGTACGGCGTAGGGTAGTGGTTACGGTTAGGGTTAGGGTTAGGGTACGGCTTAGGATACGGGTTAGGGTATGGGTGAGGGTGCGGCGTAGCGTATGGGTTAGGGTTAGGGTTAGGGTTAGGGTACGGCTTAGGGTACGGGTTAGGGTATGGGTGAGGGTACGGCGTAGGTTATGGGTTAGGGTTAGGGTTAGGGTTAGGGTTAGTTTTAGGGTTAGGGATTGGTTTAGGGTAAGGTTTAATATTAGCATACTTGTTCGGGTTAGGGTTTTGGTTAGGGTTAGGGTACGCGTTAGGGTTAGGGTATGGGTTAGGTTTAGGGTACACGTTAGGATTAGGGTATTTATTAAACCTATCCCACTCTCTAGATACCACTTAGCACGTAAAGGAATATTATTTAGGGTCCAACAATGGAGAAGATTTTCGTCACTAGGATAAGATAAAGAATAAACACATTATAAAAAAATCACATTAGGATTTTCTTTTTAACCTGTTCCTTAAAACACTCGTGCTTAGGAAATCTAATGGAGGCAAAAGCAGTCAAGGGTAGTTTAGGGTTAGGGTTAGGGTTAGGGTTAGTGTTAGGGTTAGGGTACGGCTTAGGGTATGGGATAGGGTATGGGTGAGGGTACGGCATAGGGTAGGGTTTAGGTTTAGGGTTAGTGTTAGGGTTAGGGTTAGAGTATGGCTTAGGGTACGGGTGAGGGTACTGTGTAGGTCATTGGTTAGGGTTAGGTTAAGGCTTAGGATACAGGTTATTGTATGGGTAAGGGTACGGCGCAGGGTATGGGTAAGGGTTAGGGTTAGGGTTAGGGTTAGAGTTAGGGTACGGCTTAGGGTACGGGTTAGGGTACGGGTGAGGGTACGGCATAGTGTATAGGTTAGGGTTAGGGTTAGGGTACGGCTTAGGGTACGGGTTAGGTTACGGGTGAGGGTACAGCATAGGGTATGGTTTAGGGTTAGGGTTAGGGTTAGGGTTAGTGTTAGTGTTAGGGTTAGGGTACGGCTTAGCGTATGGGATAGGGTACGGGTGAGGGTACGGCGTAGGGTAGGGGTTAGGGTTAGAGTTAGGGTTAGGGTTGGGGTTAGGGTACGGCTTAGGGTACGGGTGAGGGTACGGGTGAGGGTACTGCGTAGGGTATTGGTTAGGGTTAGGATACGGCTTAGGATACGGGTTAGGGTACGGGTTAGGGTATGGCGTAGGGTATGGGTTAGGGTTAGGGTTAGGGTTAGGGTTAGGGTTAGGGTTAGGATTAGGGTACGGCTTAGGATACGGGTTAGGGTACGGGTGAAGGTACGGCGTAGCGTATGGGTTACGGTTAGGGTTAGGGTTAGGGTTAGGGTACGGCTTAGGTTATGGGATAGTGTACAGGTGAGGGTATGGCATAGGGTATGGGTTAGGGTTAGGGTTAGGGTTAGGGTTAGGGTACGGCTTAGGGTACGGGTGAGGGTATGGGTGAGGATACTGCGTAGGGTATTGGTTAGGGTTACGGTACGTCTTAGGATACGGGTTAGGGTACGGGTGAGGGTACGTCGTAGGTTATGGGTTAGGGTTAGGGTTAGTGTTACTGTTAGGGTTAGGGTACGGCTTAGCGTATGGGATAGGGTACGGGTGAGGGTACGGCGTAGGGTAGGGGTTAGGGTTAGGGTTAGGGTTAGGGTTAGGGTATGGCTTAGGGTACGGGTGAGGGTACGGGTGAGGGTACTGCGTAGGGTATTGGTTAGGGTTAGGGTACGGCTTAGGATACGTGTTAGGGTACGGGTTAGGGTACGGCGTAGAGTGTGGGTTAGGGTTAGGGTTATTGTTAGGGTTAGGGTTACGGTACGTCTTAGTGTACGTGTTAGGGTACGGGTGAGGGTACGGCGTAGGTTATGGGTTAGGGTTAGGGTTAGGGTTAGGGTTAGGGTACGGCTTAGGAAACGGGTTAGGGTACGGGTGAGGGTACGGCATAGGTTATGGGTTAGGGTTAGGGTTAGTATTAGGGTTATGGTACGGCTTAGGTTATGGGATAGGGTACAGGTGAGGGTATGGCATAGGGTAGGGGTTAGGGTTAGGGTTAGGGTTAGGGTTAGGGTTAGGGTACGGCTTAGGGTACGGGTGAGGGTATGGGTGAGGATACTGCGTAGGGTATTGGTTAGGGTTAGGGTACGGCTTAGGATACGGGTTAGGGTACGTGTTAGTGTATGGCGTACGGTATGGGTTAGGGTTAGGGTTAGGGTTTGGGTTAGGGTTAGGGTACGGCTTAGGGTACGGGTTAGGGTACGGGTGAGGTTACGGCGTAGGGTATAGTTTAGGGTTAGGGTTAGGGTTAGGGTACGGCTTAGGATACGGGTTAGGGTACGGGTGAGGGTACGGCGTAGCGTATGGTTTAGGGTTAGGGTTAGGGTTAGGGTACGGCTTAGGGTACGGGTTAGGGTACGTGTGAGGGTATGGTGTAGTGTATAGGTTAGGGTTAGGGTTAGGGTTAGGGTATGGCTTAGGGTACGGGTGAGGGTACGGGTGAGGGTACTGTGTAGGGTATTGGTTATGGTTAAGGTACGGCTTAGAATACGGGTTAGGGTTAGGGTTAGGGTACGGCGTAGGGTATAGTTTAGGGTTAGGGTTAGGGTTAGGGTACGGCTTAGGATATGGGTTAGGGTACGGGTGAGGGTACGGCGTAGTGTATAGGTTAGGGTTAGTGTTAGGGTTAGGGTACGGCTTAGGGTAAGGGTTAGGGTACGGGTGAGGGTATGGCGTAGTGTATAGGTTAGGGTTAGGGTTAGGGTTAGGGTACGGCTTAGGGTATGGGATAGGGTACGGGTGAGGGTACGGCGTAGGGTAGGGGTTAGGTTTAGGGTTAGGGTTAGTGTTAGGGTTAGGGTACGGCTTAGGGTATGGGATAGGTTACGGGTGAGGGTACGGCGTAGGGTAGGGGTTAGGGTTAGGTTTAGGGTTAGTGTTAGGTTTAGGGTACCGCTTAGGGTATGGGATATGGTACGGCGTAGGGTAGCGGTTAGGGTTAGGGTTAGGGTTAGGGTTAGGGTACGGCTTAGGATACGGTTAAGGGTACGGTGTAGGTTATGTGTTAGGGTTAGGGTTAGGGTTAGGGTTAGGGTTAGTTTTAGGGTTAGGGATTGGTTTAGGGTACGGGTTAGGATTAGCATACTTGTTCGGGTTAGGGTTTTGGTTAGGGTTAGGGTACGCGTTAGGGTTAGGGTATGGGTTAGGTTTAGGGTACACTTTAGGATTAGGGTATTTATTAAACCTATCCCACTCTCTAGATACCACTTAGCACGTAAAGGAATATTATTTGGGGTTCAGCCATGGAGAAGATTTTAGTCACTAGGATAAGATAAAGAATAAATACATTATAAAAAAAATCACATAAGGTTTTCTTTTTAACCTATTCTTTAAAACACTAGTGTTTAGGAAATCTAATGGAGGCAAAAGCAGTAAAGGGTAGTTTAGGGTTAGGGTTAGGGTTAGGGTTAGGGTAGGGCTTAGGATACGGGTGAGGGTACTGGTGAGGGTACTGCGTAGGTTATTGGTTAGGGTTAGGGTACGGCTTAGGATACGGGTTAGGATATGGGTTAGGTTACGGCGTTGGGTATGGGTGAGGGTTAGGGTTAGGGTTAGGGTAAGGCTTTGGGTACGGGTTAGGGTACGGCGTAGGGTAGAGGTTAGGGTTAGTTTTAGGGTTAGGGTACGGCTTAGGATACGGGTTAGGGTATGGGTGAGGGTACGGCGTAGCGTATGGGTTAGGGTTAGGGTTAGGGTTAGGGTTAGTTTTAGGGTTAGGGATTGGTTTAGGGTACGTTTTAGGATTAGCGTACGTGTTAGTGTTAGGGTTTGGGTTAGGGTTAGGGTACGCATTAGGGTTAGGGTGTGGGTTAGGTTTAGGGTACACGTTAGGATTAGGGTATTTATTAAACCTATCCCACTCTCTAGATACCACTTAGCACGTAATGGAATATTATTTAGGGTCCAGCCATGGAGAAGATTTTCGTTACTAGGCTAAGATAAAGAATAAACACATTATAAAAAAATCACATTAGGATTTTCTTTTTAACCTGTTCCTTAAAACACTCGTGCTTAGGAAATCTAATGGAGGCAAAAGCAGTCAAGGGTAGTTTAGGGTTAGGGTTAGGGTTAGGGTTAGTGTTAGTGTTAGGGTACGGCTTAGGGTATGGGATAGGGTATGGGTGAGGGTACGGCATAGGGTAGGGTTTAGGGTTAGGGTTAGTGTTAGGGTTAGGGTTAGGGTATGGCTTAGGGTACGGGTGAGGGTACTGTGTAGGTCATTGGTTAGGGTTAGGGTTAGGGTTAGGGTACGGCTTAGGATACGGGTTAGGGTACGGGTGAGGGTACGGCGTAGTGTATGGGTTAGGGTTAGAGTTAGGGTACGTCTTAGGGTACGGGTTAGGGTACGGGTGAGGGTACGGCGTAGGGTAAGGTTTAGGGTTAGGGTTAGGGTTAGTTTTAGGGTTAGGGATTGGTTTAGGGTACGGGTTAGGATTAGCGTACGTGTTAGGGTTAGGTTTGGGTTAGGGTTAGGGTACGCGTTAGGGTTAGGGTATGGGTTAGCGTTAGGGTACACGTTAGGATTAGGGTATTTATTAAACCTATCCCACTCTCTAGATACCACTTAGCACGTAAAGGAATATTATTAGGGATCCAGCCATGGAGAAGATTTTAGTCACTAGGATAAGATAAAGAATAAACACATTATAAAAAAATCACATTAGAATTTTCTTTTTAACCTGTTCCTTAAAACACTAGTGCTTAGGAAATCTAATAGAGGCAAAAGCAATCAAGGGTAGTTTAGGGTTAGGGTTAGGGTTAGGGTTAGTGTTAGGTTAGGGTACGGCTTAGGGTATGGGATAGGGTACGGGTGAGGGTACGGCGTAGGGTAGGGGCTAGGGTTAGGGTTAGGGTTAGGGTTAGGGTATGGCTTAGGGTACGGGTGAGGGTACGGGTGAGGGTACTGCGTAGGGTATTGGTTAGGGTTAGGGTACGTCTTAGGATACGTGTTAGGGTACGGGTTAGGGTACGGCGTAGAGTGTGGGTTAGGGTTAGGGTTAGTGTTAGGGTTAGGGTTACGGTACGCCTTAGGGTACGTGTTAGGGTACGGGTGAGGGTACGGCGTAGGTTATGGGTTAGGGTTAGGGTTAGGGTTTTAGGGTTAGGGTACGGCTTAGGAAACGGGTTAGGGTACGGGTGAGGGTACGGCGTAGGTTATGGGTTAGTGTTAGGGTTAGGGTTAGGGTTATGGTACGGCTTAGGTTATGGGATAGTGTACAGGTGAGGGTATGGCATAGGGTAGGGGTTAGGGTTAGGTTTAGGGTTAGGGTTAGGGTTAGGGTACGCCTTAGGGTACGGGTGAGGTTATGGGTGAGGATACTGCGTAGGGTATTGGTTAGGGTTAGGGTACGGCTTAGGATACGGGTTAGGGTACGTGTTAGGGTATGGCGTACGCTATGGGTTAGGGTTAGGTTTAGGGTTAGGGTTAGGGTTAGGGTACGGCTTAGGGTACGGGTTAGGGTACGGGTGAGGTTACGGCATAGGGTATAGTTTAGGGTTAGGGTTAGGGTTAGGGTACGGCTTAGGGTACGGGTTAGGGTACGGGTGAGGGTATGGCGTAGTGTATAGGTTAGGGTTAGTGTTAGGGTTAGGGTACAGCTTAGGGTACGGGTGAGGGTACGGGTGAGGGTACTGCGTAGGGTATTGGTTAGGGTTAGGATACGGCTTAGGATACGGGTTAGGGTACGGGTTAGGGTATGGCGTAGGGTATGTGTTAGGGTTAGGTTTAGGGTTAGGGTTAGGGTTAGGGTTAGGGTTAGGGTACGGCTTAGGATACGGGTTAGGGTACGGGTGAAGGTACGGCGTAGCGTATGGGTTAGGGTTAGGGTTAGGGTTAGGGTTAGGGTACGTCTTAGGATACGGGTTAGGGTACGGGTGAGGGTACGGCATAGCGTATGGGTTCGGGTTAGGGTTAGGGTTAGGGTTAGTTTTAGGGTTAGGGATTGGTTTAGGGTACGGGTTAGGATTAGCGTACGTGTTAGTGTTAGGGTTTGGGTTAGGGTTAGGGTACGCATTAGGGTTAGGGTGTGGGTTAGGGTTAGGGTACACGTTAGGATTAGGGTACGCATTAGGGTTAGGGTGTGGGTTAGGGTTAGGGTACACGTTAGGATTAGGGTATTTATTAAACCTATCCCACTCTCTAGATACCACTTAGCACGTAAAGGAATATTATTTAGGGTCCAGCCATGGAGAAGATTTTCGTCACTAGGATAAGATAAAGAATAAACACATTATAAAAAAATCACATTAGGATTTTCTTTTTAACCTGTTCCTTAAAACACTAGTGCTTAGGAAATCTAATGGAGGCAAAAGCAGTCAAGTGTAGTTTAGGGTTAGGGTTAGGGTTAGGGTTAGTGTTAGGGTTAGGGTACGGCTTACGGTATGGGATAGGGTATGGGTGAGGGTACGGCATAGGGTAGGGTTTAGGGTTAGGGTTAGTGTTAGGGTTAGGGTTAGGGTATGGCTTAGGGTACGGGTGAGGGTACTGTGTAGGTCATTGGTTAGGGTTAGGTTAAGGCTTAGGATACAGATTATTGTATGGGTTAGGGTACGGCGCAGGGTTTGGGTAAGGGTTAGGGTTAGGGTTAGTGTTAGAGTTAGGGTACGGCTTAGTGTACGGGTTAGGGAACGGGTGAGGGTACGGCGTAGTGTATAGGTTAGGGTTAGGGTTAGGGTACGGCTTAGGGTACGGGTTAGGTTACGGGTGAGGGTACGGTGTAGGGTATGGGTTAGGGTTAGGGTTAGGGTTAGTGTTAGTGTTAGGATTAGGGTACGGCTTAGCGTATGAGATAGGGTACGGGTGAGGGTACGGCGTAGGGTAGGGGTTAGGGTTAGAGTTAGGGTTAGGGTTGGGGTTAGGGTACGGCTTAGGGTACGGGTTAGGGTACGGGTGAGGGTACTGCGTAGGGTATTGGTTAGGGTTAGGATATGGCTTAGGATACGTGTTAGTGTACGGGTTAGGGTATGGCGTACGTTATGGGTTAGGGTTAGGGTTAGGGTATGGGTTAGGGTTAGGGTACACGTTAGGATTAGGGTATTTATTAAACCTATCCCACTCTCTAGATACCACTTAGCACGTAAAGGAATATTATTTAGGGTCCAGCCATGGAGAAGATTTTCGTCACTAGGATAAGATAAAGAATAAACACATTATAAAAAAATCACATTAGGATTTTCTTTTTAACCTGTTCCTTAAAACACTAGTGCTTAGGAAATCTAATGGAGGCAAAAGCAGTCAAGGGTAGTTTAGGGTTAGGGTTAGGGTTAGTGTTAGGGTTAGGGTACGGCTTAGGGTATGGGATAGGGTATGGGTGAGGGTACGGCATAGGGTAGGGTTTAGGGTTAGGGTTAGTGTTAGGGTTAGGGTTAGGGTATGGCTTAGGGTACGGGTGAGGGTACTGTGTAGGTCATTGGTTAGGGTTAGGTTAAGGCTTAGGATACAGGTTATTGTATGGGTTAGGGTACGGCGCAGGGTATGGGTAAGGGTTAGGGTTAGGGTTAGGGTTAGATTTAGGGTACGGCTTAGGGTACGGGTTAGGGTACGGGTGAGGGTACGGCGTAGTGTATAGGTTAGGGTTAGGGTTAGGGTACGGCTTAGGGTACGTGTTAGGTTACGGGTGAGGGTACGGCGTAGGGTATGGGTTAGGGTTAGGGTTAGGGTTAGTGTTAGTGTTAGGGTTAGGGTACGGCTTAGCGTATGGGATAGGGTACGGGTGAGGGTACGGCGTAGGGTAGGGGTTAGGGTTAGAGTTAGGGTTAGGGTTGGGGTTAGGGTACGGCTTAGGGTACGGGTGAGGGTACGGGTGAGGGTACTGCGTAGGGTATTGGTTAGGGTTAGGATATGGCTTAGGATACGGGTTAGTGTACGGGTTAGGGTATGGCGTAGGTTATGGGTTAGGGTTAGGGTTAGGGTTAGGGTACGGCTTAGGATACGGGTTAGGGTACGGGTGAGGGTACGGCGTAGTGTATGGGTTAGGGTTAGGGTTAGGGTACGTCTTAGGGTACGGGTTAGGGTACGGGTGAGGGTACAGCGTAGGGTAAGGGTTAGGGTTAGGGTTAGGGTTAGTTTTAGGGTTAGGGATTGGTTTAGGGTACGGGTTAGGATTAGCGTACGTGTTAGGGTTAGGTTTTGGGTTAGGGTTAGGGTACGCGTTAGGGTTAGGGTATGGGTTAGGGTTAGGGTACACGTTAGGATTAGGGTATTTATTAAACCTATCCCACTCTCTAGATACCACTTAGCACGTAAAGGAATATTATTAGGGATCCAGCCATGGAGAAGATTTTAGTCACTAGGATAAGATAAAGAATAAACACATTATAAAAAAATCACATTAGGATTTTCTTTTTAACCTGTTCCTTAAAACACTAGTGCTTAGGAAATCTAATAGAGGCAAAAGCAATCAAGGGTAGTTTAGGGTTAAGGTTAGGGTTAGGGTTAGTGTTAGGGTTAGGGTACGGCTTAGGGTATGGGATAGGGTACGGGTGAGGGTACGGCGTAGGGTAGGGGTTAGGGTTAGGGTTAGGGTTAGGGTTAGGGTATGGCTTAGGGTATGGGTGAGGGTACGGGTGAGGGTACTGCGTAGGGTATTGGTTAGGGTTAGGGTACGTCTTAGGATACGTGTTAGGGTACGGGTTAGGGTACGGCGTAGAGTGTGGGTTAGGGTTAGGGTTAGTGTTAGGGTTAGGGTTACGGTACGTCTTAGGGTACGTGTTAGGGTACGGGTGAGGGTACGGCGTAGGTTATGGGTTAGGGTTAGGGTTAGGGTTAGCGTTAGGGTACGGCTTAGGATACGGGTTAGGGTCCGGGTAAGGGTATGGCGTAGGTTATGGGTTAGGGTTAGGGTTAGTGTTAGGGTTATGGTACGGCTTAGGTTATGGGATAGGGTACAGGTGAGGGTATGGCATAGGGTAGGGGTTAGGGTTAGGTTTAGGGTTAGGGTTAGGGTTAGGGTACGGCTTAGGGTACGGTTTAGGGTATGGGTGAGGGTATGGCGTAGTGTATAGGTTAGGGTTAGTGTTAGGGTTAGGGTACAGCTTAGGGTACGGGTGAGGGTACGGGTGAGGGTACTACGTAGGGTATTGGTTAGGGTTAGGATACGGCTTAGGATACGGGTTAGGGTACGGGTTAGGGTATGGCGTAGGGTATGGGTTAGGGTTAGGTTTAGGGTTAGGGTTAGGGTTAGGGTTAGGGTTAGGGTACGGCTTAGGATACGGGTTAGGGTACGGGTGAAGGTACGGCGTAGCGTATGGGTTAGGGTTAGGGTTAGGGTTAGGGTTAGGGTACGGCTTAGGTTATGGGATAGGGTACAGGTGAGGGTATGGCATAGGGTATGGGTTAGGGTTAGGGTTAGGGTACGGCTTAGGGTACGGGTGAGTGTATGGGTGAGGATACTGCGTAGGGTATTGGTTAGGGTTACGGTACGTCTTAGGATACGGGTTAGGGTACGGGTGAGGGTACGGCGTAGGTTATGGGTTAGGGTTAGGGTTAGTGTTAGGGTTATGGTACGGCTTAGGTTATGGGATAGGGTACAGGTGAGGGTATGGCATAGGGTAGGGTTTAGGGTTAGGGTTAGGGTTAGGGTTAGGGTTAGGGTACGGCTTAGGGTACGGGTGAGGGTATGGGTGAGGATACTGCATAGGGTATTGGTTACGGTTAGGGTACGGCTTAGGGTACGGGTTACGGTACGGGTGAGGTTACGGCGTAGGATATAGTTTAGGGTTAGGGTTAGGGTTAGGGTACGGCTTAGGATACGGGTTAGGGTACGGGTGATGGTACGGCGTACCGTATGGTTTAGGGTTAGGGTTAGGGTTAGGGTACGGCTTAGGGTACGGGTTAGGGTACGGGTGAGGGTACGGCGTAGGTTATGGGTTAGGGTTAGGGTTAGGGTTAGGGTTAGTTTTAGGGTTAGGGATTGGATCAGGGTACGGGTTAGGATTAGCATACGTGTTCGGGTTAGGGTTTTGGTTAGGGTTAGGGTACGCGGTAGGGTTAGGGTATGGGTTAGGTTTAGGGTACACTTTAGGATTAGGGTATTTATTAAACCTATCCCACTCTCTAGATACCACTTAGCACGTAAAGGAATATTATTTGGGGTTCAGCCATGGAGAAGATTTTAGTCACTAGGATAAGATAAAGAATGAACACATTATAAAAAAATCACATAAGGTTTTCTTTTTAACCTGTTCCTTAAAACACTAGTGTTTAGGAAATCTAATGGAGGCAAAAGCAGTAAAGGGTAGTTTAGGGTTAGGGTTAGGGTTAGGGTTAGGGTAGGGCTTAGGATACGGGTGAGGGTACTGGTGAGGGTACTGCGTAGGTTATTGGTTAGGGTGAGGGTACGGCTTAGGATACGGGTTAGGATATGGGTTAGGTTACGGCGTTGGGTATGGGTGAGGGTTAGGGTTAGGGTTAGGGTAAGGCTTTGGGTACGGGTTAGGGTACGGGTGAGGGTACGGCGTAGGGTAGAGGTTAGGGTTAGGTTTAGGGTTAGGGTACGGCTTAGGATACGGTTTAGGGTATGGGTGAGGGTACGGCGTAGCGTATGGGTTAGGGTTAGGGTTAGGGTTAGGGTTAGTTTTAGGGTTAGGGATTGGTTTAGGGTACGGGTTAGGATTAGCGTACGTGTTAGTGTTAGGGTTTGGGTTAGGGTTAGGGTACGCATTAGGGTTAGGGTGTGGGTTAGGGTTAGGGTACACGTTAGGATTAGGGTACGCATTAGGGTTAGGGTGTGGGTTAGGGTTAGGGTACACGTTAGGATTAGGGTATTTATTAAACCTATCCCACTCTCTAGATACCACTTAGCACGTAAAGGAATATTATTTAGGGTCCAGCCATGGAGAAGATTTTCGTCACTAGGATAAGATAAAGAATAAACACATTATAAAAAAATCACATTAGGATTTTCTTTTTAACCTGTTCCTTAAAACACTAGTGCTTAGGAAATCTAATGGAGGCAAAAGCAGTCAAGGGTAGTTTAGGGTTAGGGTTAGGGTTAGGGTTAGTGTTAGTGTTAGGGTACGGCTTAGGGTATGGGATAGGGTATGGGTGAGGGTACGGCATAGGGTAGGGTTTAGGGTTAGGGTTAGTGTTAGGGTTAGGGTTAGGGTATGGCTTAGGGTACGGGTGAGGGTACTGTGTAGGTCATTGGTTAGGGTTAGGTTAAGGCTTAGGATACAGGTTATTGTATGGGTTAGGGTACGGCGCAGGGTATGGGTAAGGGTTAGGGTTAGGGTTAGGGTTAGAGTTAGGGTACGGCTTAGGGTACGGGTTAGGGTACGGGTGAGGGTACGGCGTAGTGTATAGGTTAGGGTTAGGGTTAGGGTACGGCTTAGGGTACGGGATAGGTTACGGGTGAGGGTACGGCGTAGGGTATGGGTTAGGGTTAGGGTTAGGGTTAGTGTTAGTGTTAGGGTTAGGGTATGGCTTAGCGTATGGGATAGGGTACGGGTGAGGGTACGGCGTAGGGTAGGGGTTAGGGTTAGAGTTAGGGTTAGGGTTGGGGTTAGGGTACGGCTTAGGGTACGGGTGAGGGTACGGGTGAGGGTACTGCGTAGGGTATTGGTTAGGGTTAGGATATGGCTTAGGATACGGGTTAGTGTACGGGTTAGGGTATGGCGTAGGTTATGGGTTAGGGTTAGGGTTAGGGTTAGGGTTAGGGTTAGGGTACGGCTTAGGATACGGGTTAGGGTACGGGTGAGGGTACGGCGTAGTGTATGGCTTAGGGTTAGGGTTAGGGTACGTCTTAGGGTACGGGTTAGGGTACGGGTGAGGGTACAGCGTAGGGTAAGGGTTAGGGTTAGGGTTAGGGTTAGTTTTAGGGTTAGGGATTGGTTTAGGGTACGGGTTAGGATTAGCGTACGTGTTAGGGTTAGGTTTTGGGTTAGGGTTAGGGTACGCGTTAGGGTTAGGGTATGGGTTAGGGTTAGGGTACACGTTAGGATTAGGGTATTTATTAAACCTATCCCACTCTCTAGATACCACTTAGCACGTAAAGGAATATTATTAGGGATCCAGCCATGGAGAAGATTTTAGTCACTAGGATAAGATAAAGAATAAACACATTATAAAAAAATCACATTAGGATTTTCTTTTTAACCTGTTCCTTAAAACACTAGTGCTTAGGAAATCTAATAGAGGCAAAAGCAATCAAGGGTAGTTTAGGGTTAAGGTTAGGGTTAGGGTTAGTGTTAGGGTTAGGGTACGGCTTAGGGTATGGGATAGGGTACGGGTGAGGGTACGGCGTAGGGTAGGCGTTAGGGTTAGGGTTAGGGTTAGGGTTAGGGTTACGGTACGTCTTAGGGTACGTGTTAGGGTACGGGTGAGGGTACGGCGTAGGTTATGGGTTAGGGTTAGGGTTAGGGTTAGCGTTAGGGTACGGCTTAGGATACGGGTTAGGGTACGGGTGAGGGTACGGCGTAGGTTATGGGTTAGGGTTAGGGTTAGTGTTAGGGTTATGGTACGGCTTAGGTTATGGGATAGGGTACAGGTGAGGGTATGGCATAGGGTAGGGGTTAGGGTTAGGTTTAGGGTTAGGGTTAGGGTTAGGGTACGGCTTAGGGTACGGTTTAGGGTATGGGTGAGGGTATGGCGTAGTGTATAGGTTAGGGTTAGTGTTAGGGTTAGGGTACAGCTTAGGGTACGGGTGAGGGTACGGGTGAGGGTACTGCGTAGGGTATTGGTTAGGGTTAGGATACGGCTTAGGATACGGGTTAGGGTACGGGTTAGGGTATGGCGTAGGGTATGGGTTAGGGTTAGGTTTAGGGTTAGGGTTAGGGTTAGGGTTAGGGTTAGGGTACGGCTTAGGATACGGGTTAGGGTACGGGTGAAGGTACGGCGTAGCGTATGGGTTAGGGTTAGGGTTAGAGTTAGGGTTAGGGTACGGCTTAGGTTATGGGATAGGGTACAGGTGAGGGTATGGCATAGGGTATGGGTTAGGGTTAGGGTTACGGTACGGCTTAGGGTACGGGTGAGTGTATGGGTGAGGATACTGCGTAGGGTATTGGTTAGGGTTACGGTACGTCTTAGGATACGGGTTAGGGTACGGGTGAGGGTACGGCGTAGGTTATGGGTTAGGGTTAGGGTTAGTGTTAGGGTTATGGTACGGCTTAGGTTATGGGATAGGGTACAGGTGAGGGTATGGCATAGGGTAGGGTTTAGGGTTAGGGTTAGGGTTAGGGTTAGGGTTAGGGTTAGGGTTAGGGTATGGCTTAGGGTATGGGTGAGGGTACGGGTGAGGGTACTGCGTAGGGTATTGGTTAGGGTTAGGGTACGTCTTAGGATACGTGTTAGGGTACGGGTTAGGGTACGGCGTAGAGTGTGGGTTAGGGTTAGGGTTAGTGTTAGGGTTAGGGTTACGGTACGTCTTAGGGTACGTGTTAGGGTACGGGTGAGGGTACGGCGTAGGTTATGGGTTAGGGTTAGGGTTAGGGTTAGCGTTAGGGTACGGCTTAGGATACGGGTTAGGGTACGGGTGAGGGTACGGCGTAGGTTATGGGTTAGGGTTAGGGTTAGTGTTAGGGTTATGGTACGGCTTAGGTTATGGGATAGGGTACAGGTGAGGGTATGGCATAGGGTAGGGGTTAGGGTTAGGTTTAGGGTTAGGGTTAGGGTTAGGGTACGGCTTAGGGTACGGTTTAGGGTATGGGTGAGGGTATGGCGTAGTGTATAGGTTAGGGTTAGTGTTAGGGTTAGGGTACAGCTTAGGGTACGGGTGAGGGTACGGGTGAGGGTACTGCGTAGGGTATTGGTTAGGGTTAGGATACGGCTTAGGATACGGGTTAGGGTACGGGTTAGGGTATGGCGTAGGGTATGGGTTAGGGTTAGGTTTAGGGTTAGGGTTAGGGTTAGGGTTAGGGTTAGGGTACGGCTTAGGATACGGGTTAGGGTACGGGTGAAGGTACGGTGTAGCGTATGGGTTAGGGTTAGGGTTAGGGTTAGGGTTAGGGTACGGCTTAGGTTATGGGATAGGGTACAGGTGACGGTATGGCATAGGGTATGGGTTAGGGTTAGGGTTAGGGTACGGCTTAGGGTACGGGTGAGTGTATGGGTGAGGATACTGCGTAGGGTATTGGTTAGGGTTACGGTACGTCTTAGGATACGGGTTAGGGTACGGGTGAGGGTACGGCGTAGGTTATGGGTTAGGGTTAGGGTTAGTGTTAGGGTTATGGTACGGCTTAGGTTATGGGATAGGGTACAGGTGAGGGTATGGCATAGGGTAGGGTTTAGGGTTAGGGTTAGGGTTAGGGTTAGGGTTAGGGTACGGCTTAGGGTACGGGTGAGGGTATGGGTGAGGATACTGCATAGGGTATTGGTTACGGTTAGGGTACGGCTTAGGGTACGGGTTACGGTACGGGTGAGGTTACGGCGTAGGATATAGTTTAGGGTTAGGGTTAGGGTTAGGGTACGGCTTAGGATACGGGTTAGGGTACGGGTGAGGGTACGGCGTACCGTATGGTTTAGGGTTAGGGTTAGGGTTAGGGTACGGCTTAGGGTACGGGTTAGGGTACGGGTGAGGGTACGGCGTAGGTTATGGGTTAGGGTTAGGGTTAGGGTTAGGGTTAGTTTTAGGGTTAGGGATTGGATCAGGGTACGGGTTAGGATTAGCATACGTGTTCGGGTTAGGGTTTTGGTTAGGGTTAGGGTACGCGGTAGGGTTAGGGTATGGGTTAGGTTTAGGGTACACTTTAGGATTAGGGTATTTATTAAACCTATCCCACTCTCTAGATACCACTTAGCACGTAAAGGAATATTATTTGGGGTTCAGCCATGGAGAAGATTTTAGTCACTAGGATAAGATAAAGAATGAACACATTATAAAAAAATCACATAAGGTTTTCTTTTTAACCTGTTCCTTAAAACACTAGTGTTTAGGAAATCTAATGGAGGCAAAAGCAGTAAAGGGTAGTTTAGGGTTAGGGTTAGGGTTAGGGTTAGGGTAGGGCTTAGGATACGGGTGAGGGTACTGGTGAGGGTACTGCGTAGGTTATTGGTTAGGGTGAGGGTACGGCTTAGGATACGGGTTAGGATATGGGTTAGGTTACGGCGTTGGGTATGGGTGAGGGTTAGGGTTAGGGTTAGGGTAAGGCTTTGGGTACGGGTTAGGGTACGGGTGAGGGTACGGCGTAGGGTAGAGGTTAGGGTTAGGTTTAGGGTTAGGGTACGGCTTAGGATACGGTTTAGGGTATGGGTGAGGGTACGGCGTAGCGTATGGGTTAGGGTTAGGGTTAGGGTTAGGGTTAGTTTTAGGGTTAGGGATTGGTTTAGGGTACGGGTTAGGATTAGCGTACGTGTTAGTGTTAGGGTTTGGGTTAGGGTTAGGGTACGCATTAGGGGTAGGGTGTGGGTTAGGGTTAGGGTACACGTTAGGATTAGGGTACACATTAGGGTTAGGGTGTGGGTTAGGGTTAGGGTACACGTTAGGATTAGGGTATTTATTAAACCTATCCCACTCTCTAGATACCACTTAGCACGTAAAGGAATATTATTTAGGGTCCAGCCATGGAGAAGATTTTCGTCACTAGGATAAGATAAAGAATAAACACATTATAAAAAAATCACATTAGGATTTTCTTTTTAACCTGTTCCTTAAAACACTAGTGCTTAGGAAATCTAATGGAGGCAAAAGCAGTCAAGGGTAGTTTAGGGTTAGGGTTAGGGTTAGGGTTAGTGTTAGGGTTAGGGTACGGCTTAGGGTATGGGATAGGGTATGGGTGAGGGTACGGCATAGGGTAGGGTTTAGGGTTAGGGTTAGTGGTAGGGTTAGGGTTAGGGTATGGCTTAGGGTACGGGTGAGGGTACTGTGTAGGTCATTGGTTAGGGTTAGGTTAAGGCTTAGGATACAGATTATTGTATGGGTTAGGGTACGGCGCAGGGTTTGGGTAAGGGTTAGGGTTAGGGTTAGTGTTAGAGTTAGGGTACGGCTTAGTGTACGGGTTAGGGTACGGGTGAGGGTACGGCGTAGTGTATAGGTTAGGGTTAGGGTTAGGGTACGGCTTAGGGTACGGGTTAGGTTACGGGTGAGGGTACGGTGTAGGGTATGGGTTAGGGTTAGGGTTAGGGTTAGTGTTAGTGTTAGGATTAGGGTACGGCTTAGCGTATGAGATAGGGTACGGGTGAGGGTACGGCGTAGGGTAGGGGTTAGGGTTAGAGTTAGGGTTAGGGTTGGGGTTAGGGTACGGCTTAGGGTACGGGTGAGGGTACGGGTGAGGGTACTGCGTAGGGAATTGGTTAGGGTTAGGATATGGCTTAGGATACGGGTTAGTGTACGGGTTAGGGTATGGCGTAGGTTATGGGTTAGGGTTAGGGTTAGGGTATGGGTTAGGGTTAGGGTACACGTTAGGATTAGGGTATTTATTAAACCTATCCCACTCTCTAGATACCACTTAGCACGTAAAGGAATATTATTTAGGGTCCCGCCATGGAGAAGATTTTCGTCACTAGGATAAGATAAAGAATAAACACATTATAAAAAAATCACATTAGGATTTTCTTTTTAACCTGTTCCTTAAAACACTAGTGCTTAGGAAATCTAATGGAGGCAAAAGCAGTCAAGGGTAGTTTAGGGTTAGGGTTAGGGTTAGGGTTAGTGTTAGGGTTAGGGTACGGCTTAGGGTATGGGATAGGGTATGGGTGAGGGTACGGCATAGGGTAGGGTTTAGGGTTAGGGTTAGTGTTAGGGTTAGGGTTAGGGTATGGCTTAGGGTACGGGTGAGGGTACTGTGTAGGTCATTGGTTAGGGTTAGGTTAAGGCTTAGGATACAGGTTATTGTATGGGTTAGGGTACCGCGCAGGGTATGGGTAAGGGTTAGGGTTAGGGTTAGGGTTAGAGTTAGGGTACGGCTTAGGGTACGGGTTAGGGTATGGGTGAGGGTACGGCGTAGTGTATAGGTTAGGGTTAGGGTTAGGGTACGGCTTAGGGTACGGGATAGGTTACGGGTGAGGGTACGGCGTAGGGTATGGGTTAGGGTTAGGGTTAGGGTTAGTGTTAGTGTTAGGGTTAGGGTATGGCTTAGCGTATGGGATAGGGTACGGGTGAGGGTACGGCGTAGGGTAGGGGTTAGGGTTAGAGTTAGGGTTAGGGTTGGGGTTAGGGTACGGCTTAGGGTACGGGTGAGGGTACGGGTGAGGGTACTGCGTAGGGTATTGGTTAGGGTTAGGATATGGCTTAGGATACGGGTTAGTGTACGGGTTAGGGTATGGCGTAGGTTATGGGTTAGGGTTAGGGTTAGGGTTAGGGTTAGGGTTAGGGTACGGCTTAGGATACGGGTTAGGGTATGGGTGAGGGTACGGCGTAGTGTATGGGTTAGGGTTAGGGTTAGGGTACGTCTTAGGGTACGGGTTAGGGTAAGGGTGAGGGTACGGCGTAGGGTAAGGGTTAGGGTTAGGGTTAGGGTTAGTTTTAGGGTTAGGGATTGGTTTAGGGTACGGGTTAGGATTAGCGTACGTGTTAGGGTTAGGTTTTGGGTTAGGGTTAGGGTACGCGTTAGGGTTAGGGTATGGGTTAGGGTTAGGGTACACGTTATGATTAGGGTATTTATTAAACCTATCCCACTCTCTAGATATCACTTAGCACGTAAAGGAATATTATTAGGGATCCAGCCATGGAGAAGATTTTAGTCACTAGGATAAGATAAAGAATAAACACATTATAAAAAAATCACATTAGGATTTTCTTTTAACCTGTTCCTTAAAACACTAGTGCTTAGGAAATCTAATAGAGGCAAAAGCAATCAAGGGTAGTTTAGGGTTAGGGTTAGGGTTAGGGTTAGTGTTAGGGTTAGGGTACGGCTTAGGGTATGGGATAGGGTACGGGTGAGGGTACGGCGTAGGGTAGGGGTTAGGGTTAGGGTTAGGGTTAGGGTTAGGGTATGGCTTAGGGTACGGGTGAGGGTACGGGTGAGGGTACTGCGTAGGGTATTTGTTAGGGTTAGGGTACGTCTTAGGATACGTGTTAGGGTACGGGTTAGGGTACGGCGTAGAGTGTGGGTTAGGGTTAGTGTTAGTGTTAGGGTTAGGGTTTCGGTAAGTCTTAGGGTACGTGTTAGGGTACGGGTGAGGGTACGGCGTAGGTTATGGGTTAGGGTTAGGGTTAGGGTTAGGGTTAGGGTACGGCTTAGGATACGGGTTAGGGTACGGGTGAGGGTACGGCGTAGGTTATGGGTTAGGGTTAGGGTTAGTGTTAGGGTTATGGTACGGCTTAGGTTATGGGATAGGGTACAGGTGAGGGTATGGCATAGGGTAGGGGTTAGGGTTAGGTTTAGGGTTAGGGTTAGGGTTAGGGTACGGCTTAGGGTACGGTTTAGGGTATGGGTGAGGGTATGGCGTAGTGTATAGGTTAGGGTTAGTGTTAGGGTTAGGGTACAGCTTAGGGTACGGGTGAGGGTACGGGTGAGGGTACTGCGTAGGGTATTGGTTAGGGTTAGGATACGGCTTAGGATACGGGTTAGGGTACGGGTTAGGGTATGGCGTAGGGTATGGGTTAGGGTTAGGTTTAGGGTTAGGGTTAGGGTTAGGGTTAGGGTTAGGGTACGGCTTAGGATACGGGTTAGGGTACGGGTGAAGGTACGGCGTAGCGTATGGGTTAGGGTTAGGGTTAGGGTTAGGGTTAGGGTACGGCTTAGGTTATGGGATAGGGTACAGGTGAGGTTATGGCATAGGGTATGGGTTAGGGTTAGGGTACGGCTTAGGGTACGGGTTAGGATACGGGTGAGGGTACGGTGTAGGTTATGCGTTAGGGTTAGGGTTAGGGTTAGGGTTAGTTTTAGGGTTAGGGATTGGTTTAGGGTACGGGTTAGGATTAGCATACGTGTTCGGGTTAGGGTTTTGGTTAGGGTTAGGGTACGCGTTAGGGTTAGGGTATGGGTTAGGTTTAGGGTACACTTTAGGATTAGGGTATTTATTAAACCTATCCCACTCTCTAGATAGCACTTAGCATGTAAAGGAATATTATTTGGGGTTCAGCCATGGAGAAGATTTTAGTCACTAGGATAAGATAAAGAATGAACACATTATAAAAAAATCACATAAGGTTTTCTTTTTAACCTGTTCCTTAAAACACTAGTGTTTAGGAAATCTAATGGAGGCAAAAGCAGTAAAGGGTAGTTTAGGGTTAGGGTTAGGGTTAGGGTTAGGGTAGGGCTTAGGATACGGGTGAGGGTACTGGTGAGGGTACTGCGTAGGTTATTGGTTAGGGTTAGGGTACGGCTTAGGATACGGGTTAGGATATGGGTTAGGTTACGGCGTTGGGTATGGGTGAGGGTTAGGGTTAGGGTTAGGGTAAGGCTTTGTGTACGGGTTAGGGTACGGGTGAGGGTACGGCGTAGGGTAGAGGTTAGGGTTAGGTTTAGGATTAGGGTACGGCTTAGGATACGGGTTAGGGTATGGGTGAGGGTACGGCGTAGCGTATGGGTTAGGGTTAGGGTAAGGGTTAGGGTATGGGATAGGGTATGGGTGAGGGTACGGCATAGGGTAGGGTTTAGGGTTAGGATTAGTGTTAGGGTTAGGGTTAGGGTATGGCTTAGGGTACGGGTGAGGGTACTGTGTAGGTCATTGGTTAGGGTTAGGTTAAGGCTTAGGATACAGGTTATTGTATGGGTTAGGGTACGGCGCAGGGTATGGGTAAGGGTTAGGGTTAGGGTTAGGGTTAGAGTTAGGGTACGGCTTAGGGCACGGGTTAGGGAACGGGTGAGGGTACGGCGTAGTGTATAGGTTAGGGTTAGGGTTAGGGTACGGCTTAGGGTACGGATTAGGTTATGGGTGAGGGTACGGCGTAGTGTATGGGTTAGGGTTAGGGTTAGGGTTAGTGTTAGTGTTAGGGTTAGGATACGGCTTAGCGTATGGGATAGGGTACGGGTGAGGGTACGGCGTAGGGTAGGGGTTAGGGTTAGGGTTAGGGTTAGGGTTAGGGTATGGCTTAGGGTACGGGTGAGGGTACGGGTGAGGGTACTGCGTAGGGTATTGGTTAGGGTTAGGGTACGGCTTAGGATACGTGTTAGGGTACGGGTTAGGGTACGGCGTAGAGTGTGGGTTAGGGTTAGGGTTAGTGTTAGGGTTAAGGTTATGGTACGTCTTAGGGTACGTGTTAGTGTACGGGTGAGGGTACGGCGTAGGTTATGGGTTAGGGTTAGGGTTAGGGTTAGGGTTAGGGTACGGCTTAGGATACGGGTTAGGGTACGGGTGAGGGTACGGCGTAGGTTATGGGTTAGGGTTAGGGTTAGTGTTAGGGTTATGGTACGGCTTAGGTTATGGGATAGGGTACAGGTGAGGGTATGGCATAGGGTAGGGGTTAGGGTTAGGGTTAGGGTTAGGGTTAGGGTACGGCTTAGGGTACGGGTGAGGGTATGGGTGAGGATACTGCGTAGGGTATTGGTTAGGGTTAGGGTACGGCTTAGGATACGGGTTAGGGTACGTGTTAGGGTATGGCGTACGGTATGGGTTAGGGTTAGGGTTAGGGTTAGGGTTAGGGTTAGGGTTAGGGTACGGCTTAGGGTATGGGTTAGGGTACGGGTGAGGTTACGGCGTAGGGTATAGTTTAGGGTTAGGTTTAGGGTTAGGGTACGGCTTAGGATACGGGTTAGGGTATGGGTGAGGGTACGGCGTAGCGTATGGGTTAGGGTTAGGGTTAGGGTTAGGGTTAGTTTTAGGGTTAGGGATTGGTTTAGGGTACGGGTTAGGATTAGCGTACGTGTTAGGGTTAGGGTTTGGGTTAGGGTTAGGGTACGCATTAGGGTTAGGGTATGGGTTAGGGTTAGGGTACACGTTAGGATTAGGGTATTTATTAAACCTATCCCACTCTCTAGATACCACTTAGCACGTAAAGGAATATTATTTAGGGTCCAGCCATGGAGAAGATTTTAGTCACTAGGATAAGATAAAGAATAAACACATTATAAAAAAATCACATTAGGATTTTCTTTTTAACCTGTTCCTTAAAACACTAGTGCTTAGGAAATCTAATAGAGGCAAAAGCAATCAAGGGTAGTTTAGGGTTAGGGTTAGGGTTAGGGTACGGCTTAGGATACGTGTTAGGGTACGGGTTAGGGTACGGCGTAGAGTGTGGGTTAGGGTTAGGGTTAGTGTTAGGGTTAGGGTTACGGTACGTCTTAGGGTACGTGTTAGGGTACGGGTGAGGGTACGGCGTAGGTTATGGGTTAGGGTTAGGGTTAGGGTTAGGGTTAGGGTACGGCTTAGGATACGGGTTAGGGTACGGGTGAGGGTACGGCATAGGTTATGGGTTAGGGTTAGGGTTAGTGTTAGGGTTATGGTACGGCTTAGGTTATGGGATAGGGTACAGGTGAGGGTATGGCATAGGGTAGGGGTTAGGGTTAGGTTTAGGGTTAGGGTTAGGGTTAGGGTACGCCTTAGGGTACGGGTGAGGATATGGGTGAGGATACTGCGTAGGGTATTGGTTAGGGTTAGGGTACGGCTTAGGGTACGGGTTAGGTTACGGGTGAGGGTACGGCATAGGGTATGGTTTACGGTTAGGGTTAGGGTTAGGGTTAGTGTTAGTGTTAGGGTTAGGGTACTGCTTAGCGTATGGGATAGGTTACGGGTGAGGGTACGGCGTAGGGTAGGGGTTAGGGTTAGAGTTAGGGTTAGGGTTTGGGTTAGGGTACGGCTTAGGGTACGTGTGAGGGTACGGGTGAGGGTACTGCGTAGGGTATTGGTTAGGGTTAGGATACGGCTTAGGATACGGGTTAGGGTACGGGTTAGGGTATGGCGTAGGGTATGGGTTAGGGTTACGGTTAGGGTTAGGGTTAGGGTTAGGGTTTAGGGTTAGGGTACGGCTTAGGATACGGGTTAGGGTACGGGTGAAGGTACGGCGTAGCGTATGGGTTAGGGTTAGGGTTAGGGTTAGGGTTAGGGTACGGCTTAGGTTATGGGATAGGGTACAGGTGAGGGTATGGCATACGGTATGGGTTAGGGTTAGGGGTAGGGTTAGGGTTAGGGTACGGCCTAGGGTACGGGTGAGGGTATGGGTGAGGATACTGCGTAGGGTATTGGTTAGGGTTACGGTACGTCTTAGGATACGGGTTAGGGTACGGGTGAGGGTACGGCGTAGGTTATGGGTTAGGGTTAGGTTTAGTGTTAGGGTTATGGTACGGCTTAGGTTATGGGATAGGGTACAGGTGAGGGTATGGCATAGGGTAGGGTTTAGGGTTAGGGTTAGGGTTAGGGTTAGGGTTAGGGTACGGCTTAGGGTACGGGTGAGGGTATGGGTGAGGATACTGCATAGGGTATTGGTTAGGGTTAGGGTACGGCTTAGGGTACGGGTTAGGGTACGGGTGAGGGTACGGTGTAGGTTATGGGTTAGGGTTAGGGTTAGGGTTAGGGTTAGTTTTAGGGTTAGGGATTGGTTTAGGGTACGGGTTAGGATTAGCATACGTGTTCGGTTTAGGGTTTTCGTTAGGGTTAGGGTACGCGTTAGGGTTAGGGTATGGGTTAGGTTTAGGGTACACTTTAGGATTAGGGTATTTATTAAACCTATCCCACTCTCTAGATACCACTTAGCACGTAAAGGAATACTATTTGGGGTTCAGCCATGGAGAAGATTTTAGTCACTAGGATAAGATAAAGAATGAACACATTATAAAAAAATCACATAAGGTTTTCTTTTTAACCTGTTCCTTAAAACACTAGTGTTTAGGAAATCTAATGGAGGCAAAAGCAGTAAAGGATAGTTTAGGGTTAGGGTTAGGATTAGGGTTAGGGTAGGGCTTAGGATACGGGTGAGGGTACTGGTGAGGGTACTGCGTAGGTTATTGGTTAGGGTTAGGGTACGGCTTAGGATACGGGTTAGGATATGGGTTAGGTTACGGCATTGGGTATGGGTGAGGGTTAGGGTTAGGGTTAGGGTAAGGCTTTGGGTACGGGTTAGGGTACGGGTGAGGGTACGGCGTAGGGTAGAGGTTAGGGTTAGGTTTAGGATTAGGGTACGGCTTAGGATACGGGTTAGGGTATGGGTGAGGGTACGGCGTAGCGTATGGGTTAGGGTTAGGGTTAGGGTTAGGGTTAGTTTTAGGGTTAGGGATTGGTTTAGGGTACGGGTTAGGATTAGCGTACGTGTTAGGTTTAGGGTTTGGGTTAGGGTTAGGGTACGCGTTAGGGTTAGGGTATGGGTTAGAGTTATGGTACACGTTAGGATTAGGGTATTTATTAAACCTATCCCACTCTCTAGATACCACTTAGCACGTAAAGGAATATTATTTGGGGTCCAGCCATGGAGAAGCTTTTAGTCACTAGGATAAGATAAAGAATAAACACATTATAAAAAAATCACATTAGGATTTTCTTTTTAACCTGTTCCTTAAAACACTATTGCTTAGGAAATCTAATGGAGGCAAAAGCAGTCAACGGTAGTTTAGGGTTAGGGTTAGGGTTAGGGTTAGTGTTAGGGTTAGGGTACGGCTTAGGGTATGGGATAGGGTATGGGTGAGGGTACGGCATAGGGTAGGGTTTAGGGTTAGGGTTAGTGTTAGGGTTAGGGTTAGGGTATGGCTTAGGGTACGGGTGAGGGTACTGTGTAGGTCATTGGTTAGGGTTAGGTTAAGGCTTAGGATACAGGTTATTGTATGGGTTAGGGTACGGCGCAGTGTATGGGTAAGGGTTAGGGTTAGGGTTAGAGTTAGGGTATGGCTTAGGGTACGGGTTAGGAAACGGGTGAGGGTACGGTGTAGTGTATAGGTTAGGGTTAGGGTTAGGGTACGGCTTAGGGTACGGATTAGGTTATGGGTGAGGGTACGGCGTAGGGTATGTGTTAGGGTTAGGGTTAGGGTTAGTGTTAGTGTTAGGGTTAGGGTACGGCTTAGCGTATCGGATAGGGTACGGGTGAGGGTACAGCGTAGGGTAGGGGTTAGGGTTAGGGTTAGGGTTAGGGTATGGCTTAGGGTACGGGTGAGGGTACGGGTGAGGGTACTGCGTAGGGTATTGGTTAGGGTTAGGGTACGGCTTAGGATACGTGTTAGGGTACGGGTTAGGGTACGGCGTAGAGTGTGGGTTAGGGTTAGGGTTAGTGTTAGGGTTAGGGTACGGTACGTCTTAGGGTACGTGTTAGGGTACGGGTGAGGGTACGGCGTAGGTTATGGGTTAGGGTTAGGGTTAGGGTTAGGGTTAGGGTTACGGTACGGCTTAGGGTACGGGTTAGGGTACGGGTGAGGTTACGGCGTAGGGTATAGTTTAGGGTTAGGGTTAGGGTTAGGGTACGGCTTAGGATACGGGTTAGGGTACGGGTGAGGGTACGGCGTAGCGTATGGTTTAGGGTTAGGGTACGGGTTAGGGTACGGCTTAGGGTACGTGTTAGGGTACGGGTGAGGGTATGGTGTAGTGTATAGGTTAGGGTTAGGGTTAGGGTTATGGTATGGCTTAGGGTACGGGAGAGGGTACGGGTGAGGGTACTGTGTAGGGTATTGGTTATGGTTAGGGTACGGCTTAGAATACGGGTTAGGGTACGGTTTAGGGTACAGCGTAGGGTATGGGTTAGGGTTAGGGTTAGGGTTAGGGTTAGGGTTAGGGTACGGCTTAGGGTACGGGTTAGGGTACGGGTGAGGGTATGGCGTAGTGTATAGGTTAGGGTTAGGGTTAGGGTTAGGGTACGGCTTAGGGTATGGGATAGGGTACGGGTGAGGGTACGGCGTAGGGTAGGGGTTAGGTTTAGGGTTAGGGTTAGTGTTAGGGTTAGGGTACGGCGTAGGGTATGGGATAGGTTACGGGTGAGGGTACGGCGTAGGGTAGGGGTTAGGGTTAGGTTTAGGGTTAGTGTTAGGTTTAGGGTACCGCTTAGGGTATGGGATAGGGTACGGCGTAGGGTAGCGGTTAGGGTTAGGGTTAGGGTTAGGGTACGGCTTAGGATACGGGTTAGGGTACGGGTGAGGGTACGGCGTAGGTTATGGGTTAGGGTTAGGGTTAGGGTTAGGGTTACTTTTAGGGTTAGGGATTGGTTTAGGGTACGGGTTAGGATTAGCATACTTGTTCGGGTTAGGGTTTTGGTTAGGGTTAGGGTACGCGTTAGGGTTAGGGTATGGGTTAGGTTTAGGGTACACGTTAGGATTAGGGTATTTATTAAACCTAACCCACTCTCTAGATACCACTTAGCACGTAAAGGAATATTATTTGGGGTTCAGCCATGGAGAAGATTTTAGTCACTAGGATAAGATAAAGAATAAACACATTATAAAAAAATCACATAAGGTTTTCTTTTTAACCTGTTCCTTAAAACACTAGTGTTTAGGAAATCTAATGGAGGCAAAAGCAGTCAAGGGTAGTTTAGGGTTAGGGTTAGGGTTAGGGTTAGTGTTAGGGTTAGGGTACGGCTTAGGGTATGGGTTAGGGTTAGGGTTAGGGTTAGGGTACGGCTTAGGGTACGGGTTAGGGTACGGGTGAGGGTACGGCGTAGTGTATAGGTTAGGGTTAGGGTTAGTGTTAGGTTTAGGGTACCGCTTAGGGTATGGGATAGGGTACGGCATAGGGTTTAGGGTTAGGGTTAGGGTTAGGGTTAGGGTACGGCTTAGGATACGTGTTAGGGTACGGGTTAGGGTACGGCGTAGAGTGTGGGTTAGGGTTAGGGTTAGTGTTAGGGTTAGGGTTACGGTACGTCTTAGGGTACGTGTTAGGGTACGGGTGAGGGTACGGCGTAGGTTATGGGTTAGGGTTAGGGTTAGGGTTAGGGTTAGGGTACGGCTTAGGATACGGGTTAGGGTACGGGTGAGGGTACGGCGTAGGTTATGGGTTAGGGTTAGGGTTAGTGTTAGGGTTATGGTACGGCTTAGGTTATGGGATAGGGTACAGGTGAGGGTATGGCATAGGGTAGGGGTTAGGGTTAGGTTTAGGGTTAGGGTTAGGGTTAGGGTACGCCTTAGGGTACGGGTGAGGATATGGGTGAGGATACTGCGTAGGGTATTGGTTAGGGTTAGGGTACGGCTTAGGGTACGGGTTAGGTTACGGGTGAGGGTACGGCATAGGGTATGGTTTACGGTTAGGGTTAGGGTTAGGGTTAGTGTTAGTGTTAGGGTTAGGGTACTGCTTAGCGTATGGGATAGGTTACGGGTGAGGGTACGGCGTAGGGTAGGGGTTAGGGTTAGAGTTAGGGTTAGGGTTGGGGTTAGGGTACGGCTTAGGGTACGTGTGAGGGTACGGGTGAGGGTACTGCGTAGGGTATTGGTTAGGGTTAGGATACGGCTTAGGATACGGGTTAGGGTACGGGTTAGGGTATGGCGTAGGGTATGGGTTAGGGTTAGGGTTAGGGTTAGGGTTAGGGTTAGGGTTTAGGGTTAGGGTACGGCTTAGGATACGGGTTAGGGTACGGGTGAAGGTACGGCGTAGCGTATGGGTTAGGGTTAGGGTTAGGGTTAGGGTTAGGGTACGGCTTAGGTTATGGGATAGGGTACAGGTGAGGGTATGGCATACGGTATGGGTTAGGGTTAGGGGTAGGGTTAGGGTTAGGGTACGGCCTAGGGTACGGGTGAGGGTATGGGTGAGGATACTGCGTAGGGTATTGGTTAGGGTTACGGTACGTCTTAGGATACGTGTTAGGGTACGGGTGAGGGTACGGCGTAGGTTATGGGTTAGGGTTAGGGTTAGTGTTAGGGTTATGGTACGGCTTAGGTTATGGGATAGGGTACAGGTGAGGGTATGGCATAGGGTAGGGTTTAGGGTTAGGGTTAGGGTTAGGGTTAGGGTTAGGGTACGGCTTAGGGTACGGGTGAGGGTATGGGTGAGGATACTGCATAGGGTATTGGTTAGGGTTAGGGTACGGCTTAGAATACGGGTTAGGGTACGTGTTAGGGTATGGCGTACGGTATGGGTTAGGGTTAGGGTTAGGGTTAGGGTTAGGGTACGGCTTAGGGTACGGGTTAGGGTACGGGTGAGGTTACGGCGTAGGGTATAGTTTAGGGTTAGGGTTAGGGTTAGGGTACGGCTTAGGATACGGGTTAGGGTACGGGTGAGGGTACGGCGTAGCGTATGGTTTAGGGTTAGGGTTAGGGTTAGGGTACGGCTTAGGGTACGGGTTAGGGTACGGGTGAGGGTACGGTGTAGGTTATGGGTTAGGGTTAGGGTTAGGGTTAGGGTTAGTTTTAGGGTTAGGGATTGGTTTAGGGTACGGGTTAGGATTAGCATACGTGTTCGGTTTAGGGTTTTGGTTAGGGTTAGGGTACGCGTTAGGGTTAGGGTATGGGTTAGGTTTAGAGTACACTTTAGGATTAGGGTATTTATTAAACCTATCCCACTCTCTAGATACCACTTAGCACGTAAAGGAATACTATTTGGGGTTCAGCCATGGAGAAGATTTTAGTCACTAGGATAAGATAAAGAATGAACACATTATAAAAAAATCACATAAGGTTTTCTTTTTAACCTGTTCCTTAAAACACTAGTGCTTAGGAAATCTAATGGAGGCAAAAGCAGTCAAGGGTAGTTTAGGGTTAGGGTTAGGGTTAGGGTTAGTGTTAGGGTTAGGGTACGGCTTAGGGTATGGGTTAGGGTTAGGGTTAGGGTTAGGGTACGGCTTAGGGTACGGGTTAGGGTACGGGTGAGGGTACGGCGTAGTGTATAGGTTAGGGTTAGGGTTAGTGTTAGGTTTAGGGTACCGCTTAGGGTATGGGATAGGGTACGGCGTAGGGTTTAGGGTTAGGGTTAGGGTTAGGGTTAGGGTACGGCTTAGGATACGTGTTAGGGTACGGGTTAGTGTACGGCGTAGAGTGTGGGTTAGGGTTAGGGTTAGTGTTAGGGTTACGGTTACGGTACGTCTTAGGGTACGTGTTAGGGTACGGGTGAGGGTACGGCGTAGGTTATGGGTTAGGGTTAGGGTTAGGGTTAGGGTTAGGGTACGGCTTAGGATACGGGTTAGGGTACGGGTGAGGGTACGGCGTAGGTTATGGGTTAGGGTTAGGGTTAGTGTTAGGGTTATGGTACGGCTTAGGTTATGGGATAGGGTACAGGTGAGGGTATGGCATAGGGTAGGGGTTAGGGTTAGGTTTAGGGTTAGGGTTAGGGTTAGGGTACGCCTTAGGGTACGGGTGAGGGTATGGGTGAGGATACTGCGTACGGTATTGGTTACGGTTAGGGTACGGCTTAGGGTACGGGTTAGGTTACGGGTGAGGGTACGGCATAGGGTATGGTTTACGGTTAGGGTTAGGGTTAGGGTTAGTGTTAGTGTTAGGGTTAGGGTACGGCTTAGCGTATGGGATAGGTTACGGGTGAGGGTACGGCGTAGGGTAGGGGTTAGGGTTAGAGTTAGGTTTAGGGTTGGGGTTAGGGTACGGCTTAGGGTACGTGTGAGGGTACGGGTGAGGGTACTGCGTAGGGTATTGGTTAGGGTTAGGATACGGCTTAGGATACGGGTTAGGGTACGGGTTAGGGTATGGCGTAGGGTATGGGTTAGGGTTAGGGTTAGGGTTAGGGTTAGGATTAGGGTTTAGGGTTAGGGTACGGCTTAGGATACGGGTTAGGGTACGGGTGAAGGTACGGCGTAGCGTATGGGTTAGGGTTAGGGTTAGGGTTAGGGTTAGGGTACGGCTTAGGTTATGGGATAGGGTACAGGTGAGGGTATGGCATACGGTATGGGTTAGGGTTAGGGGTAGGGTTAGGGTTAGGGTACGGCCTAGGGTACGGGTGAGGGTATGGGTGAGGATACTGCGTAGGGTATTGGTTAGTGTTACGGTACGTCTTAGGATACGGGTTAGGGTACGGGTGAGGGTACGGCGTAGGTTATGGGTTAGGGTTAGGGTTAGTGTTAGGGTTATGGTACGGCTTAGGTTATGGGATAGGGTACAGGTGAGGGTATGGCATAGGGTAGGGTTTAGGGTTAGGGTTAGGGTTAGGGTTAGGGTTAGGGTACGGCTTAGGGTACGGGTGAGGGTATGGGTGAGGATACTGCATAGGGTATTGGTTAGGGTTAGGGTACGGCTTAGAATACGGGTTAGGGTACGTGTTAGGGTATGGCGTACGGTATGGGTTAGGGTTAGGGTTAGGGTTAGGGTTAGGGTTAGGGTTAGGGTACGGCTTAGGGTACGGGTTAGGGTACGGGTGAGGTTACGGCGTAGGGTATAGTTTAGGGTTAGGGTTAGGGTTAGGGTACGGCTTAGGATACGGGTTAGGGTACGGGTGAGGGTACGGCGTAGCGTATGGTTTAGGGTTAGGGTTAGGGTTAGGGTACGGCTTAGGGTACGGGTTAGGGTACGGGTGAGGGTACGGTGTAGGTTATGGGTTAGGGTTAGGGTTAGGGTTAGGGTTAGTTTTAGGGTTAGGGATTGGTTTAGGGTACGGGTTAGGATTAGCATACGTGTTCGGTTTAGGGTTTTGGTTAGGGTTAGGGTACGCGTTAGGGTTAGGGTATGGGTTAGGTTTAGAGTACACTTTAGGATTAGGGTATTTATTAAACCTATCCCACTCTCTAGATACCACTTAGCACGTAAAGGAATACTATTTGGGGTTCAGCCATGGAGAAGATTTTAGTCACTAGGATAAGATAAAGAATGAACACATTATAAAAAAATCACATAAGGTTTTCTTTTTAACCTGTTCCTTAAAACACTAGTGTTTAGGAAATCTAATGGAGGCAAAAGCAGTAAAGGGTAGTTTAGGGTTAGGGTTAGGATTAGGGTTAGGGTAGGGCTTAGGATACGGGTGAGGGTACTGGTGAGGGTACTGCGTAGGTTATTGGTTAGGGTTAGGGTACGGCTTAGGATACGGGTTAGGATATGGGTTAGGTTACGGCATTGGGTATGGGTGAGGGTTAGGGTTAGGGTTAGGGTAAGGCTTTGGGTACGGGTTAGGGTATGGGATAGGGTATGGGTGAGGGTACGGCATAGGGTAGGGTTTAGGGTTAGGGTTAGTGTTAGGGTTAGGGTTAGGGTATGGCTTAGGGTACGGGTGAGGGTACTGTGTAGGTCATTGGTTAGGGTTAGGTTAAGGCTTAGGATACAGGTTATTGTATGGGTTAGGGTATGGCGCAGTGTATGGGTAAGGGTTAGGGTTAGGGTTAGAGTTAGGGTATGGCTTAGGGTACGGGTTAGGAAACGGGTGAGGGTACGGCGTAGTGTATAGGTTAGGGTTAGGGTTAAGGTACGGCTTAGGGTACGGATTAGGTTATGGGTGAGGGTACGGCGTAGGGTATGTGTTAGGGTTAGGGTTAGGGTTAGTGTTAGTGTTAGGGTTAGGGTACGGCTTAGCGTATCGGATAGGGTACGGGTGAGGGTACGGCGTAGGGTAGGGGTTAGGGTTAGGGTTAGGGTTAGGGTATGGCTTAGGGTACGGGTGAGGGTACGGGTGAGGGTACTGCGTAGGGTATTGGTTAGGGTTAGGGTACGGCTTAGGATACGTGTTAGGGTACGGGTTAGGGTACGGCGTAGAGTGTGGGTTAGGGTTAGGGTTAGTGTTAGGGTTAGGGTTACGGTACGTCTTAGGGTACGTGTTAGGGTACGGGTGAGGGTACGGCGTAGGTTATGGGTTAGGGTTAGGGTTAGGGTTAGGGTACGGCTTAGGGTACGGGTTAGGGTACAGGTGAGGTTACGGCGTAGGGTATAGTTTAGGGTTAGGGTTAGGGTTAGGGTACGGCTTAGGATACGGGTTAGGGTACGGGTGAGGGTACGGCGTAGCGTATGGTTTAGGGTTAGGGTACGGGTTAGGGTACGGCTTAGGGTACGTGTTAGGGTACGGGTGAGGGTATGGTGTAGTGTATAGGTTAGGGTTAGGGTTAGGGTTATGGTATGGCTTAGGGTACGGGAGAGGGTACGGGTGAGGGTACTGTGTAGGGTATTGGTTATGGTTAGGGTACGGCTTAGAATACGGGTTAGGGTACGGGTTAGGGTACGGCATAGGGTATGGGTTAGGGTTAGGGTTAGGGTTAGGGTTAGGGTTAGGGTACGGCTTAGGGTACGGGTTAGGGTACGGGTGAGGGTATGGCGTAGTGTATAGGTTAGGGTTAGGGTTAGGGTACGGCTTAGGGTATGGGATAGGGTACGGGTGAGGGTACGGCGTAGGGTAGGGGTTAGGGTTAGGTTTAGGGTTAGTGTTAGGTTTAGGGTACCGCTTAGGGTATGGGATAGGGTACGGCGTAGGGTATAGTTTAGGGTTAGGGTTAGGGTTAGGGTACGGCTTAGGGTACGGTTTAGGGTATGGGTGAGGGTATGGCGTAGTGTATAGGTTAGGGTTAGTGTTAGGGTTAGGGTACAGCTTAGGGTACGGGTGAGGGTACGGGTGAGGGTACTGCGTAGGGTATTGGTTAGGGTTAGGATACGGCTTAGGATACGGGTGAGGGTACGTGTTAGTGTATGGCGTACGGTATGGGTTAGGGTTAGGGTTAGGGTACGGCTTAGGGTACGGGTTAGGGTACGGGTGAGGGTACGGCGTAGCGTATGGTTTAGGGTTAGGGTTAGGGTTAGGGTACGGCTTAGCGTACGGGTTAGGGTACGGGTGAGGGTACGGTGTAGGTTATGGGTTAGGGTTAGGGTTAGGGTTAGTTTTAGGGTTAGGGATTGGTTTAGGGTACGGGTTAGGATTAGCATACGTGTTCGGGTTAGGGTTTTGGTTAGGGTTAGGGTACGCGTTAGGGTTAGGGTATGGGTTAGGTTTAGGGTACACTTTAGGATTAGGGTATTTATTAAACCTATCCCACTCTCTAGATACCACTTAGCACGTAAAGGAATATTATTTGGGGTTCAGCCATGGAGAAGATTTTAGTCACTAGGATAAGATAAAGAATAAACACATTATAAAAAAATCACATAAGGTTTTCTTTTTAACCTGTTCCTTAAAACACTAGTGTTTAGGAAATCTAATGGAGGCAAAAGCAGTAAAGGGTAGTTTAGGGTTAGGGTTAGGGTTAGGGTTAGGGTAGGGCTTAGGATACGGGTGAGGTTACTGGTGAGGGTACTGCGTAGGTTATTGGTTAGGGTTAGGGTACGGCTTAGGATACGGGTTAGGATATGGGTTAGGTTACGGCATTGGGTATGGGTGAGGGTTAGGGTTAGGGTTAGGGTAAGGCTTTGGGTACGGGTTAGGGTACGGGTGAGGGTACGGCGTAGGGTAGAGGTTAGGGTTAGGTTTAGGGTTAGGGTACGGCTTAGGATACGGGTTAGGGTATATGTGAGGGTACGGCGTATCGTATGGGTTAGGGTTAGGGTTAGGGTTAGGGTTAGTTTTAGGGTTAGGGATTGGTTTAGGGTACGGGTTAGGATTAGCGTACGTGTTAGGGTTAGGGTTTGGGTTAGGGTTAGGGTACGCGTTAGGGTTAGGGTATGGGTTAGGGTTAGGGTACACGTTAGGATTAGGGTATTTATTAAACCTATCCCACTCTCTAGATACCACTTAGCACGTAAAGGAATATTATTAGGGATACAGCCATGGAGAAGATTTTAGTCACTAGGATAAGATAAAGAATAAACACATTATAAAAAAATCACATTAGGATTTTCTTTTTAACCTGTTCCTTAAAACACTATTGCTTAGGAAATCTAATGGAGGCAAAAGCAGTCAAGGGTAGTTTAGGGTTAGGGTTAGGGTTAGGGTTAGTGTTAGGGTTAGGGTACGGCTTAGGGTATGGTATAGGGTATGGGTGAGGGTACGGCATAGGGTTAGGGTTAGGGTTATGGTTAGGGTATGGCTTAGGGTACGGGTGAGGGTACGGGTGAGGGTACTGCGTAGGGTATTGGTTAGGGTTAGGGTACGGCTTAGGATACGTTTTAGGGTACGGGTTAGGGTACGGCGCAGAGTGTGGGTTAGGGTTAGGGTTAGTGTTAAGGTTAGGGTTACGGTACGTCTTAGGGTACGTGTTAGGGTACGGGTGAGGGTACGGCGTAGGTTATGGGTTAGGGTTAGGGTACGGCTTAGGGTACGGGTGAGGGTACGGCGTAGGTTATGGGTTAGGGTTAGGGTTAGTGTTAGGGTTATGGTACGGCTTAGGTTATGGGATAGGGTACAGGTGAGGGTATGGCATAGGGTAGGGGTTAGGGTTAGGTTTAGGGTTAGGGTTAGGGTTAGGGTACGGCTTAGGGTACGGGTGAGGGTATGGTTGAGGATACTGCGTAGGGTATTGGTTAGGGTTAGGGTACGGCTTAGGGTACGGGTTAGGGTACGTGTTAGGGTATGGCGTACGCTATGGGTTAGGGTTAGGGTTAGGGTTAGGGTTAGGGTACGGCTTAGGGTACGGGTTAGGGTATGGGTGAGGTTACAGCGTAGGGTATAGTTTAGGGTTAGGGTTAGGGTTAGGGTACGGCTTAGGGTACGGGTTAGGGTACGGGTGAGGGTATGGCGTAGTGTATAGGTTAGGGTTAGAGTTAGGGTTAGGGTATGGCTTAGGGTACGGGTGAGGGTACGGGTGAGGGTACTGTGTAGGGTATTGGTTATGGTTAGGGTACGGCTTAGAATACGGGTTAGGGTACGGTTTAGGGTACGGCGTAGGTTATGGGTTAGGGTTAGGGTTAGGTTTAGGGTTAGGGTTAGGGTACGGCTTAGGGTACGGGTTAGGGTACGGGTGAGGGTACGGCGTAGTGTATAGGTTAGGGTTAGGGTTAGGGTTAGGGTACGGCTTAGGGTATGGGATAGGGTACGGGTGAGGGTACGGCGTAGGGTAGGGGTTAGGTTTAGGGTTAGGGTTAGTGTTAGGGTTAGGGTACGGCTTAGGGTATGGGATAGGTTACGGGTGAGGGTACAGCGTAGGGTAGGGGTTAGGGTTAGGTTTAGGGTTAGTGTTACGTTTAGGGTACCGCTTAGGGTATGGGATAGGGTACGGCGTAGGGGAGAGGTTAGGGTTAGGGTTAGGGTTAGGGTACGGCTTAGGATACGGGTTAGGGTACGGGTGAGGGTGCGGCGTAGCGTATGGGTTAGGGTTAGGGTTAGGGTTAGGGTACGGCTTAGGGTACGGGTTAGGGTACGGGTGAGGGTACGGCGTAGGTTATGGGTTAGGGTTAGGGTTAGGGTTAGGGTTAGTTTTAGGGTTAGGGATTGGTTTAGGGTACGGGTTACGATTAGCATACTTGTTCAGGTTAGGGTTTTGGTTAGGGTTAGGGTACGCGTTAGGGTTAGGGTATGGGTTAGGTTTAGGGTACACGTTAGGATTAGGGTATTTATTAAACCTATCCCACTCTCTAGATACCACTTAGCACGTAAAGGAATATTATTAGAGATCCAGCCATGGAGAAGATTTTAGTCACTAGGATAAGATAAAGAATAAACACATTATAAAAAAATCACATTAGGATTTTCTTTTTAACCTGTTCCTTAAAACACTAGTGCTTAGGAAATCTAATAGAGGCAAAAGCAATTAAGGGTAGTTTAGGGTTAGCGTTAGGGTTAGGGTTAGTGTTAGGGTTAGGGTACGGCTTAGGGTATGGGATAGGGTACGGGTGAGGGTACGGCGTAGGGTAGGGGTTAGGGTTAGGGTTAGGGTTATGGTTAGGGTATGGCTTAGGGTACGGGTGAGGGTACGGGTGAGGGTACTGCGTAGGGTATTGGTTAGGGTTAGGGTACGGCTTAGGATACGTTTTAGGGTACGGGTTAGGGTACGGCGCAGAGTGTGGGTTAGGGTTAGGGTTAGTGTTAGGGTTAGGGTTACGGTACATCTTAGGGTACGTGTTAGGGTACGGGTGAGGGTACGGCGTAGGTTATGGGTTAGGGTTAGGGTACGGCTTAGGGTACGGGTGAGGGTACCGCGTAGGTTATGGGTTAGGGTTAGGGTTAGTGTTAGGGTTATGGTACGGCTTAGGTTATGGGATAGGGTACAGGTGAGGGTATGGCATAGGGTAGGGGTTAGGGTTAGGTTTAGGGTTAGGGTTAGGGTTAGGGTACGGCTTAGGGTACGGGTGAGGGTATGGGTGAGGATACTGCGTAGGGTATTGATTAGGGTTAGGGTACGGCTTAGGATACGGGTTAGGGTACGTGTTAGGGTATGGCGTACGCTATGGGTTAGGGTTAGGGTTAGGGTTAGGGTTAGGGTTAGGGTACGGCTTAGGGTACGGGTTAGGGTATGGGTGAGGTTACAGCGTAGGGTATAGTTTAGGGTTAGGGTTAGGGTTAGGGTACGGCTTAGGGTACGGGTTAGGGTACGGGTGAGGGTATGGCGTAGTGTATAGGTTAGGGTTAGAGTTAGGGTTAGGGTATGGCTTAGGGTACGGGTGAGGGTACGGGTGAGGGTACTGTGTAGGGTATTGGTTATGGTTAGGGTACGGCTTAGAATACGGGTTAGGGTACGGTTTAGGGTACGGCGTAGGTTATGGGTTAGGGTTAGGGTTAGGTTTAGGGTTAGGGTTAGGGTACGGCTTAGGGTACGGGTTAGGGTACGGGTGAGGGTACGGCGTAGTGTATAGGTTAGGGTTAGGGTTAGGGTTAGGGTACAGCTTAGGGTATGGGATAGGGTACGGGTGAGGGTACGGCGTAGGGTAGGGGTTAGGTTTAGGGTTAGGGTTAGTGTTAGGGTTAGGTTACGGCTTAGGGTATGGGATAGGTTACGGGTGACGGTACAGCGTAGGGTAGGGGTTAGGGTTAGGTTTAGGGTTAGTGTTACGTTTAGGGTACCGCTTAGGGTATGGGATAGGGTACGGCGTAGGGGAGAGGTTAGGGTTAGGGTTAGGGTTAGGGTACGGCTTAGGATACGGGTTAGGGTACGGGTGAGGGTGCGGCGTAGCGTATGGGTTAGGGTTAGGGTTAGGGTTAGGGTACGGCTTAGGGTACGGGTTAGGGTACGAGTGAGGGTACGGCGTAGGTTATGGGTTAGGGTTAGGGTTAGGGTTAGGGTTAGTTTTAGGGTTAGGGATTGGTTTAGGGTACGGGTTAGGATTAGCATACTTGTTCAGGTTAGGGTTTTGGTTAGGGTTAGGGTACGCGTTAGGGTTAGGGTATGGGTTAGGTTTAGGGTACACGTTAGGATTAGGGTATTTATTAAACCTATCCCACTCTCTAGATACCACTTAGCACGTAAAGGAATATTATTTGGGGTTCAGCCATGGAGAAGATTTTAGTCACTAGGATAAGATAAAGAATAAACACATTATAAAAAAAATAACATAAGGTTTTCTTTTTAACCTGTTCTTTAAAACACTAGTGTTTAGGAAATCTAATGGAGGCAAAAGCAGTAAAGGGTAGTTTAGGGTTAGGGTTAGGGTTAGGGTTAGGGTAGGGCTTAGGATACGGGTGAGGGTACTGGTGAGGGTACTGCGTAGGTTATTGGTTAGGGTTAGGGTACGGCTTAGGATACGGGTTAGTATATGGGTTAGGTTACGGCGTTGGGTATGGGTGAGGGTTAGGGTTAGGGTTAGGGTAAGGCTTTGGGTACGGGTTAGGGTACGGGTGAGGGTACGGCGTAGGGTAGAGGTTAGGGTTAGGTTTAGGGTTAGGGTACGGCTTAGGATACGGGTTAGGGTATGGGTGAGGGTACGGCGCAGCGTATGGGTTAGGGTTAGGGTTAGGGTTAGGGTTAGTTTTAGGGTTAGGGATTGGTTTAGGGTACGGGTTAGGATTAGCGTACGTGTTAGGGTTAGGGTTTGGTTTAGGGTTAGGGATTGGTTTAGGGTACGGGTTAGGATTAGCGTACGTGTTAGGGTTAGGTTTTGGGTTAGGGTTAGGGTACGCGTTAGGGTTAGGGTATGGGTTAGGGTTAGGGTACACGTTAGGATTAGGGTATTTATTAAACCTATCCCACTCTCTAGATACCACTTAGCACGTAAAGGAATATTATTAGAGATCCAGCCATGGAGAAGATTTTAGTCACTAGGATAAGATAAAGAATAAACACATTATAAAAAAATCACATTAGGATTTTCTTTTTAACCTGTTCCTTAAAACACTAGTGCTTAGGAAATCTAATAGAGGCAAAAGCAATTAAGGGTAGTTTAGGGTTAGCGTTAGGGTTAGGGTTAGTGTTAGGGTTAGGGTACGGCTTAGGGTATGGGATAGGGTACGGGTGAGGGTACGGCGTAGGGTAGGGGTTAGGGTTAGGGTTAGGGTTATGGTTAGGGTATGGCTTAGGGTACGGGTGAGGGTACGGGTGAGGGTACTGCGTAGGGTATTGGTTAGGGTTAGGGTACGGCTTAGGATACGTTTTAGGGTACGGGTTAGGGTACGGCGCAGAGTGTGGGTTAGGGTTAGGGTTAGTGTTAGGGTTAGGGTTACGGTACGTCTTAGGGTACGTGTTAGGGTACGGGTGAGGGTACGGCGTAGGTTATGGGTTAGGGTTAGGGTACGGCTTAGGGTACGGGTGAGGGTACGGCGTAGGTTATGGGTTAGGGTTAGGGTTAGTGTTAGGGTTATGGTACGGCTTAGGTTATGGGATAGGGTACAGGTGAGGGTATGGCATAGGGTAGGGGTTAGGGTTAGGTTTAGGGTTAGGGTTAGGGTTAGGGTACGGCTTAGGGTACGGGTGAGGGTATGGGTGAGGATACTGCGTAGGGTATTGGTTAGGGTTAGGGTACGGCTTAGGATACGGGTTAGGGTACGTGTTAGGGTATGGCGTACGCTATGGGTTAGGGTTAGGGTTAGGGTTAGGGTTAGGGTTAGGGTACGGCTTAGGGTACGGGTTAGGGTATGGGTGAGGTTACAGCGTAGGGTATAGTTTAGGGTTAGGGTTAGGGTTAGGGTACGGCTTAGGGTACGGGTTAGGGTACGGGTGAGGGTATGGCGTAGTGTATAGGTTAGGGTTAGAGTTAGGGTTAGGGTATGGCTTAGGGTACGGGTGAGGGTACGGGTGAGGGTACTGTGTAGGGTATTGGTTATGGTTAGGGTACGGCTTAGAATACGGGTTAGGGTACGGTTTAGGGTACGGCGTAGGTTATGGGTTAGGGTTAGGGTTAGGTTTAGGGTTAGGGTTAGGGTACGGCTTAGGGTACGGGTTAGGGTACGGGTGAGGGTACGGCGTAGTGTATAGGTTAGGGTTAGGGTTAGGGTTAGGGTACGGCTTAGGGTATGGGATAGGGTACGGGTGAGGGTACGGCGTAGGGTAGGGGTTAGGTTTAGGGTTAGGGTTAGTGTTAGGGTTAGGTTACGGCTTAGGGTATGGGATAGGTTACGGGTGACGGTACAGCGTAGGGTAGGGGTTAGGGTTAGGTTTAGGGTTAGTGTTACGTTTAGGGTACCGCTTAGGGTATGGGATAGGGTACGGCGTAGGGGAGAGGTTAGGGTTAGGGTTAGGGTTAGGGTACGGCTTAGGATACGGGTTAGGGTACGGGTGAGGGTGCGGCGTAGCGTATGGGTTAGGGTTAGGGTTAGGGTTAGGGTACGGCTTAGGGTACGGGTTAGGGTACGAGTGAGGGTACGGCGTAGGTTATGGGTTAGGGTTAGGGTTAGGGTTAGGGTTAGTTTTAGGGTTAGGGATTGGTTTAGGGTACGGGTTAGGATTAGCATACTTGTTCAGGTTAGGGTTTTGGTTAGGGTTAGGGTACGCGTTAGGGTTAGGGTATGGGTTAGGTTTAGGGTACACGTTAGGATTAGGGTATTTATTAAACCTATCCCACTCTCTAGATACCACTTAGCACGTAAAGGAATATTATTTGGGGTTCAGCCATGGAGAAGATTTTAGTCACTAGGATAAGATAAAGAATAAACACATTATAAAAAAATCACATTAGGATTTTCTTTTTAACCTGTTCCTTAAAACACTATTGCTTAGGAAATCTAATGGAGGCAAAAGCAGTCAAGGGTAGTTTAGGGTTAGGGTTAGGGTTAGGGTTAGTGTTAGGGTTAGGGTACGGCTTAGGGTATGGTATAGGGAATGGGTGAGGGTACGGCATAGGGTAGGGTTTAGGGTTAGGGTTAGTGTTAGGGTTAGGGTTAGGGTATGGCTTAGGGTACGGGTGATGGTACTGTGTAGGTCATTGGTTAGGGTTAGGTTAAGGCTTAGGATACAGGTTATTGTATGGGTTAGGGTACGGCGCAGGGTATGGGTAAGGGTTAGGGTTAGGGTTAGGGTTAGAGTTAGGGTACGGCTTAGGGTACGGGTTAGGGTACGGGTGAGGGTACGGCGTAGTGTATAGGTTAGGGTTAGGGTTAGGGTACGGCTTAGGGTACGGGTTATGTTACGGGTGAGGGTACGGCGTAGGGTATAGGTTAGGGTTAGGGTTAGGGTTAGTGTTAGTGTTAGGGTTAGGGTACGGCTTAGCGTATGAGATAGGGTACGGGTGAGGGTACGGCGTAGGGTAGCGGTTAGGGTTAGAGTTAGGGTTAGGGTTGTGGTTAGGGTACGGCTTAGGGTACGGGTGAGGGTACGGGTGAGGGTACTGCGTAGGGTATTGGTTAGGGTTAGGATATGGCTTAGGATACGGGTTAGGGTACGGGTTAGGGTATGGCGTAGGGTATGGGTTAGGGTTAGGGTTAGGGTTAGGGTTAGGGTACGGCTTAGGATACTGGTTAGGGTACGGAAAAGGTTATGGCGTAGCGTATGGGTTAGGGTTAGGGTTAGGGTACGTCTTAGGGTACGGGTTAGGGTACCGGTGAGGGTACGGCCTAGGGTAAGGGTTAGGGTTAGGGTTAGGGTTAGGGTTAGTTTTAGGGTTAGGGATTGGTTTAGGGTACGGGTTAGGATTAGCGTACGTGTTAGGGTTAGGTTTTGGGTTAGGGTTAGGGTACGCGTTAGGGTTAGGGTATGGGTTAGGGTTAGGGTACACGTTAGGATTAGGGTATTTATTAAACCTATCCCACTCTCTAGATACCACTTAGCACGTAAAGGAATATTATTAGAGATCCAGCCATGGAGAAGATTTTAGTCACTAGGATAAGATAAAGAATAAACACATTATAAAAAAATCACATTAGGATTTTCTTTTTAACCTGTTCCTTAAAACACTAGTGCTTAGGAAATCTAATAGAGGCAAAAGCAATTAAGGGTAGTTTAGGGTTAGCGTTAGGGTTAGGGTTAGTGTTAGGGTTAGGGTACGGCTTAGGGTATGGGATAGGGTACGGGTGAGGGTACGGCGTAGGGTAGGGGTTAGGGTTAGGGTTAGGGTTATGGTTAGGGTATGGCTTAGGGTACGGGTGAGGGTACGGGTGAGGGTACTGCGTAGGGTATTGGTTAGGGTTAGGGTACGGCTTAGGATACGTTTTAGGGTACGGGTTAGGGTACGGCGCAGAGTGTGGGTTAGGGTTAGGGTTAGTGTTAGGGTTAGGGTTACGGTACGTCTTAGGGTACGTGTTAGGGTACGGGTGAGGGTACGGCGTAGGTTATGGGTTAGGGTTAGGGTACGGCTTAGGGTACGGGTGAGGGTACGGCGTAGGTTATGGGTTAGGGTTAGGGTTAGTGTTAGGGTTATGGTACGGCTTAGGTTATGGGATAGGGTACAGGTGAGGGTATGGCATAGGGTAGGGGTTAGGGTTAGGTTTAGGGTTAGGGTTAGGGTTAGGGTACGGCTTAGGGTACGGGTGAGGGTATGGGTGAGGATACTGCGTAGGGTATTGGTTAGGGTTAGGGTACGGCTTAGGATACGGGTTAGGGTACGTGTTAGGGTATGGCGTACGCTATGGGTTAGGGTTAGGGTTAGGGTTAGGGTTAGGGTTAGGGTACGGCTTAGGGTACGGGTTAGGGTATGGGTGAGGTTACAGCGTAGGGTATAGTTTAGGGTTAGGGTTAGGGTTAGGGTACGGCTTAGGGTACGGGTTAGGGTACGGGTGAGGGTATGGCGTAGTGTATAGGTTAGGGTTAGAGTTAGGGTTAGGGTATGGCTTAGGGTACGGGTGAGGGTACGGGTGAGGGTACTGTGTAGGGTATTGGTTATGGTTAGGGTACGGCTTAGAATACGGGTTAGGGTACGGTTTAGGGTACGGCGTAGGTTATGGGTTAGGGTTAGGGTTAGGTTTAGGGTTAGGGTTAGGGTACGGCTTAGGGTACGGGTTAGGGTACGGGTGAGGGTACGGCGTAGTGTATAGGTTAGGGTTAGGGTTAGGGTTAGGGTACGGCTTAGGGTATGGGATAGGGTACGGGTGAGGGTACGGCGTAGGGTAGGGGTTAGGTTTAGGGTTAGGGTTAGTGTTAGGGTTAGGTTACGGCTTAGGGTATGGGATAGGTTACGGGTGACGGTACAGCGTAGGGTAGGGGTTAGGGTTAGGTTTAGGGTTAGTGTTACGTTTAGGGTACCGCTTAGGGTATGGGATAGGGTACGGCGTAGGGGAGAGGTTAGGGTTAGGGTTAGGGTTAGGGTACGGCTTAGGATACGGGTTAGGGTACGGGTGAGGGTGCGGCGTAGCGTATGGGTTAGGGTTAGGGTTAGGGTTAGGGTACGGCTTAGGGTACGGGTTAGGGTACGAGTGAGGGTACGGCGTAGGTTATGGGTTAGGGTTAGGGTTAGGGTTAGGGTTAGTTTTAGGGTTAGGGATTGGTTTAGGGTACGGGTTAGGATTAGCATACTTGTTCAGGTTAGGGTTTTGGTTAGGGTTAGGGTACGCGTTAGGGTTAGGGTATGGGTTAGGTTTAGGGTACACGTTAGGATTAGGGTATTTATTAAACCTATCCCACTCTCTAGATACCACTTAGCATGTAAAGGAATATTATTTGGGGTTCAGCCATGGAGAAGATTTTAGTCACTAGGATAAGATAAAGAATAAACACATTATAAAAAAAATCACATAAGGTTTTCTTTTTAACCTGTTCTTTAAAACACTAGTGTTTAGGAAATCTAATGGAGGCAAAAGCAGTAAAGGGTAGTTTAGGGTTAGGGTTAGGGTTAGGGTTAGGGTAGGGCTTAGGATACGGGTGAGGGTACTGGTGAGGGTACTGCGTAGGTTATTGGTTAGGGTTAGGGTACGGCTTAGGATACGGGTTAGTATATGGGTTAGGTTACGGCGTTGGGTATGGGTGAGGGTTAGGGTTAGGGTTAGGGTAAGGCTTTGGGTACGGGTTAGGGTACGGGTGAGGGTACGGCGTAGGGTAGAGGTTAGGGTTAGGTTTAGGGTTAGGGTACGGCTTAGGATACGGGTTAGGGTATGGGTGAGGGTACGGCGCAGCGTATGGGTTAGGGTTAGGGTTAGGGTTAGGGTTAGTTTTAGGGTTAGGGATTGGTTTAGGGTACGGGTTAGGATTAGCGTACGTGTTAGGGTTAGGGTTTGGTTTAGGGTTAGGGTACGCATTAGGGTTAGGGTGTGGGTTAGGGTTAGGGTACACGTTAGGATTAGGGTATTTATTAAACCTATCCCACTCTCTAGATACCACTTAGCACGTAAAGGAATATTATTTAGGGTCCAGCCATGGAGAAGATTTTCGTTACTAAGATAAGATAAAGAATAAACACATTATAAAAAAATCACATTAGGATTTTCTTTTTAACCTGTTCCTTAAAACACTAGTGCTTAGGAAATCTAATGGAGGCAAAAGCAGTCAAGGGTAGTTTAGGGTTAGGGTTAGGGTTAGGGTTAGTGTTAGGGTTAGGGTACGGCTTAGGGTATGGGATAGGGTATGGGTGAGGGTACGGCATAGGGTAGGGTTTAGGGTTAGGGTTAGTGTTAGGGTTAGGGTTAGGGTATGGCTTAGGGTACGGGTGAGGGTACTGTGTAGGTCATTGGTTAGGGTTAGGTTAAGGCTTAGGATACAGGTTATTGTATGGGTTAGGTTACGGCGCAGGGTATGGGTAAGTGTTAGGGTTAGGGTTAGGGTTAGAGTTAGGGTACGGCTTAGGGTACGGGTTAGGGTACGGGTGAGGGTACGGCATAGTGTATAGGTTAGGGTTAGGGTTAGGGTACGGCTTAGGGTACGGGTTAGGTTACGGGTGAGAGTACGGCGTAGGGTATGGGTTAGGGTTAGGGTTAGGGTTAGTGTTAGTGTTAGGATTAGGGTACGGCTTAGCGTATGAGATAGGGTACGGGTGAGGGTACGGCGTAGGGTAGGGGTTAGGTTTAGAGTTAGGGTTAGGATTGGGGTTAGGGTACGGCTTAGGGTACGGGTGAGGGTACGGGTGAGGGTACTGCGTAGGGTATTGGTTAGGGTTAGGATATGGCTTAGGATACGGGTAAGGGTACGGGTTAGGGTATGGCGTAGGGTATGGGTTAGGGTTAGGGTTAGGGTTAGGGTTAGGGTTAGGGTACGGCTTAGGATACGGGTTAGGGTACGGGTGAGGGTACGGCATAGTGTATGGGTTAGGGTTAGGGTTAGGGTACGTCTTAGGGTACGGGTTAGGGTACGGGTGAGGGTACGGCGTAGGGTAAGGGTTAGGGTTAGGGTTAGGGTTAGGGTTAGTTTTAGGGTTAGAGATTGGTTTAGGGTACGGGTTAGGATTAGCGTACGTGTTAGTGTTAGGTTTTGGGTTAGGGTTAGGGTACGCGTTAGGGTTAGGGTATGGGTTAGGGTAAGGGTACACGTTAGGATTAGGGTATTTATTAAACCTATCCCACTCTCTAGATACCACTTAGCACGTAAAGGAATATTATTAGGGATCCAGCCATGGAGAAGATTTTAGTCACTAGGATAAGATAAAGAATAAACACATTATAAAAAAATCACATTAGGATTTTCTTTTTAACCTGTTCCTTAAAACACTAGTGCTTAGGAAATCTAATAGAGGCAAAAGCAATCAAGGGTAGTTTAGGGTTAGGGTTAGGGTTAGGGTTAGTGTTAGGGTTAGGGTACGGCTTAGGGTATGGGATAGGGTACGGGTGAGGGTACGGCGTAGGGTAGGGGTTAGGGTTAGGGTTAGGGTTATGGTTAGGGTATGGCTTAGGGTACAGGTGAGGGTACGGGTGAGGGTACTGCGTAGGGTATTGGTTAGGGTTAGGGTACGGCTTAGGATACGTGTTAGGGTACGGGTTAGGGTACGGCGTAGAGTGTGGGTTAGGGTTAGTGTTAGTGTTAGTGTTAGGGTTAGGGTTACGGTACGTCTTAGGGTACGTGTTAGGATACGGGTGAGGGTACGGCATAGGTTATGGGTTAGGGTTAGGGTTAGGGTTAGGGTTAGGGTACGGCTTAGGATACGGGTTAGGGTACGGGTGAGGGTACGGCGTAGGTTATGGGTTAGGTTTAGGGTTAGTGTTAGGGTTATGGTACGGCTTAGGTTATGGGATAGGGTACAGGTGAGGGTATGGCATAGGGTAGGGGTTAGGGTTAGGTTTAGGGTTAGGGTTAGGTTTAGGGTACGGCTTAGGGTACGGGTGAGGGTATGGGTGAGGATACTGCGTAGGGTATTGGTTAGGGTTAGGGTACGGCATAGGATACGGGTTAGGGTACGTGTTAGGGTATGGCGTACGCTATGGGTTAGGGTTAGGGTTAGGGTTAGGGTTAGGGTACGGCTTAGGGTACGGGTTAGGGTACGGGTGAGGTTACGGCGTAGGGTATAGTTTAGGGTTAGGGTTAGGGTTAGGGTACGGCTTAGGGTACGGGTTAGGGTACGGGTGAGGGTATGGCGTAGTGTATAAGTTAGGGTTAGGGTTAGGGTTAGGGTATGGCTTAGGGTACGGGTGAGGGTACGGGTGAGGGTACTGTGTAGGGTATTGGTTATGGTTAGGGTACGGCTTAGAATACGGGTTAGGGTACAGTTTAGGGTACGGCGTAGGGTATGGGTTAGGGTTAGGGTTAGGGTTAGGGTACGGGTTAGGGTACGGGTGAGGGTACGGCGTAGTGTATAGGTTAGGGTTAGGGTTAGGGTACGGCTTAGGGTACGGGTTAGGTTACGGGTGAGGGTACGGCATAGGGTATGGTTTAGGGTTAGGGTTAGGGTTAGGGTTAGTGTTAGTGTTAGGGTTAGGTTACGGCTTACCGTATGGGATAGGGTACGGGTGAGGGTACGGCGTAGGGTAGGGGTTAGGGTTAGAGTTAGGGTTAGGGTTTGGGTTAGGGTACGGCTTAGGGTACGGGTGAGGGTACGGGTGAGGTTACTGCGTAGGGTATTGGTTAGGGTTAGGATACGGCTTAGGATACGGGTTAGGGTACGTGTTAGGGTATGGCGTAGGGTATGTGTTGGGGTTAGGGTTAGGGTTAGGGTTAGGTTTAGGGTTAGGGTACGGCTTAGGATACGGGTTAGGGTACGGGTGAAGGTACGGCGTAGCGTATGGGTTAGGGTTAGGGTTAGGGTTAGGGTTAGGGTACTGCTTAGGTTATGGGATAGGGTACAGGTGAGGGTATGGCATAGGGTATGGGTTAGGGTTAGGGTTAGGGTACGGCTTAGGGTACGGGTGAGGGTATGGGTGAGGATACTGCGTAGGGTATTGGTTAGGGTTACGGTACGTCTTAGGATACGGGTTAGGGTACGGGTGAGGGTACGGCATAGGTTATGGGTTAGGGTTAGGGTTAGTATTAGGGTTATAGTACGGCTTAGGTTATGGGATAGGGTACAGGTGAGGGTATGGCATAGGGTAGGGTTTAGGGTTAGGGTTAGGGTTAGGGTTAGGGTTAGGGTACGGCTTAGGGTACGGGTGAGGGTATGGGTGAGGATACTGCATAGGGTATTGGTTAGGGTTAGGGAACGGCTTAGGATACGGGTTAGGGTACGTGTTAGGGTATGGCGTACGGTATGGGTTAGGGTTAGGGTTAGGGTTAGGGTACGGCTTAGGGTACGGGTTAGGGTACGGGTGAGGTTACGGCGTAGGGTATAGTTTAGGGTTAGGGTTAGGGTTAGGGTACGGCTTAGGATACGGGTTATGGTACGGGTGAGGGTACGGCGTAGCGTGTGGTTTAGGGTTAGGGTTAGGGTTAGGGTACGGCTTAGGGTACGGGTTAGGGTACGGGTTAGGGTACGGTGTAGGTTATGGGTTAGGGTTAGGGTTAGGGGTAGGGTTAGTTTTAGGGTTAGGGATTGGTTTAGGGTACGGGTTAGGATTAGCATACGTGTTCGGGTTAGGGTTTTGGTTAGGGTTATGGTACGCGTTAGGGTTAGGGTATGGGTTAGGTTTAGGGTACACTTTAGGATTAGGGTATTTATTAAACCTATCCCACTCTCTAGATACCACTTAGCACGTAAAGGTATATTATTTGGGGTTCAGCCATGGAGAAGATTTTAGTCACTAGGATAAGATAAAGAATAAACACATTATAAAAAAATCACATAAGGTTTTCTTTTTAACCTGTTCCTTAAAACACTAGTGTTTAGGAAATCTAATGGAGGCAAAAGCAGTAAAGGGTAGTTTAGGGTTAGGGTTAGGGTTAGGGTTAGGGTAGGGCTTAGGATACGGGTGAGGGTACTGGTGAGGGTACTGCGTAGGTTATTGGTTAGGGTTAGGGTACGGCTTAGGATACGGGTTAGGATATGGGTTAGGTTACGGCGTTGGGTATGGGTGAGGGTTAGGGTTAGGGTTAGGGTAAGGCTTTGGGTACGGGTTAGGGTACGGGTGAGGGTACGGCGTAGGGTAGAGGTTAGGGTTAGGTTTAGGGTTAGGGTACGGCTTAGGATACGGGTTAGGGTATGGGTGAGGGTACGGCGCAGCGTATGGGTTAGGGTTAGGGTTAGGGTTAGGGTTAGGGTTAGTTTTAGGGTTAGGGATTGGTTTAGGGTACGGGTTAGGATTAGCGTACGTGTTAGGGTTAGGGTTTGGTTTAGGGTTAGGGTACGCATTAGGGTTAGGGTGTGGGTTAGGGTTAGGGTACACGTTAGGATTAGGGTATTTATTAAACCTATCCCACTCTCTAGATACCACTTAGCACGTAAAGGAATATTATTTAGGGTCCAGCCATGGAGAAGATTTTCGTTACTAAGATAAGATAAAGAATAAACACATTATAAAAAAATCACATTAGGATTTTCTTTTTAACCTGTTCCTTAAAACACTAGTGCTTAGGAAATCTAATGGAGGCAAAAGCAGTCAAGGGTAGTTTAGGGTTAGGGTTAGGGTTAGGGTTAGTGTTAGGGTTAGGGTACGGCTTAGGGTATGGGATAGGGTATGGGTGAGGGTACGGCATAGGGTAGGGTTTAGGGTTAGGGTTAGTGTTAGGGTTAGGGTTAGGGTATGGCTTAGGGTACGGGTGAGGGTACTGTGTAGGTCATTGGTTAGGGTTAGGTTAAGGCTTAGGATACAGGTTATTGTATGGGTTAGGGTACGGCGCAGGGTATGGGTAAGTGTTAGGGTTAGGGTTAGGGTTAGAGTTAGGGTACGGCTTAGGGTACGGGTTAGGGTACGGGTGAGGGTACGGCATAGTGTATAGGTTAGGGTTAGGGTTAGGGTACGGCTTAGGGTACGGGTTAGGTTACGGGTGAGAGTACGGCGTAGGGTATGGGTTAGGGTTAGGGTTAGGGTTAGTGTTAGTGTTAGGATTAGGGTACGGCTTAGCGTATGGGATAGGGTACGGGTGAGGGTACGGCGTAGGGTAGGGGTTAGGTTTAGAGTTAGGGTTAGGATTGGGGTTAGGGTACGGCTTAGGGTACGGGTGAGGGCACGGGTGAGGGTACTGCGTAGGGTATTGGTTAGGGTTAGGATATGGCTTAGGATACGGGTAAGGGTACGGGTTAGGGTATGGCGTAGGGTATGGGTTAGGGTTAGGGTTAGGGTTAGGGTTAGGGTTAGGGTACGGCTTAGGATACGGGTTAGGGTACGGGTGAGGGTACGGCATAGTGTATGGGTTAGGGTTAGGGTTAGGGTACGTCTTAGGGTACGGGTTAGGGTACGGGTGAGGGTACGGCGTAGGGTAAGGGTTAGGGTTAGGGTTAGGGTTAGGGTTAGTTTTAGGGTTAGAGATTGGTTTAGGGTAAGGGTTAGGATTAGCGTACGTGTTAGTGTTAGGTTTTGGGTTAGGGTTAGGGTACGCGTTAGGGTTAGGGTATGGGTTAGGGTTAGGGTACACGTTAGGATTAGGGTATTTATTAAACCTATCCCACTCTCTAGATACCACTTAGCACGTAAAGGAATATTATTAGGGATCCAGCCATGGAGAAGATTTTAGTCACTAGGATAAGATAAAGAATAAACACATTATAAAAAAATCACATTAGGATTTTCTTTTTAACCTGTTCCTTAAAACACTAGTGCTTAGGAAATCTAATAGAGGCAAAAGCAATCAAGGGTAGTTTAGGGTTAGGGTTAGGGTTAGGGTTAGTGTTAGGGTTAGGGTACGGCTTAGGGTATGGGATAGGGTACGGGTGAGGGTACGGCGTAGGGTAGGGGTTAGGGTTAGGGTTAGGGTTATGGTTAGGGTATGGCTTAGGGTACAGGTGAGGGTACGGGTGAGGGTACTGCGTAGGGTATTGGTTAGGGTTAGGGTACGGCTTAGGATACGTGTTAGGGTACGGGTTAGGGTACGGCGTAGAGTGTGGGTTAGGGTTAGTGTTAGTGTTAGTGTTAGGGTTAGGGTTACGGTACGTCTTAGGGTACGTGTTAGGGTACGGGTGAGGGTACGGCATAGGTTATGGGTTAGGGTTAGGGTTAGGGTTAGGGTTAGGGTACGGCTTAGGATACGGGTTAGGGTACGGGTGAGGGTACGGCGTAGGTTATGGGTTAGGTTTAGGGTTAGTGTTAGGGTTATGGTACGGCTTAGGTTATGGGATAGGGTAAAGGTGAGGGTATGGCATAGGGTAGGGGTTAGGGTTAGGTTTAGGGTTAGGGTTAGGTTTAGGTTACGGCTTAGGGTACGGGTGAGGGTATGGGTGAGGATACTGCGTAGGGTATTGGTTAGGGTTAGGGTACGGCATAGGATACGGGTTAGGGTACGTGTTAGGGTATGGCGTACGCTATGGGTTAGGGTTAGGGTTAGGGTTTGGGTTAGGGTACGGCTTAGGGTACGGGTTAGGGTACGGGTGAGGTTACGGCGTAGGGTATAGTTTAGGGTTAGGGTTAGGGTTAGGGTACGGCTTAGGGTACGGGTTAGGGTACGGGTGAGGGTATGGCGTAGTGTATAAGTTAGGGTTAGGGTTAGGGTTAGGGTATGGCTTAGGGTACGGGTGAGGGTACGGGTGAGGGTACTGTGTAGGGTATTGGTTATGGTTAGGGTACGGCTTAGAATACGGGTTAGGGTACAGTTTAGGGTACGGCGTAGGGTATGGGTTAGGGTTAGGGTTAGGGTTAGGGTACGGGTTAGGGTACGGGTGAGGGTACGGCGTAGTGTATAGGTTAGGGTTAGGGTTAGGGTACGGCTTAGGGTACGGGTTAGGTTACGGGTGAGGGTACGGCATAGGGTATGGTTTAGGGTTAGGGTTAGGGTTAGGGTTAGTGTTAGTGTTAGGGTTAGGTTACGGCTTACCGTATGGGATAGGGTGCGGGTGAGGGTACGGCGTAGGGTAGGGGTTAGGGTTAGAGTTAGGGTTAGGGTTTGGGTTAGGGTACGGCTTAGGGTACGGGTGAGGGTACGGGTGAGGGTACTGCGTAGGGTATTGGTTAGGGTTAGGATACGGCTTAGGATACGGGTTAGGGTACGTGTTAGGGTATGGCGTAGGGTATGGGTTGGGGTTAGGGTTAGGGTTAGGGTTAGGTTTAGGGTTAGGGTACGGCTTAGGTTATGGGATAGGGTACAGGTGAGGGTATGGCATAGGGTATGGGTTAGGGTTAGGGTTAGGGTACGGCTTAGGGTACGGGTGAGGGTATGGGTGAGGATACTGCGTAGGGTATTGGTTAGGGTTACGGTACGTCTTAGGATACGGGTTAGGGTACGGGTGAGGGTACGGCATAGGTTATGGGTTAGGGTTAGGGTTAGTATTAGGGTTATAGTACGGCTTAGGTTATGGGATAGGGTACAGGTGAGGGTATGGCATAGGGTAGGGTTTAGGGTTAGGGTTAGGGTTAGGGTTAGGGTTAGGGTACGGCTTAGGGTACGGGTGAGGGTATGGGTGAGGATACTGCATAGGGTATTGGTTAGGGTTAGGGAACGGCTTAGGATACGGGTTAGGGTACGTGTTAGGGTATGGCGTACGGTATGGGTTAGGGTTAGGGTTAGGGTTAGGGTACGGCTTAGGGTACGGGTTAGGGTACGGGTGAGGTTACGGCGTAGGGTATAGTTTAGGGTTAGGGTTAGGGTTAGGGTACGGCTTAGGATACGGGTTATGGTACGGGTGAGGGTACGGCGTAGCGTGTGGTTTAGGGTTAGGGTTAGGGTTAGGGTACGGCTTAGGGTACGGGTTAGGGTACGGGTGAGGGTACGGTGTAGGTTATGGGTTAGGGTTAGGGTTAGGGTTAGGGTTAGTTTTAGGGTTAGGGATTGGTTTAGGGTACGGGTTAGGATTAGCATACGTGTTCGGGTTAGGGTTTTGGTTAGGGTTATGGTACGCGTTAGGGTTAGGGTATGGGTTAGGTTTAGGGTACACTTTAGGATTAGGGTATTTATTAAACCTATCCCACTCTCTAGATACCACTTAGCACGTAAAGGTATATTATTTGGGGTTCAGCCATGGAGAAGATTTTAGTCACTAGGATAAGATAAAGAATAAACACATTATAAAAAAATCACATAAGGTTTTCTTTTTAACCTGTTCCTTAAAACACTAGTGTTTAGGAAATCTAATGGAGGCAAAAGCAGTAAAGGGTAGTTTAGGGTTAGGGTTAGGGTTAGGGTTAGGGTAGGGCTTAGGATACGGGTGAGGGTACTGGTGAGGGTACTGCGTAGGTTATTGGTTAGGGTTAGGGTACGGCTTAGGATACGGGTTAGGATATGGGTTAGGTTACGGCATTGGGTATGGGTGAGGGTTAGGGTTAGGGTTAGGGTAAGGCTTTGGGTACGGGTTAGGGTACGGGTGAGGGTACGGCGTAGGGTAGAGGTTAGGGTTAGTTTTAGGATTAGTGTACGGCTTAGGATACGGGTTAGGGTATGGGTGAGGGTACGGCGTAGCGTATGGGTTAGGGTTAGGGTTAGGGTTAGGGTTAGTTTTAGGGTTAGGGATTGGTTTAGGGTACGGGTTAGGATTAGCGTACGTGTTAGGGTTAGGGTTTGGGTTAGGGTTAGGGTATGCATTAGGGTTAGGGTATGGGTTAGGGTTAGGGTACACATTAGGATTAGGGTATTTATTAAACCTATCCCACTCTCTAGATACCACTTAGCACGTAAAGGAATATTATTTAGGGTCCAGCCATGGAGAATATTTTCGTCACTAGGATAAGATAAAGAATAAACACATTATAAAAAAATCACATTAGGATTTTCTTTTTAACCTGTTCCTTAAAACACTAGTGCTTAGGAAATCTAATGGAGGCAAAAGCAGTCAAGGGTAGTTTAGGGTTAGGGTTAGGGTTAGGGTTAGTGTTAGGGTTAGGGTATGGCTTAGGGTATGGGATAGGGTATGGGTGAGGGTACGGCATAGGGTAGGGTTTAGGGTTAGGGTTAGTGTTAGGGTTAGGGTTAGGGTATGGCTTAGGGTACGGGTGAGGGTACTGTGTAGGTCATTGGTTAGGGTTAGGTTAAGGCTTAGGATACATGTTATTGTATGGGTTAGGGTACGGTGCAGGGTATGGGTAAGGGTTAGGGTTAGGGTTAGGGTTAGAGTTAGGGTACGGCTTAGGGTACGGGTTAGGGTACGGGTGAGGGTACGGCGTAGTGTATAGGTTAGGGTTAGGGTTAGGGTACGGCTTAGGGTACGGGTTAGGTTACGGCGTAGGGTATGCGTTAGGATTAGGGTTAGGGTTAGTGTTAGTGTTAGGGTTAGGGTACGGCTTAGCGTATGGGATAGGGTACGGGTGAGGGTACGGCGTAGGGTAGGGGTTAGGGTTAGAGTTAGGGTTAGGGTTGGGGTTAGGGTACGGCTTAGGGTACGGGTGAGGGTACGGGTGAGGGTACTGCGTAGGGTATTGTTTAGGGTTAGGATATGGCTTAGGATACGGGTTAGGGTATGGGTTAGGGTATGGCGTAGGGTATGGGTTAGGCTTAGGGTTAGGGTTAGGGTTAGGGTTAGGGTACGGCTTAGGATACGGGTTAGGGTACGGGTGAGGGTACGGCGTTGCATATGGGTTAGGGTTAGGGTTAGGGTACGTCTTAGGGTACGGGTTAGGGTACGGGTGAGGGTACGGCGTAGCGTAAGGGTTAGGGTTAGGGTTAGTGTTAGGGTTAGTTTTAGGGTTAGGGATTGGTTTAGGGTACGGGTTAGGATTAGCGTACGTGTTAGGGTTAGGTTTTGGGTTAGGGTTAGGGTACGCGTTAGGGTTAGGGTATGGGTTAGGGTTAGGGTACACGTTAGGATTAGGGTATTTATTAAACCTATCCCACTCTCTAGATACCACTTAGCACGTGAAGGAATATTATTAGGGATCCAGCCATGGAGAAGATTTTAGTCACTAGGATAAGATAAAGAATAAACACATTATAAAAAAATCACATTAGGATTTTCTTTTTAACCTGTTCCTTAAAACACTAGTGCTTAGGAAATCTAATAGAGGCAAAAGCAATCAAGGGTAGTTTAGGGTTAGGGTTAGGGTTAGGGTTAGTGTTAGGGTTAGGGTACGGCTTAGGGTATGGGATAGGGTACGGGTGAGGGTACGGCGTAGGGTAGGGGTTAGGGTTAGGGTTAGGGTTATGGTTAGGGTATGGCTTAGGGTACGTGTGAGGGTACGGGTGAGGGTATTGCGTAGGGTATTGGTTAGGGTTAGGGTATGGCTTAGGATACGAGTTAGGGTACGGGTTAGGGTACGGCGTAGAGTGTGGGTTAGGGTCAGGGTTAGTGTTAGGGTTAGGGTTACGGTACGTCTTAGGGTACGTGTTAGGGTACGGGTGAGGGTACGGCGTATGTTATGGGTTAGGGTTAGGGTTAGGGTTAGGGTACGGCTTAGGATACGGGTTAGGGTACGGGTGAGGGTACGGCGTAGGGTAGAGGTTAGGGTTAGGTTTAGGGTTAGGGTACGGCTTAGGATACGGGTTAGGGTATGGGTGAGGGTACGGCGTAGCGTATGGTTAGGGTTAGGGTTAGGGTTAGGGTTAGTTTTAGGGTTAGGGATTGGTTTAGGGTACGGGTTAGGATTAGCGTACGTGTTAGGGTTAGGGTTTGGGTTAGGGTTAGGGTACGCGTTAGGGTTAGGGTATGGGTTAGGTTTAGGGTACACGTTAGGATTAGGGTATTTATTAAACCTATCCCACTCTCTAGATACCACTTAGCACGTAAAGGAATATTATTTGGGGTTCAGCCATGGAGAAGATTTTAGTCACTAGGATAAGATAAAGAATAAACACATTATAAAAAAATCACATAAGGTTTTCTTTTTAACCTGTTCTTTAAAACACTAGTGTTTAGGAAATCTAATGGAGGCAAAAGCAGTAAAGGGTAGTTTAGGGTTAGGGTTAGGGTTAGGGTTAGGGTAGGGCTTAGGATACGGGTGAGGGTACTGGTGAGGGTACTGCATAGGTTATTGGTTAGGGTTAGGGTACGGCTTAGGATACGGGTTAGGATATGGGTTAGGTTACGGCGTTGGGTATGGGTGAGTGTTAGGGTTAGGGTTAGGGTAAGGCTTTGGGTACGGGTTAGGGTACGGGTGAGGGTACGGCGTAGGGTAGAGGTTAGGGTTAGGTTTAGGGTTAGGGTATGGGTGAGGGTACGGCGTAGCGTATGGGTTAGGGTTAGGGTTAGGGTTAGGGTTAGGGTTAGGGTTAGTTTTAGGGTTAGGGATTGGTTTAGGGTACGGGTTAGGATTAGCGTACGTGTTAGGGTTAGGGTTTGGGTTAGGGTTAGGGTACGCATTAGGGTTAGGGTGTGGGTTAGGGTTAGGGTACACGTTAGGATTAGGGTATTTATTAAACCTATCCCACTCTCTAGATACCACTTAGCACGTAAAGGAATATTATTTAGAGTCCAGCCATGGAGAAGATTTTCGTTACTAGGATAAGATAAAGAATAAACACATTATAAAAAATCACATTAGGATTTTCTTTTTAACCTGTTCCTTAAAACACTAGTGCTTAGGAAATCTAATGGAGGCAAAAGCAGTCAAGGGTAGTTTAGGGTTAGGGTTAGGGTTAGGGTTAGTGTTAGGGTTAGGGTACGGCTTAGGGTATGGGATAGGGTATGGGTGAGGGTACGGCATAGGGTAGGGTTTAGGGTTAGGGTTAGTGTTAGGGTTAGGGTTAGGGTATGGCTTAGGGTACGGGTGAGGGTACTGTGTAGGTCATTGGTTAGGGTTAGGTTAAGGCTTAGGATACAGGTTATTGTATGGGTTAGGGTACGGCGCAGGGTATGGGTAAGGGTTAGGGTTAGGGTTAGGGTTAGAGTTAGGGTACGGCTTAGGGTACGGGTTAGGTTACGGGTGAGGGTACGGCGTAGTGTATAGGTTAGGGTTAGGGTTAGGGTACGGCTTAGGGTACGGGTTAGGTTACGGGTGAGGGTACGGCGTAGGGTATGGGTTAGTGTTAGGGTTAGGGTTAGGGTTAGTGTTAGGGTTAGGGTACGGCTTAGGGTATGGGATAGGGTACGGGTGAGGGTACGGCGTAGGGTAGGGGTTAGGGTTAGGGTTAGGGTTATGGTTAGGGTATGGCTTAGGGTACGTGTGAGGGTACGGGTGAGGGTATTGCGTAGGGTATTGGTTAGGGTTAGGGTATGGCTTAGGATACGAGTTAGGGTACGGGTTAGGGTACGGCGTAGAGTGTGGGTTAGGGTCAGGGTTAGTGTTAGGGTTAGGGTTACGGTACGTCTTAGGGTACGTGTTAGGGTACGGGTGAGGGTACGGCGTATGTTATGGGTTAGGGTTAGGGTTAGGGTTAGGGTACGGCTTAGGATACGGGTTAGGGTACGGGTGAGGGTACGGCGTAGGTTATGGGTTAGGGTTAGGTTTAGGGTTAGGGTTAGGGTACGGCTTAGGTTATGGGATAGGGTACAGGTGAGGGTATGGCATAGGGTAGGGGTTAGGGTTAGGTTTAGGGTTAGGGTTAGGGTTAGGGTACGGCTTAGGGTACGGGTGAGGGTATGGGTGAGGATACTGCGTAGGGTATTGGTTAGGGTTAGGGTACGGCTTAGGATACGGGTTAGGGTAAGTGTTAGGGTATGGCGTATGCTATGGGTTAGGGTTAGGGTTAGGGTTAGTGTTAGGGTACGGCTTAGGGTACGGGTTAGGGTACGGGTGAGGGTACGGCGGAGTGTATAGGTTAGGGTTAGGGTTAGGGTTAGGGTACGGCTTAGGGTATGGGATAGGGTACGGGTGAGGGTACGGCGTAGGGTAGGGGTTAGGTTTATTGTTAGGGTTAGTGTTAGGGTTAGGGTACGGCTTAGGGTATGGGATAGGTTACGGGTGAGGGTACGGCATAGGGTAGGGGTTAGGGTTAGGTTTAGGGTTAGTGTTAGGTTTAGGGTACCGCTTAGGGTATGGGATAGGGTACGGCGTAGGGTAGCGGTTAGGGTTAGGGTTAGGGTTAGGGTACGGCTTAGGATACGGGTTAGGGTACGGGTGAGGGTGCGGCGTAGTGTATGGGTTAGGGTTAGGGTTAGGGTACGGCTTAGGGTACGGGTTAGGGTACGGGTGAGGGTACGGCGGAGTGTATAGGTTAGGGTTAGGGTTAGGGTTAGGGTACGTCTTAGGGTACGGGTTAGGTTACGGGTGAGGGTACGGCGTAGGGTAAGGGTTAGGGTTAGGGTTAGGGTTAGGGTTAGTTTTAGGGTTAGGGATTGGTTTAGGGTACGGGTTAGGATTAGCGTACGTGTTAGGGTTAGGTTTTCGGTTAGGGTTAGGTTACGCGTTAGGGTTAGGGTATGGGTTAGGGTTAGGGTACACGTTAGGATTAGGGTATTTATTAAACCTATCCCACTCTCTAGATACCACTTAGCACGTAAAGGAATATTATTAGGGATCCAGTCATGGAGAAGATTTTAGTCACTAGGATAAGATAAAGAATAAACACATTATAAAAAAATCACATTAGGATTTTCTTTTTAACCTGTTCCTTAAAACACTAGTGCTTAGGAAATCTAATGGAGGCAAAAGCAGTCAAAGGTAGTTTAGTGTTAGGGTTAGGGTTAGGGTTAGTGTTTGGGTTAGGGTACGGTTTAGGGTATGGGATAGGTTATGGGTGAGGGTACGGCATAGGGTAGGGTTTACGGTTAGGGTTAGTGTTAGGGTTAGGGTTAGGGTATGGCTTAGGGTACGGGTGAGGGTACTGTGTAGGTCATTGGTTAGGGTTAGGTTAAGGCTTAGGATACAGGTTATTGTATGGGTTAGGGTACGGCGCAGGGTATGGGTAAGGGTTAGGGTTAGGGTTAGGTTTAGAGTTAGGGTACGGCTTAGGGTACGGGTTAGGGTACGGGTGAGGGTACGGCGTAGTGTATAGGTTAGGGTTAGGGTTAGGGTACAGCTTAGGGTACGGGTTAGGTTACGGGTGAGGGTACGGCGTAGGGTATGGGTTAGGGTTAGGGTTAGGGTTAGTGTTAGTGTTAGGGTTAGGGTACGGCTTAGTGTATGGGATAGGGTACGGGTGAGGGTACGGCGTAGGGTAAAGTTAGGGTTAGAGTTAGGGTTAGGGTTGGGGTTAGGGTACGGCTTAGGGTACGGGTGAGGGTACGTGTGAGGGTACTGCGTAGGGTATTGGTTAGGGTTAGGATACGGCTTAGGATACGGGTTAGGGTACGGGTTAGGGTATGGCGTAGGGTATGGGTTAGGGTTAGGGTTAGGGTTAGGGTTAGGGTTAGGGTACGGCTTAGGGTACGGGTTAGGGTACGAGTGTGGGTACGGCGTAGGGTAAGGGTTAGGGTTAGGGTTAGGGTTAGGGTTAGTTTTAGGGTTAGGGATTCGTTTAGGTTACGGGTTAGGATTAGCGTACGTGTTAGGGTTAGGTTTTGGGTTAGGGTTAGTGTACGCGTTAGGGTTAGGGTATGGGTTAGGGTTAGGGTACACGTTAGGATTAGGGTATTTATTAAACCTATCCCACTCTCTAGATACCACTTAGCACGTAAAGGAATATTATTAGGGATCCAGCCATGGAGAAGATTTTAGTCACTAGGATAAGATAAAGAATAAACACATTATAAAAAAATCACATTAGGATTTTCTTTTTAACCTGTTCCTTAAAACACTAGTGCTTAGGAAATCTAATAGAGGCAAAAGCAATCAAGGGTAGTTTAGGGTTAGGGTTAGGGTTAGGGTTAGTGTTAGGGTTAGGGTACGGCTTAGGGTATGGGATAGGGTACGGGTGAGGGTACGGCGTAGGGTAGGCGTTAGGGTTAGGTTTAGGGTTAGGGTTAGGGTATGGCTTAGGGTACGTGTGAGGGTACGGGTGAGGGTACTGCGTAGGGTATTGGTTAGGGTTAGGGTACGGCTTAGGATACGTGTTAGGGTACGGGTTAGGGTACGGCGTAGAGTGTGGGTTAAGGTTAGGGTTAGTGTTAGGGTTAGGGTTACGGTACGTCTTAGGGTACGTGTTAGGGTACGGGTGAGGGTACGGCGTAGGTTATGGGTTAGGGTTAGGGTTACGGTTAGGGTTAGGGTACGGCTTAGGATACGGGTTAGGGTACGGGTGAGGGTACGGCGTAGGTTATGGGTTAGGGTTAGGGTTAGTGTTAGGGTTATGGTACGGCTTAGGTTATGGGATAGGGTACAGGTGAGGGTATGGCATAGGGTAGGGGTTAGGGTTAGGGTTAGGGTTAGGTTTACGGTTAGGGTACGGCTTAGGGTATGGGTGAGGGTATGGGTGAGGATACTGCGTAGGGTATTGGTTAGGGTTAGGGTACGGCTTAGGATACGGGTTAGGGTACGTGTTAGGGTATCGCGTATGGTATGGGTTAGGGTTAGGGTTAGGGTTCGGGTTAGGGTTAGCGTACGGCTTAGGGTACGGGTTAGGGTACGGGTGAGGTTACGGCATAGGGTATAGTTTAGGGTTAGGGTTAGGGTTAGGGTACGGCTTAGGATACGGGTTAGGGTACGGGTGAGGGTACGGCGTAGCGTATGGTTTAGGGTTAGGGTTAGGGTTAGGGTACGGCTTAGGGTACGGATTAGGGTACGGGTGAGGGTACGGTGTAGGTTATGGGTTAGGGTTAGGGTTAGGGTTAGGGTTAGTTTTAGGGTTAGGGATTGGTTTAGGGTACGGGTTAGGATTAGCATACGTGTTCGGGTTAGGGTTTTGGTTAGGGTTAGGGTACGCGTTAGGGTTAGGGTATGGGTTAGGTTTAGGGTACACTTTAGGATTAGGGTATTTATTAAACCTATCCCACTCTCTAGATACCACTTAGCACGTAAAGGAATATTATTTGGTTTTCAGCCATGGAGAAGATTTTAGTCACTAGGATAAGATAAAGAATAAACACATTATAAAAAAAATCACATAAGGTTTTCTTTTTAACCTATTCTTTAAAACACTAGTGTTTAGGAAATCTAATGGAGGCAAAAGCAGTAAAGGGTAGTTTAGGGTTAGGGTTAGGGTTAGGATTAGGGTAGGGCTTAGGATACGGGTGAGGGTACTGGTGAGGGTACTGCGTAGGTTATTGGTTAGGGTTAGGGTACGGCTTAGGATACGGGTTAGGATATGGGTTAGGTTACGGCGTTGGGTATGGGTGAGGGTTAGGGTTAGGGTTAGGGTAAGGCTTTGGGTACGGGTTAGGGTACGGGTGAGGGTACGGCGTAGGGTAGAGGTTAGGGTTAGGTTTAGGGTTAGGGTACGGCTTAGGATACGGGTTAGGGTATGGGTGAGGGTACGGCGTAGCGTATGGGTTAGGGTTAGGGTTAGTTTTAGGGTTAGGGATTGGTTTAGGGTACGGGTTAGGATTAGCGTACGTGTTAGGGTTAGGGTTTGGGTTAGGGTTAGGGTACGCATTAGGGTTAGGGTGTGGGTTAGGGTTAGGGTACACGTTAGGATTAGGGTATTTATTAAACCTATCCCACTCTCTAGATACCACTTAGCACGTAAAGGAATATTATTTAGGGTCCAGCCCTGGAGAAGATTTTCGTTACTAGGATAAGATAAAGAATAAACACATTATAAAAAAATCACATTAGGATTTTCTTTTTAACCTGTTCCTTAAAACACTAGTGCTTAGGAAATCTAATGGAGGCAAAAGCAGTCAAGGGTAGTTTAGGGTTAGGGTTAGGGTTAGGGTTAGTGTTAGGGTTAGGGTACGGCTTAGGGTATGGGATAGGGTATGGGTGAGGGTACGGCATAGGGTAGGGTTTAGGGTTAGGGTTAGTGTCAGGGTTAGGGTTAGGGTATGGCTTAGGGTACGGGTGAGGGTACTGTGTAGGTCATTGGTTAGGGTTAGGTTAAGGCTTAGGATACAGGTTATTGTATGGGTTAGGGTACGGCGCAGGGTATGGGTAAGGGTTAGGGTTAGGGTTAGTGTTAGTGTTAGGGTTAGGGTACGGCTTAGCGTATGGGATAGGGTACGGGTGAGGGTACGGCGTAGGGTAGGGGTTAGGGTTAGAGTTAGGGTTAGGGTTGGGGTTAGGGTACGGCTTAGGGTACGGGTGAGGGTACGGGTGAGGGTACTGCGTAGGGTATTGGTTAGGGTTAGGATACGGCTTAGGATACGGGTTAGGGTACGGGTTAGGGTATGGCGTAGGGTATGGGTTAGGGTTAGGGTTAGGGTTAGGGTTAGGGTTAGGGTACGGCTTAGGATACGGGTTAGGGTACGGGTGAGGGTACGGCGTAGCGTATGGGTTAGGGTTAGGTTTAGGGTACGTCTTAGGGTACGGGTTAGGTTACGGGTGAGGGTACGGCGTAGGGTAAGGGTTAGGGTTAGGGTTAGGGTTAGGGTTAGTTTTAGGGTTAGGGATTGGTTTAGGGTACGGGTTAGGATTAGCGTACGTGTTAGGGTTAGGTTTTCGGTTAGGGTTAGGGTACGCGTTAGGGTTAGGGTATGGGTTAGGGTTAGGGTACACGTTAGGATTAGGGTATTTATTAAACCTATCCCACTCTCTAGATACCACTTAGCACGTAAAGGAATATTATTAGGGATCCAGTCATGGAGAAGATTTTAGTCACTAGGATAAGATAAAGAATAAACACATTATAAAAAAATCACATTAGGATTTTCTTTTTAACCTGTTCCTTAAAACACTAGTGCTTAGGAAATCTAATGGGGGCAAAAGCAGTCAAAGGTAGTTTAGTGTTAGGGTTAGGGTTAGGGTTAGTGTTAGGGTTAGGGTACGGTTTAGGGTATGGGATAGGTTATGGGTGAGGGTACGGCATAGGGTAGGGTTTAGGGTTAGGGTTAGTGTTAGGGTTAGGGTTAGGGTATGGCTTAGGGTACGGGTGAGGGTACTGTGTAGGTCATTGGTTAGGGTTAGGTTAAGGCTTAGGATACAGGTTATTGTATGGGTTAGGGTACGGCGCAGGGTATGGGTAAGGGTTAGGGTTAGGGTTAGGTTTAGATTTAGGGTACGGCTTAGGGTACGGGTTAGGGTACGGGTGAGGGTACGGCGTAGTGTATAGGTTAGGGTTAGGATTAGGGTACGGCTTAGGGTACGGGTTAGGTTACGGGTGAGGGTATGGCGTAGGGTATGGGTTAGGGTTAGGGTTAGGGTTAGTGTTAGGGTTAGGGTACGGCTTAGTGTATGGGATAGGGTACGGGTGAGGGTACGGCGTAGGGTAAAGTTAGGGTTAGAGTTAGGGTTAGGGTTGGGGTTAGGGTACGGCTTAGGGTACGGGTGAGGGTACGTGTGAGGGTACTGCGTAGGGTATTGGTTAGGGTTAGGATACGGCTTAGGATACGGGTTAGGGTACGGGTTAGGGTATGGCGTAGGGTATGGGTTAGGGTTAGGGTTAGGGTTAGGGTTAGGGTTAGGGTACGGCTTAGGTTACGGGTTAGGGTACGAGTGAGGGTACGGCGTAGGGTAAGGGTTAGGGTTAGGGTTAGGGTTAGGGTTAGTTTTAGGGTTAGGGATTCGTTTAGGTTACGGGTTAGGATTAGCGTACGTGTTAGGGTTAGGTTTTGGGTTAGGGTTAGTGTACGCGTTAGGGTTAGGGTATGGGTTAGGGTTAGGGTACACGTTAGGATTAGGGTATTTATTAAACCTATCCCACTCTCTAGATACCATTTAGCACGTAAAGGAATATTATTAGGGATCCAGCCATGGAGAAGATTTTCGTCACTAGGATAAGATAAAAAATAAACACATTATAAAAAAATCACATTAGGATTTTCTTTTTAACCTGTTCCTTAAAACACTAGTGTTTAGGAAATCTAATACAGGCAAAAGCAATCAAGGGTAGTTTAGGGTTAGGGATAGGGTTAGGGTTAGGGTAGGGCTTAGGATACCGGTGAGGGTACGGGTGAGGGTACGGCGTAGGTTATGGGTTAGGGTTAGGGTTAGTGTTAGGGTTATGGTACGGCTTAGGTTATGGGATAGGGTACAGGTGAGGGTATGGCATAGGGTAGGGGTTAGGGTTAGGGTTAGGGTTAGGGTTAGGGTTAGGGTACGGCTTAGGGTACGGGTGAGGCTATGGGTGAGGATACTGCGTAGGGTATTGGTTAGGGTTAGGGTACGGCTTAGGATACGGGTTAGGGTACGTGTTAGGGTATGGCGTACGGTATGGGTTAGGGTTAGGGTTAGGGTTAGGGTTAGGGTTAGGGTTAGGGTATGGCTTAGGGTACGGGTTAGGGTACGGGTGAGGTTACGGCGTAGGGTATAGTTTAGGGTTAGGGTTAGGGTTAGGGTACGGCTTAGGATACGGGTTAGGGTACGGGTGAGGGTACGGCGTAGCATATGGTTTAGGGTTAGGGTTAGGGTACGGCTTAGGGTACGGGTTAGGGTACGGGTGAGGGTACGGTGTAGGTTATGGGTTAGGGTTAGGGTTAGGGTTAGTTTTAGGGTTAGGGATTTGTTTAGGGTACGGGTTAGGATTAGCATACCTGTTCGAGTTAGGTTTTTGGTTAGGGTTAGGGTACGCGTTAAGGTTAGGGTATGGGTTAGGTTTAGGGTACACTTTAGGATTAGGGTATTTATTAAACCTATCCCACTCTCTAGATACCACTTAGCACGTAAAGGAATATTATTTGGGGTTCAGCCATGGAGAAGATTTTAGTCACTAGGATAAGATAAAGAATAAACACATTATAAAAAAATCACATAAGGTTTTCTTTTTAACCTGTTCCTTAAAACACTAGTGTTTAGGAAATCTAATGGAGGCAAAAGCAGTAAAGGGTAGTTTAGGGTTAGGGTTAGGGTTAGGGTTAGGGTAGGGCTTAGGATACCGGTGAGGGTACTGGTGAGGGTACTGCGTAGGTTATTGGTTAGGGTTAGGGTAAGGCTTAGGATACGGGTTAGGATATGGGTTAGGTTACGGCGTTGGGTATGGGTGAGGGTTAGGGTTAGGGTTAGGGTAAGGCTTTGGGTACGGGTTAGGGTACGGGTGAGGGTACGGCGTAGGGTAGAGGTTAGGGTTAGGTTTAGGGTTAGGGTACGGCTTAGGATACGGGTTAGGGTATGGGTGAGGGTACGGCGTAGTGTATGGGTTAGGGTTAGGGTTAGGGTTAGTTTTAGGGTTAGGGATTGGTTTAGGGTACGGGTTAGGATTAGCATACGTGTTAGGGTTAGGGTTTGGGTTAGGGTTAGGGTACGCATTAGGGTTAGGGTTAGGGTACACGTTAGGATTAGGGTATTTATTAAACCTATCCCACTCTCTAGATACCACTTAGCACGTAAAGGAATATTATTTAGGGTCCAGCCCTGGAGAAGATTTTCGTTACTAGGCTAAGATAAAGAATAAACACATTATAAAAAAATCACATTAGGATTTTCTTTTTAACCTGTTCCATAAAACACTAGTGCTTAGGAAATCTAATGGAGGCAAAAGCAGTCAAGGGTAGTTTAGGGTTAGGGTTAGGGTTAGGGTTAGGGTTAGGGTATGGCTTAGGGTACGGGTGAGGGTACTGTGTAGGTCATTGGTTAGGGTTAGGTTAAGGCTTAGGATACAGGTTATTGTATGTGTTAGGGTACGGCGCAGGGTATGGGTAAGGGTTAGGGTTAGGGTTAGGGTTAGAGTTAGGGTACGGCTTAGGGTACAGGTTAGGGTACGGGTGAGGGTACGGCGTAGTGTATAGGTTAGGGTAAGGGTTAGGGTACGGCTTTGGGTACGGATTAGGTTACGGGTGAGGGTACGGCGTAGGGTATGGGTTAGGGTTAGGGTTAGGGTTAGTGTTAGTGTTAGGGTTAGGGTACGGCTTAGCGTATGGGATAGGGTACGGGTGAGGGTACGGCGTAGGGTAGGGGTTAGGGTTAGGGTTAGGGTTAGGGTTAGGGTATGGCTTAGGGTACGGGTGAGGGTACGGGTGAGGGTACTGCGTAGGGTATTGGTTAGGGTTAGGGTACGGCTTAGGATACGTGTTAGGGTACGGGTTAGGGTACGGTGTAGAGTGTGGGTTAGGGTTAGGGTTAGTGTTAGGGTTAGGGTTACGGTACGTCTTAGGGTACGTGTTAGGGTACGGGTGAGGGTACGGCGTAGGTTATGGGTTAGGTTTAGGGTTAGGGTTAGGGTTAGGGTACGGCTTAGGATACGGGTTAGGGTACGGGTTAGGGTACGGGTGAGGGTATGGCGTAGTGTATAGGTTAGGGTTAGGGTTAGGTTTAGAGTATGGCTTAGGGTACGGTGAGGGTACGGGTGAGGGTACTGTGTAGGGTATTCGTTATGGTTAGGGTACGGCTTAGAATACGGGTTAGGGTACGGGTTAGGGTACGGCGTAGGGTATGGGTTAGGGTTAGGGTTAGGGTTAGGGTTAGGGTTAGGGTACGGCTTAGGGTACGGGTTAGGGTACGGGTGAGGGTACGGCGTAGTGTATAGGTTAGGGTTAGGGTTAGGGTTAGGGTACGGCTTAGGGTACGGGTTAGGGTACGGGTGAGGGTATGGCGTAGTGTATAGGTTAGGGTTAGGGTTAGGTTTAGGGTACGGCTTAGGGTATGGGATAGGGTACGGGTGAGGGTACGGCGTAGGGTAGGGGTTAGGTTTAGGGTTAGGGTTAGTGTTAGGGTTAGCGTACGGCTTAGGGTATGGGATAGGTTACGGGTGAGGGTACGGCGTAGGGTAGGGGTTAGGGTTAGGTTTAGGGTTAGTGTTAGGGTTAGGGTACTGCTTAGGGTATGGGATAGGGTACGGCGTAGGGTAGCGGTTAGTGTTAGGGTTAGGGTTAGGGTTAGGGTACGGCTTAGGATACGGGTTAGGGTACGGGTGAGGTTACGGCGTAGCGTATGGGTTAGGGTTAGGGTTAGGGTACGGCTTAGGGTACGGGTTAGGGTTAGGGTTAGGGTTAGGGTTAGGGTTAGGGTACGGGTTAGTTTTAGGGTTAGGGATTGGTTTAGGGTACGGGTTAGGATTAGCATCCTTGTTCGGGTTAGGGTTAGGGTACGGCTTAGGGTACGCGTTAGGTTTAGGGTATGGGTTAGGTTTAGGGTACACGTTAGGATTAGGGTATTTATTAAACCTATCCCACTCTCTAGATATCACTTAGCACGTAAAGGAATATTATTAGGGATTCAGCCATGGAGAAGATTTTAGTCACTACGATAAGATAAAGAATAAACACATTATAAAAAAATCACATTAGGATTTTCTTTTTAACCTGTTCCTTAAAACACTAGTGCTTAGGAAATCTAATAGAGGCAAAAGCAATCAAGGGTAGTTTAGGGTTAGGGTTAGTGTTAGGGTTAGTGTTAGGGTTAGGGTACGGCTTAGGGTATGGGATAGGGTACGGGTGAGGGTACGGCATAGGGTAGGGTTTAGGGTTAGGGTTAGTGTTAGGGTTAGGGTTATGGTATGGCTTAGGGTACGGGTGAGGCTACTGTGTAGGTCATTGGTTAGGGTTAGGTTAATGCTTAGGATACAGGTTATTGTATGGGTTAGGGTACGGCACAGGGTATGGGTAAGGGTTAGGGTTAGGGTTAGGGTTAGAGTTAGGGTACGGCTTAGGGTACGGGTTAGGGTACGGGTGAGGGTACGGCGTAGTGTATAGGTTAGGGTTAGGGTTAGGGCACGGCTTAGCGTATGGGATAGGGTACGGGTGAGAGTACGGCGTAGGGTAGGGGTTAGGGTTAGGGTTAGGGTTAGGGTTAGGGTATGGCTTAGGGTACGGGTGAGGGTACGGGTGAGGGTACTGCGTAGGGTATTGGTTAGGGTTAGGGTACGGCTTAGGATACGTGTTAGGGTACGGGTTAGGGTACGGTGTAGAGTGTGGGTTAGGGTTAGGGTTAGTGTTAGGGTTAGGGTTACGGTACGTCTTAGGGTACGTGTTAGGGTACGGGTGAGGGTACGGCGTAGGTTATGGGTTAGGGTTAGGGTTAGGGTTAGGGTACGGCTTAGGGTACAGGTGAGGGTATGGGTGAGGATACTGCGTAGGGTATTGGTTAGGGTTAGGGTACGGCTTAGGATACGGGTTAGAGTACGTGTTAGGGTATGGCGTACGGTATGGGTTAGGGTTAGGGTTAGGGTTAGGGTTAGGGTTAGGGTTAGGGTACGGCTTAGGGTACGGGTTAGGGTACGGGTGAGGTTACGGCGTAGGGTATAGTTTAGGGTTAGGGTTAGGGTTAGGGTACGGCTTAGGATACGGGTTAGTGTACGGGTGAGGGTACGGCGTAGCGTATGGTTTAGGGTTAGGGTTAGGGTTAGGGTACGGCTTAGGGTACGGGTTAGGGTACGAGTGAGGGTATGGCGTAGTGTATAGGTTAGGGTTAGGGTTAGGGTTAGGGTATGGCTTAGGGTACGGGTTAGGGTACGAGTGAGGGTATGGCGTAGTGTATAGGTTAGGGTTAGGGTTAGGGTTAGGGTATGGCTTAGGGTACGGTGAGGGTACGGGTGAGGGTACTGTGTAGGGTATTGGTTATGGTTAGGGTACGGCTTAGAATACGGGTTAGGGTACAGGTTAGGGTACGGCGTAGGGTATGGGTTAGGGTTAGGGTTATGGTTAGGGTTAGGGTTAGGGTACGGCTTAGGGTACGGGTTAGGGTACGGGTGAGGGTACGGCGTAGTGTATAGGTTAGGGTTAGGGTTAGGGTTAGGGTACGGCTTAGGGTACGGGTTAGAGTACGGGTGAGGGTATGGCGTAGTGTATAGGTTAGAGTTAGGGTTAGGTTTAGGGTACGGCTTAGGGTATGGGATAGGGTACGGGTGAGGGTACGGCGTAGGGTAGGGGTTAGGGTTAGGTTTAGGGTTAGTGTTAGGGTTAGGGTACGGCTTAGGGTATGGGATAGGTTACGGGTGAAGGTACGGCGTAGGGTAGGGGTTAGGGTTAGGTTTAGGGTTAGTGTTAGGGTTAGGGTACCGCTTAGTGTATGGGATAGGGTACGGCGTAGGGTAGCTGTTAGGGTTAGGGTTAGGGTTAGGGTTAGGGTACGGCTTAGGATACGGGTTAGGGTACGGGTGAGGGTACTGCGTAGCGTATGGTTTAGGGTTAGGGTTAGGGTTAGGGTACGCGTTAGGTTTAGGGTATGGGTTAGGGTTAGGGTACACGTTAGGATTAGGGTATTTATTAAACCTATCCCACTCTCTAGATATCACTTAGCACGTAAAGGAATATTATTAGGGATTCAGCCATGGAGAAGATTTTAGTCACTACGATAAGATAAAGAATAAACACATTATAAAAAAATCACATTAGGATTTTCTTTTTAACCTGTTCCTTAAAACACTAGTGCTTAGGAAATCTAATAGAGGCAAAAGCAATCAAGGGTAGTTTAGGGTTAGGGTTAGTGTTAGGGTTAGTGTTAGGGTTAGGGTACGGCTTAGGGTATGGGATAGGGTACGGGTGAGGGTACGGCGTAGGGTAGGGGTTAGGGTTAGGGTTAGGGTTATGGTTAGGGTATGGCTTAGGGTACGGGTGAGGGTACGGGTGAGGGTACTGCGTAGGGTATTGGTTAGGGTTAGGGTACGGCTTAGGATACGTGTTAGGGTACGGGTTAGGGTACGGCGTAGAGTGTGGGTTAGGGTTAGGGTTAGTGTTAGTGTTAGGGTTACGGTACGTCTTAGGGTACGTGTTAGGGTACGGGTGAGGGTATGGCGTAGGTTATGGGTTAGGGTTAGGGTTAGGGTTAGGGTACGTCTTAGGGTAGGGGTGAGGGTATGGGTTAGGGTTAGGGTTTGGGTTAGGGTACGGCTTAGGGTACGGGTGAGGGTACGGGTGACGGTACTGCGTAGGGTATTGGTTAGGGTTAGGATACGGCTTAGGATACGGGTTAGGGTACGTGTTAGGGTATGGCATAGGGTATGGGTTAGGGTTAGGGTTAGGGTTAGGGTTAGGGTTAGGGTTAGGGTTAGGGTACGGCTTAGGATACGGGTTAGGGTACGGGTGAAGGTACGGCGTAGCGTATGGGTTAGGGTTAGGGTTAGGGTTAGGGTTAGGGTACGGCTTAGGTTATGGGATAGGGTACAGGTGAGGGTATGGCATAGGGTATGGGTTAGGGTTAGGGTTAGGGTTAGGGTTAGGGTACGGCTTAGGGTACGGGTGAGGGTATGGGTGAGGATACTGCGTAGGGTATTGGTTAGGGTTACGGTACGTCTTAGGATACGGGTTAGGGTACGGGTGAGGGTACGGCATAGGTTATGGGTTAGGGTTAGGGTTAGTGTTAGGATTATGGTACGGCTTAGGTTATGGGATAGGGTACAGGTGAGGGTATGGCATAGGGTAGGGTTTAGGGTTAGGGTTAGGGTTAGGGTTAGGGTACGGCTTAGGGTACGGGTGAGGGTATGGGTTAGGATACTGCATAGGGTATTGGTTAGGGTTAGGGTACGGCTTAGGATACGGGTTAGGGTACGTGTTAGGGTATGGCGTACGGTATGGGTTAGGGTTAGGGTTAGAGTTAGGGTTAGGGTTAGGGTTAGGGTACGGCTTAGGGTACGGGTTAGAGTACGGGTGAGGGTACGGCGTAGCGTATGGTTTAGGGTTAGGGTTAGGGTTAGGGTACGGCTTAGGGTACGGGTTAGGGTACGGGTGAGGGTACGGTGTAGGTTATGGGTTAGGGTTAGGGTTAGGGTTAGTTTTAGGGTTAGGGATTGGTTTAGGGTACGGGTTAGGATTAGCATACGTGTTCGGGTTAGGGTTTTGGTTAGGGTTAGGGTACGCGTTAGGGTTAGGGTATGGGTTAGGTTTAGGGTACACTTTAGGATTAGGGTATTTATTAAACCTATCCCACTCTCTAGATACCACTTAGCACGTAAAGGAATATTATTTGGGGTTCAGCCATGGAGAAGATTTTAGTCACTAGGATAAGATAAAGAATAAACACATTATAAAAAAATCACATAAGGTTTTCTTTTTAACCTGTTCCTTAAAACACTAGTGTTTAGGAAATCTAATGGAGGCAAAAGCAGTAAAGGGTAGTTTAGGGTTAGGGTTAGGGTTAGGGTTAGGGTAGGGATTAGGATAAGGGTGAGGGTACTGGTGAGGGTACTGCGTAGGTTATTGGTTAGGGTTAGGGTACGGCTTAGGATACGGGTTAGGATATGGGTTAGGTTACAGCATTGGGTATGGGTGAGGGTTAGGGTTAGGGTTAGGGTAAGGCTTTGGGTACGGGTTAGGGTACGGGTGAGGGTACGGCGTAGGGTAGAGGTTAGGGTTAGGTTTAGGATTAGGGTACGGCTTAGGATACGGGTTAGGGTATGGGTGAGGGTACGGCGTAGCGTATGGGTTAGGGTTAGGGTTAGGGTTAGGGTTAGTTTTAGGGTTAGGGATTGGTTTAGGGTACGGGTTAGGATTAGCGTACGTGTTAGGGTTAGGGTTTGGGTTAGGGTTAGGGTATGCATTAGGGTTAGGGTATGGGTTAGGGTTAGGGTACACGTTAGGATTAGGGTATTTATTAAACCTATCCCACTCTCTAGATACCACTTAGCACGTAAAGGAATATTATTTAGGGTCCAGCCATGGAGAATATTTTCGTCACTAGGATAAGATAAAGAATAAACACATTATAAAAAAATCACATTAGGATTTTCTTTTTAACCTGTTCCTTAAAACACTAGTGCTTAGGAAATCTAATGGAGGCAAAAGCAGTCAAGGGTAGTTTAGGGTTAGGGTTAGGGTTAGGGTTAGTGTTAGGGTTAGGGTACGGCTTAGGGTATGGGATAGGGTATGGGTGAGGGTACGGCATAGGGTAGGGTTTAGGGTTAGGGTTAGTGTTAGGGTTAGGGTTAGGGTATGGCTTAGGGTATGGGTGAGGGTACTGCGTAGGGTATTGGTTAGGGTTAGGTTATGGCTTAGGATACGTGTTAGGGTACGGGTTAGGGTACGGCGTAGAGTGTGGGTTAGGGTTAGGGTTAGGGTTAGGGTTAGGGTTAGTTTTAGGGTTAGGGATTGGTTTAGGGTACGGGTTAGGATTAGCATACGTGTTCGGGTTAGGGTTTTGGTTAGGGTTAGGGTACGCGTTAGGGTTAGGGTATGGGTTAGGTTTAGGGTACACTTTAGGATTAGGGTATTTATTAAACCTATCCCACTCTCTAGATACCACTTAGCACGTAAAGGAATATTATTTGGTTTTCAGCCATGGAGAAGATTTTAGTCACTAGGATAAGATAAAGAATAAACACATTATAAAAAAAATCACATAAGGTTTTCTTTTTAACCTATTCTTTAAAACACTAGTGTTTAGGAAATCTAATGGAGGCAAAAGCAGTAAAGGGTAGTTTAGGGTTAGGGTTAGGGTTAGGGTTAGGGTAGGGCTTAGGATACGGGTGAGGGTACTGGTGAGGGTACTGCGTAGGTTATTGGTTAGGGTTAGGGTACGGCTTAGGATACGGGTTAGGATATGGGTTAGGTTACGGCGTTGGGTATGGGTGAGGGTTAGGGTTAGGGTTAGGGTAAGGCTTTGGGTACGGGTTAGGGTACGGGTGAGGGTACGGCGTAGGGTAGAGGTTAGGGTTAGGTTTAGGGTTAGGGTACGGCTTAGGATACGGGTTAGGGTATGGGTGAGGGTACGGCGTAGCGTATGGGTTAGGGTTAGGGTTAGGGTTAGGGTTAGTTTTAGGGTTAGGGATTGGTTTAGGGTACGGGTTAGGATTAGCGTACGTGTTAGGGTTAGGGTTTGGGTTAGGGTTAGGGTACGCATTAGGGTTAGGGTGTGGGTTAGGGTTAGGGTACACGTTAGGATTAGGGTATTTATTAAACCTATCCCACTCTCTAGATACCACTTAGCACGTAAAGGAATATTATTTAGGGTCCAGCCCTGGAGAAGATTTTCGTTACTAGGATAAGATAAAGAATAAACACATTATAAAAAAATCACATTAGGATTTTCTTTTTAACCTGTTCCTTAAAACACTAGTGCTTAGGAAATCTAATGGAGGCAAAAGCAGTCAAGGGTAGTTTAGGGTTAGGGTTAGGGTTAGGGTTAGTGTTAGGGTTAGGGTACGGCTTAGGGTATGGGATAGGGTATGGGTGAGGGTACGGCATAGGGTAGGGTTTAGGGTTAGGGTTAGTGTCAGGGTTAGGGTTAGGGTATGGCTTAGGGTACGGGTGAGGGTACTGTGTAGGTCATTGGTTAGGGTTAGGTTAAGGCTTAGGATACAGGTTATTGTATGGGTTAGGGTACGGCGCAGGGTATGGGTAAGGGTTAGGGTTAGGGTTAGTGTTAGTGTTAGGGTTAGGGTACGGCTTAGCGTATGGGATAGGGTACGGGTGAGGGTACGGCGTAGGGTAGGGGTTAGGGTTAGAGTTAGGGTTAGGGTTGGGGTTAGGGTACGGCTTAGGGTACGGGTGAGGGTACGGGTGAGGGTACTGCGTAGGGTATTGGTTAGGGTTAGGATACGGCTTAGGATACGGGTTAGGGTACGGGTTAGGGTATGGCGTAGGGTATGGGTTAGGGTTAGGGTTAGGGTTAGGGTTAGGGTTAGGGTACGGCTTAGGATACGGGTTAGGGTACGGGTGAGGGTACGGCGTAGCGTATGGGTTAGGGTTAGGTTTAGGGTACGTCTTAGGGTACGGGTTAGGTTACGGGTGAGGGTACGGCGTAGGGTAAGGGTTAGGGTTAGGGTTAGGGTTAGGGTTAGTTTTAGGGTTAGGGATTGGTTTAGGGTACGGGTTAGGATTAGCGTACGTGTTAGGGTTAGGTTTTCGGTTAGGGTTAGGGTACGCGTTAGGGTTAGGGTATGGGTTAGGGTTAGGGTACACGTTAGGATTAGGGTATTTATTAAACCTATCCCACTCTCTAGATACCACTTAGCACGTAAAGGAATATTATTAGGGATCCAGTCATGGAGAAGATTTTAGTCACTAGGATAAGATAAAGAATAAACACATTATAAAAAAATCACATTAGGATTTTCTTTTTAACCTGTTCCTTAAAACACTAGTGCTTAGGAAATCTAATGGAGGCAAAAGCAGTCAAAGGTAGTTTAGTGTTAGGGTTAGGGTTAGGGTTAGTGTTAGGGTTAGGGTACGGTTTAGGGTATGGGATAGGTTATGGGTGAGGGTACGGCATAGGGTAGGGTTTAGGGTTAGGGTTAGTGTTAGGGTTAGGGTTAGGGTATGGCTTAGGGTACGGGTGAGGGTACTGTGTAGGTCATTGGTTAGGGTTAGGTTAAGGCTTAGGATACAGGTTATTGTATGGGTTAGGGTACGGCGCAGGGTATGGGTAAGGGTTAGGGTTAGGGTTAGGTTTAGAGTTAGGGTACGGCTTAGGGTACGGGTTAGGGTACGGGTGAGGGTACGGCGTAGTGTATAGGTTAGGGTTAGGATTAGGGTACGGCTTAGGGTACGGGTTAGGTTACGGGTGAGGGTACGGCGTAGGGTATGGGTTAGGGTTAGGGTTAGGGTTAGTGTTAGGGTTAGGGTACGGCTTAGTGTATGGGATAGGGTACGGGTGAGGGTACGGCGTAGGGTAAAGTTAGGGTTAGAGTTAGGGTTAGGGTTGGGGTTAGGGTACGGCTTAGGGTACGGGTGAGGGTACGTGTGAGGGTACTGCGTAGGGTATTGGTTAGGGTTAGGATACGGCTTAGGATACGGGTTAGGGTACGGGTTAGGGTATGGCGTAGGGTATGGGTTAGGGTTAGGGTTAGGGTTAGGGTTAGGGTTAGGGTACGGCTTAGGGTACGGGTTAGGGTACGAGTGAGGGTACGGCGTAGGGTAAGGGTTAGGGTTAGGGTTAGGGTTAGGGTTAGTTTTAGGGTTAGGGATTCGTTTAGGTTACGGGTTAGGATTAGCGTACGTGTTAGGGTTAGGTTTTGGGTTAGGGTTAGTGTACGCGTTAGGGTTAGGGTATGGGTTAGGGTTAGGGTACACGTTAGGATTAGGGTATTTATTAAACCTATCCCACTCTCTAGATACCATTTAGCACGTAAAGGAATATTATTAGGGATCCAGCCATGGAGAAGATTTTCGTCACTAGGATAAGATAAAAAATAAACACATTATAAAAAAATCACATTAGGATTTTCTTTTTAACCTGTTCCTTAAAACACTAGTGTTTAGGAAATCTAATACAGGCAAAAGCAATCAAGGGTAGTTTAGGGTTAGGGATAGGGTTAGGGTTAGGGTAGGGCTTAGGATACCGGTGAGGGTACGGGTGAGGGTACGGCGTAGGTTATGGGTTAGGGTTAGGGTTAGTGTTAGGGTTATGGTACGGCTTAGGTTATGGGATAGGGTACAGGTGAGGGTATGGCATAGGGTAGGGGTTAGGGTTAGGGTTAGGGTTAGGGTTAGGGTTAGGGTACGGCTTACGGTACGGGTGAGGCTATGGGTGAGGATACTGCGTAGGGTATTGGTTAGGGTTAGGGTACGGCTTAGGATACGGGTTAGGGTACGTGTTAGGGTATGGCGTACGGTATGGGTTAGGGTTAGGGTTAGGGTTAGGGTTAGGGTTAGGGTTAGGGTATGGCTTAGGGTACGGGTTAGGGTACGGGTGAGGTTACGGCGTAGGGTATAGTTTAGGGTTAGGGTTAGGGTTAGGGTACGGCTTAGGATACGGGTTAGGGTACGGGTGAGGGTACGGCGTAGCATATGGTTTAGGGTTAGGGTTAGGGTACGGCTTAGGGTACGGGTTAGGGTACGGGTGAGGGTACGGTGTAGGTTATGGGTTAGGGTTAGGGTTAGGGTTAGGGTTAGTTTTAGGGTTAGGGATTGGTTTAGGGTACGGGTTAGGATTAGCATACCTGTTCGGGTTAGGTTTTTGGTTAGGGTTAGGGTACGCGTTAGGGTTAGGGTATGGGTTAGGTTTAGGGTACACTTTAGGATTAGGGTATTTATTAAACCTATCCCACTCTCTAGATACCACTTAGCACGTAAAGGAATATTATTTGGGGTTCAGCCATGGAGAAGATTTTAGTCACTAGGATAAGATAAAGAATAAACACATTATAAAAAAATCACATAAGGTTTTCTTTTTAACCTGTTCCTTAAAACACTAGTGTTTAGGAAATCTAATGGAGGCAAAAGCAGTAAAGGGTAGTTTAGGGTTAGGGTTAGGGTTAGGGTTAGGGTAGGGCTTAGGATACCGGTGAGGGTACTGGTGAGGGTACTGCGTAGGTTATTGGTTAGGGTTAGGGTACGGCTTAGGATACGGGTTAGGATATGGGTTAGGTTACGGCGTTGGGTATGGGTGAGGGTTAGGGTTAGGGTTAGGGTAAGGCTTTGGGTACGGGTTAGGGTACGGGTGAGGGTACGGCGTAGGGTAGAGGTTAGGGTTAGGTTTAGGGTTAGGGTACGGCTTAGGATACGGGTTAGGGTATGGGTGAGGGTACGGCGTAGTGTATGGGTTAGGGTTAGGGTTAGGGTTAGGGTTAGTTTTAGGGTTAGGGATTGGTTTAGGGTACGGGTTAGGATTAGCGTACGTGTTAGGGTTAGGGTTTGGGTTAGGGTTAGGGTACGCATTAGGGTTAGGGTTAGGGTACACGTTAGGATTAGGGTATTTATTAAACCTATCCCACTCTCTAGATACCACTTAGCACGTAAAGGAATATTATTTAGGGTCCAGCCCTGGAGAAGATTTTCGTTACTAGGCTAAGATAAAGAATAAACACATTATAAAAAAATCACATTAGGATTTTCTTTTTAACCTGTTCCATAAAACACTAGTGCTTAGGAAATCTAATGGAGGCAAAAGCAGTCAAGAGTAGTTTAGGGTTAGGGTTAGGGTTAGGGTTAGTGTTAGGGTTAGGGTACGGCTTAGGGTATGGGATAGGGTATGGGTGAGGGTACGGCATAGGGTAGGGTTTAGGGTTAGGGTTAGTGTTAGGGTTAGGGTTAGGGTATGGCTTAGGGTACGGGTGAGGGTACTGTGTAGGTCATTGGTTAGGGTTAGGTTAAGGCTTAGGATACAGGTTATTGTATGTGTTAGGGTACGGCGCAGGGTATGGGTAAGGGTTAGGGTTAGGGTTAGGGTTAGAGTTAGGGTACGGCTTAGGGTACAGGTTAGGGTACGGGTGAGGGTACGGCGTAGTGTATAGGTTAGGGTAAGGGTTAGGGTACGGCTTTGGGTACGGATTAGGTTACGGGTGAGGGTACGGCGTAGGGTATGGGTTAGGGTTAGGGTTAGGGTTAGTGTTAGTGTTAGGGTTAGGGTACGGCTTAGCGTATGGGATAGGGTACGGGTGAGGGTACGGCGTAGGGTAGGGGTTAGGGTTAGGGTTAGGGTTAGGGTTAGGGTATGGCTTAGGGTACGGGTGAGGGTACGGGTGAGGGTACTGCGTAGGGTATTGGTTAGGGTTAGGGTACGGCTTAGGATACGTGTTAGGGTACGGGTTAGGGTACGGTGTAGAGTGTGGGTTAGGGTTAGGGTTAGTGTTAGGGTTAGGGTTACGGTACGTCTTAGGGTACGTGTTAGGGTACGGGTGAGGGTACGGCGTAGGTTATGGGTTAGGTTTAGGGTTAGGGTTAGGGTTAGGGTACGGCTTAGGATACGGGTTAGGGTACGGGTTAGGGTACGGGTGAGGGTATGGCGTAGTGTATAGGTTAGGGTTAGGGTTAGGTTTAGAGTATGGCTTAGGGTACGGTGAGGGTACGGGTGAGGGTACTGTGTAGGGTATTCGTTATGGTTAGGGTACGGCTTAGAATACGGGTTAGGGTACGGGTTAGGGTACGGCGTAGGGTATGGGTTAGGGTTAGGGTTAGGGTTAGGGTTAGGGTTAGGGTACGGCTTAGGGTACGGGTTAGGGTACGGGTGAGGGTACGGCGTAGTGTATAGGTTAGGGTTAGGTTTAGGGTTAGGGTACGGCTTAGGGTACGGGTTAGGGTACGGGTGAGGGTATGGCGTAGTGTATAGGTTAGGGTTAGGGTTAGGTTTAGGGTACGGCTTAGGGTATGGGATAGGGTACGGGTGAGGGTACGGCGTAGGGTAGGGGTTAGGTTTAGGGTTAGGGTTAGTGTTAGGGTTAGCCTACGGCTTAGGGTATGGGATAGGTTACGGGTGAGGGTACGGCGTAGGGTAGGGGTTAGGGTTAGGTTTAGGGTTAGTGTTAGGGTTAGGGTACTGCTTAGGGTATGGGATAGGGTACGGCGTAGGGTAGCGGTTAGTGTTAGGGTTAGGGTTAGGGTTAGGGTACGGCTTAGGATACGGGTTAGGGTACGGGTGAGGGTACGGCGTAGCGTATGGGTTAGGGTTAGGGTTAGGGTACGGCTTAGGGTACGGGTTAGGGTTAGGGTTAGGGTTAGGGTTAGGGTTAGGGTACGGGTTAGTTTTAGGGTTAGGGATTGGTTTAGGGTACGGGTTAGGATTAGCATCCTTGTTCGGGTTAGGGTTTTGGTTAGGGTTAGGGTACGCGTTAGTGTTAGGGTATGGGTTAGGTTTAGGGTACACTTTAGGATTAGGGTATTTATTAAACCTATCCCACTCTCTAGATACCACTTAGCACGTAAAGGAATATTATTTGGGGTTCAGCCATGGAGAAGATTTTAGTCACTAGGATAAGATAAAGAATAAACACATTATAAAAAAATCATATAAGGTTTTCTTTTTAACCTGTTCCTTAAAACACTAGTGTTTAGGAAATCTAATGGAGGCAAAAGCAGTCAAGGGTAGTTTAGGGTTAGGGTTAGGGTTAGGGTTAGTGTTAGGGTTAGGGTACGGCTTAGGGTATGGGATAGGGTATGGGTGAGGGTACGGCATAGGGTAGGGTTTAGGGTTAGGGTTAGTGTTAGGGTTAGGGTTAGGGTATGGCTTAGGGTACGGGTGAGGCTACTGTGTAGGTCATTGGTTAGGGTTAGGTTAATGCTTAGGATACAGGTTATTGTATGGGTTAGGGTACGGCACAGGGTATGGGTAAGGGTTAGGGTTAGGGTTAGGGTTAGAGTTAGGGTACGGCTTAGGGTACGGGTTAGGGTACGGGTGAGGGTACGGCGTAGTGTATAGGTTAGGGTTAGGGTTAGGGCACGGCTTAGCGTATGGGATAGGGTACGGGTGAGAGTACGGCGTAGGGTAGGGGTTAGGGTTAGGGTTAGGGTTAGGGTTAGGGTATGGCTTAGGGTACGGGTGAGGGTACGGGTGAGGGTACTGCGTAGGGTATTGGTTAGGGTTAGGGTACGGCTTAGGATACGTGTTAGGGTACGGGTTAGGGTACGGTGTAGAGTGTGGGTTAGGGTTAGGGTTAGTGTTAGGGTTAGGGTTACGGTACGTCTTAGGGTACGTGTTAGGGTACGGGTGAGGGTACGGCGTAGGTTATGGGTTAGGGTTAGGGTTAGGGTTAGGGTACGGCTTAGGGTACAGGTGAGGGTATGGGTGAGGATACTGCGTAGGGTATTGGTTAGGGTTAGGGTACGGCTTAGGATACGGGTTAGAGTACGTGTTAGGGTATGGCGTACGGTATGGGTTAGGGTTAGGGTTAGGGTTAGGGTACGGCTTAGGGTATGGGATAGGGTACGGGTGAGGGTACGGCGTAGCGTATGGGTGAGGGTTAGGGTTAGGGTTAGGGTACGGCTTAGGGTACGGGTTAGGGTACGGGTGAGGGTACGGCGTAGGGTAGAGGTTAGGGTTAGGTTTAGGATTAGGGTACGGCTTAGGATACGGGTTAGGGTATGGGTGAGGGTACGGCGTAGCGTATGGGTTAGGGTTAGGGTTAGGGTTAGGGTTAGTTTTAGGGTTAGGGATTGGTTTAGGGTACGGGTTAGGATTAGCGTACGTGTTAGGGTTAGGGTTTGGGTTAGGGTTAGGGTATGCATTAGGGTTAGGGTATGGGTTAGGGTTAGGGTACACGTTAGGATTAGGGTATTTATTAAACCTATCCCACTCTCTAGATACCACTTAGCACGTAAAGGAATATTATTTAGGGTCCAGCCATGGAGAATATTTTCGTCACTAGGATAAGATAAAGAATAAACACATTATAAAAAAATCACATTAGGATTTTCTTTTTAACCTGTTCCTTAAAACACTAGTGCTTAGGAAATCTAATGGAGGCAAAAGCTGTCAAGGGTAGTTTAGGGTTAGGGTTAGGGTTAGGGTTAGTGTTAGGGTTAGGGTACGGCTTAGGGTATGGGATAGGGTATGGGTGAGGGTACGGCATAGGGTAGGGTTTAGGGTTAGGGTTAGTGTTAGGGTTAGGGTTAGGGTATGGCTTAGGGTATGGGTGAGGGTACTGCGTAGGGTATTGGTTAGGGTTAGGTTATGGCTTAGGATACGTGTTAGGGTACGGGTTAGGGTACGGCGTAGAGTGTGGGTTAGGGTTAGGGTTAGGGTTAGGGTTAGGGTTAGTTTTAGGGTTAGGGATTGGTTTAGGGTACGGGTTAGGATTAGCATACGTGTTCGGGTTAGGGTTTTGGTTAGGGTTAGGGTTAGGGTACGGCTTAGGTTATGGGATAGGGTACGTGTGAGGGTACGGCGTAGGGTAGGGGTTAGGTTTAGGGTTAGGGTTAGTGTTAGGGTTAGGGTACGGCTTAGGGTATGGGATAGGTTACGGGTGAGGGTACGGCGTAGGGTAGGGGTTAGGGTTAGGTTTAGGGTAAGTGTTAGGGTTAGGGTACCGCTTAGGGTATGGGATAGGGTACGGCGTAGGGTAGCCTTTAGGGTTAGGGTTAGGGTTAGGGTTAGGGTACGGCTTAGGATACGGGTTAGGGTACGGGTGAGGGTACTGCGTAGCGTATGGTTTAGGGTTAGGGTTAGGGTTAGGGTACGCGTTAGGGTTAGGGTATGGGTTAGTGTTAGGGTACACGTTAGGATTAGGGTATTTATTAAACCTATCCCACTCTCTAGATACCACTTAGCACGTAAAGGAATATTATTAGGGATCCAGCCATGGAGAAGATTTTAGTCACTAGGATAAGATAAAGAATAAACACATTATAAAAAAATCACATTAGGATTTTCTTTTTAACCTGTTCCTTAAAACACTAGTGCTTAGGAAATCTAATAGAGGCAAAAGCAATCAAGGGTAGTTTAGGGTTAGGGTTAGTGTTAGGGTTAGTCTTAGGGTTAGGGTATGGCTTAGGGTATGGGATAGGGTACGTGTGAGGGTACGGCGTAGGGTATTGGTTAGGGTTAGGGTACGGCTTAGGATACGTGTTAGGGTACGGGTTAGGGTACGGCATAGAGTGTGGGTTAGGGTTAGGGTTAGTGTTATGGTTAGGGTTACGGTACGTCTTAGGGTACGTGTTAGGGTACGGGTGAGGGTACGGCGTAGGTTATGGGTTAGGGTTAGGGTTAGGGTTAGGGTTAGGGTACGGCTTAGGGTACGGGTGAGGGTATGGGTGAGGATACTGCGTAGGGTATTGGTTAGGGTTACGGTACGTCTTAGGATACGGGTTAGGGTACGGGTGAGGGTACGGCGTAGGTTATGGGTTAGGGTTAAGGTTAGTGTTAGGGTTATGGTACGGCTTAGGTTATGGGATAGGGTACAGGTGACGGTATGGCATAGGGTAGGGGTTAGGGTACGGGTGAGGGTACTGCGTAGGGTATTGGTTAGGGTTAGGGTACGGCTTAGGATACGTGTTAGGGTACGGGTTAGGGTACGGTGTAGAGTGTGGGTTAGGGTTAGGGTTAGTGTTAGGGTTAGGGTTACGGTACGTCTTAGGGTACGTGTTAGGGTACGGGTGAGGGTACGGCGTAGGTTATGGGTTAGGGTTAGGGTTAGGGTTAGGGTTAGGGTACGGCTTAGGGTACGGGTGAGGGTATGGGTGAGGATACTGCGTAGGGTATTGGTTAGGGTTAGGGTACGGCTTAGGATACGGGTTAGGGTACGTGTTAGGGTATGGCGTACGGTATGGGTTAGGGTTACGGTTAGGGTTAGGGTTAGGGTTAGGGTTAGGGTACGGCTTAGGGTACGGGTTAGGGTACGGGTGAGGTTACGGCGTAGGGTATAGTTTAGGGTTAGGGTTAGGGTTAGGGTACGGCTTAGGATACGGGTTAGGGTACGGGTGAGGGTACGGCGTAGCGTATGGTTTAGTGTTAGGGTTAGGGTTAAGGTACGGCTTAGGGTACGGGTTAGGGTACGAGTGAGGGTATGGCGTAGAGAGTGTGGGTTAGGGTTAGGGTTAGTGTTAGGGTTAGGGTTACGGTACGTCTTAGGGTACGTGTTAGGGTACGGGTGAGGGTACGGCGTAGGTTATGGGTTAGGGTTAGGGTTAGGTTTAGGGTTAGGGTACGGCTTAGGTTATGGGATAGGGTACAGGTGAGGGTATGGCATAGGGTAGGGGTTAGGGTTAGGGTTAGGGTTAGGGTTAGGGTTAGGGTACGGCTTAGGGTACGGTGAGGGTATGGGTGAGGATACTGCGTAGGGTATTGTTTAGGGTTAGGGTACGGCTTAGGATACGGGTTGGGGTACGTGTTAGGTTATGGCGTACGGTATGGGTTAGGGTTAGGGTTAGGATTAGGGTTAGTGTACGGCTTAGGGTACGGGTTAGGGTACGGGTGAGGTTACGGCGTAGGGTATAGTTTAGGGTTAGGGTTAGGGTTAGGGTACGGCTTAGGATACGGGTTAGGGCATGGGTGAGGGTACGGCGTAGCGTATGGTTTAGTGTTAGGGTTAGGGTTAGGGTACGGCTTAGGGTACGGGTTAGGGTACGGGTGAGGGTACGGTGTAGGTTATGGGTTAGGGTTAGGGTTAGGGTTAGGGTTAGTTTTAGGGTTAGGGATTGGTTTAGTGTACGGGTTAGGATTAGCATACGTGTTCGGGTTAGGGTTTTGGTTAGGGTTAGGGTACGCGTTAGGGTTAGGGTATGGGTTAGGTTTAGGGTACACTTTAGGATTAGGGTATTTATTAAACCTATCCCACTCTCTAGATACCACTTAGCACGTAAAGGAATATTATTTGGGGTTCAGCCATGGAGAAGATTTTAGTCACTAGGATAAGATAAAGAATAAACACATTATAAGAAATTCACATAAGGTTTTCTTTTTAACCTGTTCCTTAAAACACTAGTGTTTAGGAAATCTAATGGAGGCAAAAGCAGTAAAGGGTAGTTTAGGGTTAGGGTTAGGCTTAGGGTTAGGGTAGGGCTTAGGATACGGGTGAGGGTACTGGTGAGGGTACTGCGTAGGTTATTGGTTAGGGTTAGGGTACGGCTTAGGATACGGGTTAGGATATGGGTTAGGTTACGGCGTGGGGTATGGGTGAGGGTTAGGGTTAGGGTTAGGGTAAGGCTTTGGGTACGGGTTAGGGTACGGGTGAGGGTACGGCGTAGGGTAGAGGTTAGGGTTAGGTTTAGGGTTAGGGTACGGCTTAGGATACGGGTTAGGGTATGGGTGAGGGTACGGCGTAGCGTATGGGTTAGGGTTAGGGTTAGGGTTAGGGTTAGGGTTAGGGTTAGGGTACGGCTTAGGGTACGGGTTACGGTTAGGGTTTGGGTTAGGGTTAGGGTACGCATTAGGGTTAGGGTATGGGTTAGGGTTAGGGTACACGTTAGGATTAGGGTATTTATTAAACCTATCCCACTCTCTAGATACCACTTAGCACGTAAAGGAATATTATTTAGGGTCCAGCCATGGAGAAGATTTTCGTCACTAGGATAAGATAAAGAATAAACACATTATAAAAAAATCACATTAGGATTTTCTTTTTAACCTGTTCCTTAAAACACTAGTGCTTAGGAAATCTAATGGAGGCAAAAGCAGTCAAGGGTAGTTTAGGGTTAGGGTTAGTGTTAGGGTTAGGGTACGGCTTAGGGTATGGGATAGGGTATGGGTGAGGGTACGGCATTGGGTAGGGTTTAGGGTTAGGGTTAGTGTTAGGGTTAGGGTTAGGGTATGGCTTAGGGTACGGGTGAGGGTACTGTGTAGGTCATTGTTTAGGGTTAGGTTAAGGCTTAGGATACAGGTTATTGTATGGGTTAGGGTACGGCGCAGGGTATGGGTAAGGGTTAGGGTTAGGGTTAGGGTTAGAGTTAGGGTACGGCTTAGGGTACGGGTTAGAATATGGGTGAGGGTACGGCGTAGTGTATAGGTTAGTGTTAGGGTTAGGGTACGGCTTAGGGTATGGGTTAGGTTACGGGTGAGGGTACGGCGTAGGGTATGGGTTAGGGTTAGGGTTAGGGTTAGTGTTAGGGTTAGGGTACGGCTTAGCGTATGGGATAGGGTACGGGTGAGGGTACGGCGTAGGGTAGGGGTTAGGGTTAGAGTTAGGGTTAGGGTTGGGGTTAGGGTACGGCTTAGGGTACGGGTGAGGGTACGGGTGAGTGTACTGCGAAGGGTATTGGTTAGGGTTAGGATACGGCTTAGGATACGGGTTAGGGTACGGGTTAGGGTATGGCGTAGGGTATGAGTTAGGGTTAGGGTTAGGGTTAGGGTTAGGGTTAGGGTACGGCTTAGGATACGGGTTAGGGTACGGGTGAGGGTACGGCGTAGCGTATGGGTTAGGGTTAGGGTTAGGGTACGTCTTAGGGTACGGGTTAGGGTACGGGTGAGGGTACGGCGTAGGGTAAGGGTTAGGGTTAGGGTTAGGGTTAGGGTTAGTTTTAGGGTTAGGGATTGGTTTAGGGTACGGGTTAGGATTAGCGTACGTGTTAGGGTTAGGATTTGGGTTAGGGTTAGGGTACGCGTTAGGGTTAGGGTATGGGTTAGGGTTAGGGTACACGTTAGGATTAGGGTATTTATTAAACCTATCCCACTCTCTAGATACCACTTAGCACGTAAAGGAATATTATTAGGGATCCAGCCATGGAGAAGATTTTAGTCACTAGGATAAGACAAAGAATAAACACATTATAAAAAAATCACATTAGGATTTTCTTTTTAACCTGTTCCTTAAAACACTAGTGCTTAGGAAATCTAATAGAGGCAAAAGCAATCAAGGGTAGTTTAGGGTTAGGGTTAGGGTTAGGGTTAGTGTTAGGGTTAGGGTACGGCTTAGGGTATGGGATAGGGTACGTGCGAGGGTACGGCGTAGGGTAGGGGTTAGGGTTAGGGTTAGGGTTAGGGTTAGGGTACGGCTTAGGGTACGGGTTAGGGTACGGGTGAGGGTACGGCGTAGTGTATAGGTTAGGGTTAGGGTTAGGGTTAGGGTACGGCTTAGGGTACGGGTTAGGGTACGTGTGAGGGTATGGCGTAGTGTATAGGTTAGGGTTAGGGTTAGGGTTAGGGTACGGCTTAGGGTATGGGATAGGGTACAGGTGAGGGTACGGCGTAGGGTAGGGGTTAGGGTTAGGGTTAGGTTTAGGGTACGGGTGAGGGTAAGGGTGAGGATACTGCGTAGGGTATTGGTTAGGATTAGGGTATGGCTTAGGATACGGGTTAGGGTATGGGTTAGTGTACGGCGTAGGGTATGGGTTAGGGTATGGGTTAGGGTTAGGGGTAGGGTACGGCTTAGGATACGGGTTAGGGTACAGGTGAGTGTACGGCGTAGGGTATAGGTTAGGGTTAGGGTTAGGGTTAGGGTTAGGGTACGGCTTAGGATACGGGTTAGGGTACGGGTGAGGGTACGGCGTAGCGTATGGGTTAGGGTTAGGGTTAGGGTACGACTTAGGGTACGGGTTAGGGTACGGGTGACGGTACGGCGTAGGGTATATGTTAGGGTTACGGTTAGTTTTAGGGTTACGTCAAGGTATAGGGTACAGGTTAGGATTAGGGTACTTGTTAGGATACTTGTTGAGTCCAGTTCACTGAGCAGGGAGTAGGCCTTGTCTATTACATATTTGGCTTATGGAGCGGTCTCTGAGCTAATTTCAAACCCTTGTTTTATGCATCACCCCACCTCACCTTTGCCGTTAAGCAGCCATAGTGTGTCTTCTAAAGGTGTGACTCTGTTCTGTTTTGTAATTCAGTTCAAGTGTAGCGATTTTGACATTCCCTCTATAAGCGATATCTTAGGATAAGTGTCTTTTTCTGTGTGACTTATTTCACTTAGAATCATCGTCGCTAAATCCACTCATCATGCTGCTAACTAGCCTTATGACATTGATTTCATGGCTGAGTGATATTCCATTGGGCCAAGTACCACCATTTCTTTATCTATTTTTCTCTTTCCTGCGATATTGAAGGTGTACTGAAGTGGAGGTTCTTGGAAACACAGCAGCTGTAAATTTTGGGGTGCCTGTGTCTTGTTGATTTTTAGTTTTCCCAATTTATACGCCCATGAGTGGAAGTGCCCTATGCTCTCTAAGCTGTGTTTATTACTTGTTTCAGGACACACTGTACACTTCTCCAGAGTGCCTGTTGGCAATTTACATCCCACCCATCAGCGTAGCAAGGCTCCCATGTCTCCATGTCCTGTCCTGCTTTTCTGGTTTTTACACTTTCTTCAGCATGGCCCTTTTGACCGAGGGCAAGCGAGATTTCTTTGTAGCGCTGATTTGCCCTTCCGGCTTGCTTGGTTGGCCAAAAAGGGCATATGCGTTTTTTCCTGAATATATTCGGAAAAAAACGCATATGCCCTTTTTTGCCCAGGGCATCATTGTCAACGTTTTGCCGCTTTTCATGTGCTTTAAAGGCGAGTCGAATCTACCTCCTGAAATCTGTTTCCTGCAAATCTGCCTTGCTTTCAAATCCTCTTCGTTGCCTTCCCTCAATATATTTGTGGACGAGAGTTCTCATTTATAACTCTGCACGTTTGTGAATTGCAGTGCCCCTGAGCTCCATTTGTCTACTCGCTTTTTTGGGAGCTGGCAGCAAAAGCACAGGATTGCTTCAGGCCCTATACGACTTCCAGGGGGCCGCCGGAGCCTGTGGTTCATTCTTCTTCCTGATGGGAAAATGGAGTGACCTGTGCCTGTCCCAACACCTAGGGCTAGTCTCTCGTTGGTTGCCCGTCTTCCCGTTCATCCTCAGGACAAATTGCAACCTGGACGAAACAGGAGGTTAAAGGTGCTGATTCTCCAAGTAGGGAGATGGTTAGTCAAGCGGCTGGAATGGCGAACCCGAGCACAAGGAGAGGAGAAATGAGGTGCGTTTTAGAAGCCTTTCCCGATCTCACAGCATACCATCTTCTGGGTTTCCCATGCATGTTTTGATGTAGGAAGATGCCCTTGTACCTGGAGATTTGAGACCCATGGGGTGGGTACCCCGCAGTGTTACTTTAAAGTATCTGCATTTGCTCACCCAACCTCACCAATCCTCTGAGCCCCAAGAGTGTCCAGCCTTATGTCTCATCCAGCTGTGGGTCTAGATATGGTCAATCCAGGTTGCATCAGAGACCCTGAACGGATTTTGTAAGAATTTCTCTCTCTTTCACTGTCTTTGTTTTGTGGGATTTTAAATTAATTTATGTTTAGAATGGTGCTTGGCTGCTTTTCTATGCTGTGTTTATGCCACTTACACCCTCTTGATTCACTTGCAGAGAGATATCGATACATAGGTTTTCAGATTCTTACTACTCAGATATATTCTTGTGCAGTGACTAGGGGGTGTTGAGTCCAGTTCACTGAGCAGGGAGTAGGGCTTTTCTATTACATATTTGGCTTATGGAGAGGTCTCTGAGCTAATTGCAAACCCTTGTTTTATGCATCACCCCACCTCACCTTTCCCGTTAAGCAGCCATAGTGTGTCTTCTAAAGGTGTGACCCTGTTCTGTTTTGTAATTCAGTTGAAGTGTAGCGATTTTGACATTCCCTCTATAAGCGATATCTTAGGATAAGTGTCTTTTTCTGTGTGACTTATTTCACTTAGAATCATCGTCGCTAAATCCACTCATCATGCTGCTAACTAGCCTTATGACATTGATTTCATGGCTGAGTGATATTCCATTGGGCCAAGTACCACCATTTCTTTATCCATTTTTCTCTTTCCTGGGATATTGAAGGTGTACCGAAGTGGAGGTTTTTGGAAACAGAGCAGCCGTAAAGGTTGGGGTGCCTGTGTCTTGTTGATTTTTATTTTTCCCAATTTATACGCCCATGAGTGGAAGTGCCCTATGTACTCTAAGCTGTGTTTATTACTTGTTTCAGGACACACCGTACCCTTCTCCAGAGTGGCTGTTGGCAATGTACAACCTGCCCATCAGCGTAGCAAGGCTCCCATGTCTCCATGGCCTGTCCTGCTTTTCTGGTTTTTATAATTTTTTCAGCATGGCCCTTTTGACCGAGGGCAAGCGAGACTTCTTTGTAGCGCTGATTTGCCCTTCCGGCTTGCTTGCTTGGCCAAAAAGGGCGTATGCCTTTTTTCCTGAATATATTCAGGAAAAAAGGCATACGCCCTTTTTGGCCAAGGGCATCATTGTCAACGTTTTGCCACTTTTCATGTGCTTTAAAGGCGAGTCGAATCTACCTCCTGAAATCTGTTTCCTGCAAATCTGCCTTGCTTTCAAATCCTCTTCATAGCCTTCCCTCAATATATTTGTGGACGAGAGTTATCATTGATAACTCTGCACGTTTGTGTATTGCAGTGCCCCTGAGCTCCATTTGTCTACTCGCTTTTTTGGGAGCTGGCCGCAAAAGCGCAGGATTGCTTCAGGCCCTTTTTTGGTTCTGGGGGGCAGGCTGAGCCTGTGGTTCATTCTTCTTCCTGATGGGAAAATGGAGTGACCTGTGCCTGTCCCAACACCTAGGGCTAGTCTCTCGTTGTTTCCCCGTCTTCCCCTTCATCCTCAGGACAAATTGCAACCTGTACGAAACAGGAGGTTAAAGGTGCTGATTCTCCAATTAGGGAGATGGTTAGTCAAGTGGCTGGAATGGCGAACTTGTGCACAAGGAGAGGAGAAATGAGGTGCGTTTTAGAAACTTTTCCCGATCTCATGGCATACCATCTTCTGGGTTTCCCATGCATGTTTTGATGTAGGAAGATTCCCTTGTACCTGGAGATTTGAGACCCATGGGGTGGGTACCCCGCGGTGTTACTTTAAAGTATCTGCATTTGCTCACCCGACCTCACCAATCCTCTCAGCCCCAAGAGTGTCCAGCCTTATGTCTCATCCAGCTGTGGGTCTAGATATGGTCAATCCAGGTTGCATCAGAGAACCTGAACGGATTTTGTAAGAATTTCTCTCTCTTTCACTGTCTTTGCTTTGTGGGTTTTTTAAAGTAATGTATGTTTAGAATGGGGTTTGGCTGCTTTTCCCTGCTGTGTTTATGCCGCTTTACACCCTCTTGATTCCCTTGCAGAGAGATATCGATACATAGGTTTTCAGATTCATACTAATCAGATATAATCTTGTGCGGTGACTAGGGGGTGTTGAGTCCAGTTAACTGAGCAGGGAGTAGGCCTTGTCTATTACATATTTGGCTTATGGAGCGGTGTCTGAGCTAATTTCAAACCCTTGTTTTATGCATCACCCCACCTCACCTTTCCGGTTAAGCAGCCATAGTGTGTCTTCTAAAGGTGTGCCTCTGTTCTCTTTTGTAATTCAGTTCAAGTTTAGCGATTTTGACATTCCCTCTATAAGCGATATCTTAGGATAAGTGCCTTTTTCTGTGTGACTTATTTCACTTAGAATCATCGTACCTAAATCCACTCATCATGCTGCTAACTAGCCTTATGACATTGATTTCATGGCTGAGTGATATTCCATTGTGCCAAGTACCACCATTTCTTTATCCATTTTTCTCTTTCCTGGGATATTGAAAGTGTACCGAAGCGGAGGTTCTTGGCAACAGAGCAGCCGTAAAGTTTGGGGTGCCTGTGTCTTGTTGATTTTTAGTTTTCCCAATTTATACGCCCATGAGTGGAAGTGCCCTATGCTCTCTACACTGTGTTTATTACTTGTTTCAGGACACACCGTACTCTTCTCCAGAGTGCCTGTTGGCAATTTACATCCCGCCCATCAGCGTAGCAAGGCTCCCATGTCTCCATGGCCTGTCCTGCTTTTCTGGTTTTTACAGTTTGTTCAGCATGGCCCTTTTGACCGAGGGCAAGCGAGACTTCTTTGTAGCGCTGATTTGCCCTTCCGGCTTGCTTGGTTGGCCAAAAAGGGCGTATGCGTTTTTTCCTGAATATATTCAGGAAAAAACGCATACGCCCTTTTTGGCCAAGGGCATCATTGTCAACGTTTTGCCGCTTTTCATGTGCTTTAAAGGCGAGTCGAATCTACCTCCTGAAATCTGTTTCCTGCAAATCTGCCTTGCTTTCAAATCCTCTTCGTTGCCTTCCCTCAATATATTTGTGGACGAGAGTTCTCATTTATAACTCTGCACGTTTGTGAATTGTAGTGCCCCTGAGCTCCATTTGTCTCCTCGCTTTTTTGGGAGCTGGCCGCAAAAGCGCAGGATTGCTTCAGGCCCTATTTTGGTTCTGGGGGGCAGGCTGAGCCTGTTGTTCATTCTTCTTCCTGATGGGAAAATGGAGTGACCTACGCCTGTCCCAACACCTAGGGCTCGTCTCTCGTTGGTTCCGCGTCTTCCCGTTCATCCTCAGGACAAATTGCAACCTGTACAATCAGGAGGTTAAAGGTGCTGATTCTCCAAGTAGGGAGATGGTTGGTCAAGCAGCTGGAATGGCGAACCCGAGCACAGGGAGAGGAGAAATGAGGTGCGTTTTAGAAACCTTTCCCGATCTCATGGCATACCATCTTCTGGGTTTCCCATGCATGTTTTGATGTAGGAAGATGCCCTTGTACCTGGAGATTTGAGACCCATGGGGTGTGTTCCCGCAGTTTTACTTTAAAGTATCTGAGTTTGCTCACCCAACCTCACCAATCCTCTCAGCCCCAAGAGTGTCCAGCCTTATGTCTCATCCAGCTGTGGGTCTAGATATGGTCAATCCAGGTTGCATCAGAGACCCTGAACGGATTTTGTAAGAATTTCTCTCTCTTTCACTGTCTTTGTTTTGTGGGTTTTTTAAAGTAATTTATGTTTAGAATCGGGCTTGGGTGCTTTTCCCTGCTGTGTTGATGCCGCTTTACACCCTCTTGATTCACTTGCAGAGAGATATCGATACATAGGTTTTCAGATTCTTACTAGTCAGATATATTCTTGTGTGGTGACTAGGGTGTGTTGAGTCCAGTTCACTGAGCAGGGAGTAGGCCTTGTCTATTACATATTTGGCTTATGGAGCGGTCTCTGAGCTAATTTCAAACCCTTGTTTTATGCATCACCCCACCTCACCTTTCCCGTTAAGCAGCCATAGTGTGTCTTCTAAAGGTGTGACTCTGTTCTGTTTTGTAATTCAGTTCAAGTGTAGCCATTTTAACATTCCCTCTATAAGCGATATCTTAGGATAAGTGTCTTTTTCTGTGTGACTTATTTCACTTAGAATCATCGTCGCTAAATCCACTCATCATGCTGCTAACTAGCCTTATGACATTTATTTCATGGCTGAGTGACATTCCATTGTGCCAATTACCACCATTTGTTTATCCATTTTTTTCTTTCCTGGGATATTGAAGGTGTACCGAAGTGGAGGTTCTTGGAAACAGAGCAGCTGTAAATTTTGGGGTGCCTGTGTCTTGTTGATTTTTAGTTTTCCCAATTTATACGCCCATGAGTGGAAGTGCCCTATGCTCTCTACGCTGTGTTTATTACTTGTTTCAGGACAAACCGTACTCTTCTCCAGAGTGCCTGTTGGCAATTTACATCCCGCCCATCAGCGTAGCAAGGCTCCCATGTCTCCATGGCCTGTCCTGCTTTTCTGGTTTTTACTGTTTGTTCAGCATGGCCCTTTTGACCGAGGGCAAGCGAGACTTCTTTGTAGCGCTGATTTGCCCTTCCGGCTTGCTTGGTTGGCCAAAAAGGGCGTATGCGTTTTTTCCTGAATATATTCAGGAAAAAACGCATACGCCCTTTTTGGCCAAGGGCATCATTGTCAACGTTTTGCCGCTTTTCATGTGCTTTAAAGGCGAGTCGAATCTACCTCCTGAAATCTGTTTCCTGCAAATCTGCCTTGCTTTCAAATCCTCTTCGTTGCCTTCCCTCAATATATTTGTGGACGAGAGTTCTCATTTATAACTCTGCACGTTTGTGAATTGCAGTGCCCCTGAGCTCCATTTGTCTACTCGCTTTTTTGGGAGCTGGCCGCAAAAGCTCAGGATTGCTTCAGGCCCTATTTTGGTTCTGGGGGGCAGGCTGAGCCTGTGGTTCATTCTTCTTCCTGATGGAAAAATGGAGTGACCTGTGCCTGTCCCAACACCTCGGGCTAGTCTCTCGTTGGTTGCCCGTCTTCCCCTTCATCCTCAGGAAAATTGCAACCTGGAAGATACAGGATTTTAAAGATGCTGATTCTCCAGGTAGGGAGATGGTGAATCAAGCGGCTGGAATGGGGAACCCGAGCACAAGGAGAGGAGAAATGAGGTGCGTTTTAGAAACCTTTCCCGATCTCACGGCATACCATCTTCTGGGTTTCACATGCATGTTTGGATGTAGGAAGATGCCCTTGTACCTGGAGATTTGAGACCCATGGGGTGGGTACCCCGCGGTATTACTTTAAAGTATCTGCGTTTGCTCACCCAACCTCACCAATCCTCTCAGCCCCAAGAGTGTCCAGCCTTATGTCTCATCCAGCTGTGGGTCTAGATATGGTCAATCCAGGTTGCATCAGAGACCCTGAACGGATTTTGTAAGAATTTCTCTCTCTTTCACTGTCTTTGCTTTGTGGGTTTTTTAAAGTAATGTATGTTTAGAATGGGGTTTGGCTGCTTTTCCCTGCTGTGTTTATGCCGCTTTACACCCTCTTGATTCACTTGCAGAGAGATATCAATACACAGGTTTTCAGATTCATACTAGTCAGATATATTCTTGTGCGGTGACTAGGGGGTGTTGAGTCCAGTTCACTGAGCAGGGAGTAGGCCTTGTCTATTACATATTTGGCTTATGGAGCGGTCTCTGAGCTAATTTCAAACCCTTGTTTTATGCATCACCCCACCTCACCTTTCCCGTTAAGCAGCCATAGTGTGTCTTCTAAAGGTGTGACTCTGTTCTGTTTTGTAATTCAGTTCAAGTGTAGCGATTTTGACATTCCCTCTATAAGCGATATCTTAGGATAAGTGTCTTTTTCTGTGTGACTTATTTCACTTAGAATCATCGTACCTAAATCCACTCATCATGCTGCTAACTAGCCTTATGACATTGATTTCATGGCTGAGTGACATTCCATTGTGCCAAGTACCACCATTTGTTTATCCATTTTTCTCTTTCCTGGGATATTGAAGGTGTACCGAAGTGGAGGTTCTTGGAAACAGAGCAGCTGTAAATTTTGGGGTGCCTGTGTCTTGTTGATTTTTAGTTTTCCCAATTTATACGCCCATGAGTGGAAGTGCCCTATGCTCTCTAAGCTGTGTTTATTACTTGTTTCAGGACACACCGTACACTTCTCCAGAGTGCCTGTTGGCAATTTACATCCCGCCCATCAGCGTAGCAAGGCTCGCATGTCTCCATGGCCTGTCCTGCTTTTCTGGTTTTTACACTTTGTTCAGCATGGCCCTTTTGACCGAGGGCAAGCGAGACTTCTTTGTAGCGCTGATTTGCCCTTCCGGCTTGCTTGGTTGGCCAAAAAGGGCGTATGCGTTTTTTCCTGAATATATTCAGGAAAAAACGCATACGCCCTTTTTGGCCAAGGGCATCATTGTCAACGTTTTGCCGCTTTTCATGTGCTTTACAGGCGAGTCGAATCTACATCCTGAAATCTGTTTCCTGAAAATCTGCCTTGCTTTCAAATCCTCTTCGTTGCCTTCCCTCAATATATTTGTGGACGAGAGTTCTCATTTATAACTCTGCACGTTTGTGAATTGCAGTGCCCCTGAGCTCCATTTGTCTACTCGCTTTTTTGGGAGCTGGCCGCAAAAGCGCAGCATTGCTTCAGGCCCTATTTTGGTTCTGGGGGGCAGGCTGAGCCTGTGGTTCATTCTTCTTCCTGATGGAAAAATGGAGTGACCTGTGCCTGTCCCAACACCTAGGGCTAGTCTCTCATTGGTTGCCCGTCTTCCCGTTCATCCTCAGGAAAATTGCAACCTGTACGATACAGGAGTTTAAAGATGCTGATTCTCCAAGTAGGGAGATGGTGAATCAAGCGGCTGGAATGGGGAACCCGAGCACAAGGAGAGGAGAAATGAGGTGCGTTTTAGAAACCTTTCCCGATCTCACGGCATACCATCTTCTGGGTTTCACATGCATGTTTGGATGTAGGAAGATGCCCTTGTACCTGGAGATTTGAGACCCATGGGGTGGGTACCCCGCGGTATTACTTTAAAGTATCTGCGTTTGCTCACCCAACCTCACCAATCCTCTCAGCCCCAAGAGTGTCCAGCCTTATGTCTCATCCAGCTGTGGGTCTAGATATGGTCAATCCAGGTTGCATCAGAGACCCTGAATGGATTTTGTAAGAATTTCTCTCTCTTTCACTGTCTTTGCTTTGTGGCTTTTTTAAAGTAATGTATGTTTAGAATGGGGTTTGGCTGCTTTTCCCTGCTGCGTTTATGCCGCTTTACACCCTCTTGATTCACTTGCAGAGAGATATCAATACACAGGTTTTCAGATTCATACTAGTCAGATATATTCTTGTGCGGTGACTAGGGGGTGTTGAGTCCAGTTCACTGAGCAGGGAGTAGGCCTTGTCTATTACATATTTGGCTTATGGAGCGGTCTCTGAGCTAATTTCAAACACTTGTTTTATGCATCACCCCACCTCACCTTTCCGGTTAAGCAGCCATAGTGTGTCTTCTAAAGGTGTGCCTCTGTTCTGTTTTGTAATTCAGTTCAAGTGTAGCGATTTTGACATTCCCTCTATAAGCGATATCTTAGGATAAGTGCCTTTTTCTGTGTGACTTATTTCACTTAGAATCATCGTACCTAAATCCACTCATCATGCTGCTAACTAGCCTTATGACATTGATTTCATGCCTGAGTGATATTCCATTGTGCCAAGTACCACCATTTGTTTATCCATTTTTCTCTTTCCTGGGATATTGAAGGTGTACCGAAGCGGAGGTTCCTGGCAACAGAACAGCCGTAAAGTTTGGGGTGCCTGTGTCTTGTTGATTTTTAGTTTTCCCAATTTATACGCCCATGAGTGGAAGTGCCCTATGCTCTCTACGCAGTGTTTATTACTTGTTTCAGGACACACCGTACACTTCTCCAGAGTGCCTGTTGACAATTTACATCCCGCCCATCAGCGTAGCAAGGCTCCCATGTCTCCATGGCCTGTCCTGCTTTTCTGGTTTTTACACTTTCTTCAGCATGGCCCTTTTGACCTAGGGAAAGCGAGACTTCTTTGTAGCGCTGATTTGCCCTTCCGGCTTGCTTGGTTGGCCAAAAAGGGCGTATGCGTTTTTTCCTGAATATATTCAGGAAAAAACGCATACGCCCTTTTTGGCCAAGGGCCTCATTGTCAACGTTTTGCCGCTTTTCATGTGCTTTACAGGCGAGTCGAATCTACCTCCTGAAATCTGTTTCCTGCAAATCTGCCTTGCTTTCAAATCCTCTTCGTTGCCTTCCCTCAATATATTTGTGGACGAGAGTTCTCATTTATAACTCTGCACGTTTGTGAATTGCAGTGCCCCTGAGCTCCATTTGTCTACTCGCTTTTTTGGGAGCTGGCCGCAAAAGCTCAGGATTGCTTCAGGCCCTATTTTGGTTCTGGGGGGCAGGCTGAGCCTGTGGTTCATTCTTCTTCCTGATGGAAAAATGGAGTGACCTGTGCCTGTCCCAACACCTCGGGCTAGTCTCTCGTTGGTTGCCCGTCTTCCCCTTCATCCTCAGGAAAATTGCAACCTGGAAGATACAGGATTTTAAAGATGCTGATTCTCCAGGTAGGGAGATGGTGAATCAAGCGGCTGGAATGGGGAACCCGAGCACAAGGAGAGGAGAAATGAGGTGCGTTTTAGAAACCTTTCCCGATCTCACGGCATACCATCTTCTGGGTTTCACATGCATGTTTGGATGTAGGAAGATGCCCTTGTACCTGGAGATTTGAGACCCATGGGGTGGGTACCCCGCGGTATTACTTTAAAGTATCTGCGTTTGCTCACCCAACCTCACCAATCCTCTCAGCCCCAAGAGTGTCCAGCCTTATGTCTCATCCAGCTGTGTGTCTAGATATGGTCAATCCAGGTTGCATCAGAGACCCTGAACGGATTTTGTAAGAATTTCTCTCTCTTTCACTGTCTTTGCTTTGTGGGTTTTTTAAAGTAATGTATGTTTAGAATGGGGTTTGGCTGCTTTTCCCTGCTGTGTTTATGCCGCTTTACACCCTCTTGATTCACTTGCAGAGAGATATCAATACACAGGTTTTCAGATTCATACTAGTCAGATATATTCTTGTGCGGTGACTAGGGGGTGTTGAGTCCAGTTCACTGAGCAGGGAGTAGGCCTTGTCTATTACATATTTGGCTTATGGAGCGGTCTCTGAGCTAATTTCAAACCCTTGTTTTATGCATCACCCCACCTCACCTTTCCCGTTAAGCAGCCATAGTGTGTCTTCTAAAGGTGTGACTCTGTTCTGTTTTGTAATTCAGTTCAAGTGTAGCGATTTTGACATTCCCTCTATAAGCGATATCTTAGGATAAGTGTCTTTTTCTGTGTGACTTATTTCACTTAGAATCATCGTACCTAAATCCACTCATCATGCTGCTAACTAGCCTTATGACATTGATTTCATGGCTGAGTGACATTCCATTGTGCCAAGTACCACCATTTGTTTATCCATTTTTCTCTTTCCTGGGATATTGAAGGTGTACCGAAGTGGAGGTTCTTGGAAACAGAGCAGCTGTAAATTTTGGGGTGCCTGTGTCTTGTTGATTTTTAGTTTTCCCAATTTATACGCCCATGAGTGGAAGTGCCCTATGCTCTCTAAGCTGTGTTTATTACTTGTTTCAGGACACACCGTACACTTCTCCAGAGTGCCTGTTGGCAATTTACATCCCGCCCATCAGCGTAGCAAGGCTCGCATGTCTCCATGGCCTGTCCTGCTTTTCTGGTTTTTACACTTTGTTCAGCATGGCCCTTTTGACCGAGGGCAAGCGAGACTTCTTTGTAGCGCTGATTTGCCCTTCCGGCTTGCTTGGTTGGCCAAAAAGGGCGTATGCGTTTTTTCCTGAATATATTCAGGAAAAAACGCATACGCCCTTTTTGGCCAAGGGCATCATTGTCAACGTTTTGCCGCTTTTCATGTGCTTTACAGGCGAGTCGAATCTACATCCTGAAATCTGTTTCCTGAAAATCTGCCTTGCTTTCAAATCCTCTTCGTTGCCTTCCCTCAATATATTTGTGGACGAGAGTTCTCATTTATAACTCTGCACGTTTGTGAATTGCAGTGCCCCTGAGCTCCATTTGTCTACTCGCTTTTTTGGGAGCTGGCCGCAAAAGCGCAGCATTGCTTCAGGCCCTATTTTGGTTCTGGGGGGCAGGCTGAGCCTGTGGTTCATTCTTCTTCCTGATGGAAAAATGGAGTGACCTGTGCCTGTCCCAACACCTAGGGCTAGTCTCTCATTGGTTGCCCGTCTTCCCGTTCATCCTCAGGAAAATTGCAACCTGTACGATACAGGAGTTTAAAGATGCTGATTCTCCAAGTAGGGAGATGGTGAATCAAGCGGCTGGAATGGGGAACCCGAGCACAAGGAGAGGAGAAATGAGGTGCGTTTTAGAAACCTTTCCCGATCACACGGCATACCATCTTCTGGGTTTCACATGCATGTTTGGATGTAGGAAGATGCCCTTGTACCTGGAGATTTGAGACCCATGGGGTGGGTACCCCGCGGTATTACTTTAAAGTATCTGCGTTTGCTCACCCAACCTCACCAATCCTCTCAGCCCCAAGAGTGTCCAGCCTTATGTCTCATCCAGCTGTGGGTCTAGATATGGTCAATCCAGGTTGCATCAGAGACCCTGAATGGATTTTGTAAGAATTTCTCTCTCTTTCACTGTCTTTGCTTTGTGGCTTTTTTAAAGTAATGTATGTTTAGAATGGGGTTTGGCTGCTTTTCCCTGCTGCGTTTATGCCGCTTTACACCCTCTTGATTCACTTGCAGAGAGATATCAATACACAGGTTTTCAGATTCATACTAGTCAGATATATTCTTGTGCGGTGACTAGGGGGTGTTGAGTCCAGTTCACTGAGCAGGGAGTAGGCCTTGTCTATTACATATTTGGCTTATGGAGCGGTCTCTGAGCTAATTTCAAACACTTGTTTTATGCATCACCCCACCTCACCTTTCCGGTTAAGCAGCCATAGTGTGTCTTCTAAAGGTGTGCCTCTGTTCTGTTTTGTAATTCAGTTCAAGTGTAGCGATTTTGACATTCCCTCTATAAGCGATATCTTAGGATAAGTGCCTTTTTCTGTGTGACTTATTTCACTTAGAATCATCGTACCTAAATCCACTCATCATGCTGCTAACTAGCCTTATGACATTGATTTCATGGCTGAGTGATATTCCATTGTGCCAAGTACCACCATTTGTTTATCCATTTTTCTCTTTCCTGGGATATTGAAGGTGTACCGAAGCGGAGGTTCCTGGCAACAGAACAGCCGTAAAGTTTGGGGTGCCTGTGTCTTGTTGATTTTTAGTTTTCCCAATTTATACGCCCATGAGTGGAAGTGCCCTATGCTCTCTACGCAGTGTTTATTACTTGTTTCAGGACACACCGTACACTTCTCCAGAGTGCCTGTTGACAATTTACATCCCGCCCATCAGCGTAGCAAGGCTCCCATGTCTCCATGGCCTGTCCTGCTTTTCTGGTTTTTACACTTTCTTCAGCATGGCCCTTTTGACCTAGGGAAAGCGAGACTTCTTTGTAGCGCTGATTTGCCCTTCCGGCTTGCTTGGTTGGCCAAAAAGGGCGTATGCGTTTTTTCCTGAATATATTCAGGAAAAAACGCATACGCCCTTTTTGGCCAAGGGCCTCATTGTCAACGTTTTGCCGCTTTTCATGTGCTTTACAGGCGAGTCGAATCTACCTCCTGAAATCTGTTTCCTGCAAATCTGCCTTGCTTTCAAATCCTCTTCGTTGCCTTCCCTCAATATATTTGTGGACGAGAGTTCTCATTTATAACTCTGCACGTTTGTGAATTGCAGTGCCCCTGAGCTCCATTTGTCTCCTCGCTTTTTTGGGAGCTGGCCGCAAAAGCGCAGGATTGCTTCAGGCCCTATTTTGGTTCTGGGGGGCAGGCTGAGCCTGTGGTTCATTCTTCTTCCTGATGGGAAAATGGAGTGACCTGTGCCTGTCCCAACACCTAGGGCTAGTCTCTCGTTGTTTCCCCGTCTTCCCCTTCATCCTCAGGACAAATTGCAACCTGGACGAAACAGGAGGTTAAAGGTGCTGATTCTCCAATTAGGGAGATGGTTAGTCAAGTGGCTGGAATGGGGAACTTGTGCACAAGGAGAGGAGAAATGAGGTGCGTTTTAGAAACCTTTCCCGATCTCATGGCATACCATCTTCTGGGTTTCCCATGCATGTTTTGATGTAGGAAGATGCCCTTGTACCTGGAGATTTGAGACCCATGGGGTGTGTTCCCCGCAGTTTTACTTTAAAGTATCTGCGTTTGCTCACCCAACCTCACCAATCCTCTCAGCCCCAAGAGTGTCCAGCCTTATGTCTCATCCAGCTGTGGGTCTAGATATGGTCAATCCAGGTTGCATCAGAGACCCTGAACGGATTTTGTAAGAATTTCTCTCTCTTTCACTGTCTTTGCTTTGTGGGTTTTTTAAAGTAATGTATGTTTAGAATGGGGTTTGGCTGCTTTTCCCTGCTGCGTTTATGCCGCTTTACACCCTCTTGATTCACTTGCAGAGAGATATCAATACACAGGTTTTCAGATTCATACTAGTCAGATATATTCTTGTGCGGTGACTAGGGGGTGTTGAGTCCAGTTCACTGAGCAGGGAGTAGGCCTTGTCTATTACATATTTGGCTTATGGAGCGGTCTCTGAGCTAATTTCAAACCCTTGTTTTATGCATCACCCCACCTCACCTTTCCCGTTAAGCAGCCATAGTGTGTCTTCTAAAGGTGTGACTCTGTTCTGTTTTGTAATTCAGTTCAAGTGTAGCGATTTTGACATTCCCTCTATAAGCGATATCTTAGGATAAGTGTCTTTTTCTGTGTGACTTATTTCACTTAGAATCATCGTACCTAAATCCACTCATCATGCTGCTAACTAGCCTTATGACATTGATTTCATGGCTGAGTGACATTCCATTGTGCCAAGTACCACCATTTGTTTATCCATTTTTCTCTTTCCTGGGATATTGAAGGTGTACCGAAGTGGAGGTTCTTGGAAACAGAGCAGCTGTAAATTTTGGGGTGCCTGTGTCTTGTTGATTTTTAGTTTTCCCAATTTATACGCCCATGAGTGGAAGTGCCCTATGCTCTCTAAGCTGTGTTTATTACTTGTTTCAGGACACACCGTACACTTCTCCAGAGTGCCTGTTGGCAATTTACATCCCGCCCATCAGCGTAGCAAGGCTCGCATGTCTCCATGGCCTGTCCTGCTTTTCTGGTTTTTACACTTTTTTCAGCATGGCCCTTTTGACCGAGGGCAAGCGAGACTTCTTTGTAGCGCTGATTTGCCCTTCCGGCTTGCTTGGTTGGCCAAAAAGGGCGTATGCGTTTTTTCCTGAATATATTCAGGAAAAACCGCATACGCCCTTTTTGGCCAAGGGCATCATTGTCAACGTTTTGCCGCTTTTCATGTGCTTTACAGGCGAGTCGAATCTACATCCTGAAATCTGTTTCCTGAAAATCTGCCTTGCTTTCAAATCCTCTTCGTTGCCTTCCCTCAATATATTTGTGGACGAGAGTTCTCATTTATAACTCTGCACGTTTGTGAATTGCAGTGCCCCTGAGCTCCATTTGTCTACTCGCTTTTTTGGGAGCTGGCCGCAAAAGCGCAGGATTGCTTCAGGCCCTATTTTGGTTCTGGGGGGCAGGCTGAGCCTGTGGTTCATTCTTCTTCCTGATGGAAAAATGGAGTGACCTGTGCCTGTCCCAACACCTAGGGCTAGTCTCTCGTTGGTTGCCCGTCTTCCCGTTCATCCTCAGGAAAATTGCAACCTGTACGATACAGGAGTTTAAAGATGCTGATTCTCCAAGTAGGGAGATGGTGAATCAAGCGGCTGGAATGGGGAAACCGAGCACAAGGAGAGGAGAAATGAGGTGCGTTTTAGAAACCTTTCCCGATCTCATGGCATACCATCTTCTGGGTTTCCCATGCATGTTTTGATGTAGGAAGATTCCCTTGTACCTGGAGATTTGAGACCCATGGGGTGGGTACCCCACGGTGTTACTTTAAAGTATCTGCATTTGCTCACCCGACCTCACCAATCCTCTCAGCCCCAAGAGTGTCCAGCCTTATGTCTCATCCAGCTGTGGGTCTAGATATGGTCAATCCAGGTTGCATCAGAGAACCTGAACGGATTTTGTAAGAATTTCTCTCTCTTTCACTGTCTTTGCTTTGTGGGTTTTTTAAAGTAATGTATGTTTAGAATGGGGTTTGGCTGCTTTTCCCTGCTGTGTTTATGCCGCTTTACACCCTCTTGATTCACTTGCAGAGAGATATCGATACATAGGTTTTCAGATTCATACTAATCAGATATAATCTTGTGCGGTGACTAGGGGGTGTTGAGTCCAGTTCACAGAGCAGGCAGTAGGCCTTGTCTATTACATATTTGGCTTATGGAGCGGTGTCTGAGCTAATTTCAAACCCTTGTTTTATGCATCACCCCACCTCACCTTTCCGGTTAAGCAGCCATAGTGTGTCTTCTAAAGGTGTGCCTCTGTTCTGTTTTGTAATTCAGTTCAAGTTTAGCGATTTTGACATTCCCTCTATAAGCGATATCTTAGGATAAGTGCCTTTTTCTGTGTGACTTATTTCACTTAGAATCATCGTACCTAAATCCACTCATCATGCTGCTAACTAGCCTTATGACATTGATTTCATGGCTGAGTGATATTCCATTGTGCCAAGTACCACCGTTTGTTTATCCATTTTTCTCTTTCCTGGGATATTGAAGGTGTACCGAAGCGGAGGTTCCTGGCAACAGAACAGCCGTAAAGTTTGGGGTGCCTGTGTCTTGTTGATTTTTAGTTTTCCCAATTTATACGCCCATGAGTGGAAGTGCCCTATGCTCTCTACGCTGTGTTTATTACTTGTTTCAGGACACACCGTACACTTCTCCAGAGTGCCTGTTGGCAATTTACATCCCGCCCATCAGCGTAGCAAGGCTCCCATGTCTCCATGGCCTGTCCTGCTTTTCTGGTTTTTACACTTTCTTCAGCATGGCCCTTTTGACCTAGGGAAAGCGAGACTTCTTTGTAGCGCTAATTTCCCCTTCCGGCTTGCTTGGTTGGCCAAAAAGGGCGTATGCGTTTTTTCCTGAATATATTCAGGAAAAAACGCATACGCCCTTTTTGGCCAAGGGCCTCATTGTCAACGTTTTGCCGCTTTTCATGTGCTTTACAGGCGAGTCAAATCTACCTCCTGAAATCTGTTTCCTGCAAATCTGCCTTGCTTTCAAATCCTCTTCGTTGCCTTCCCTCAATATATTTGTGGACGAGAGTTCTCATTTATAACTCTGCACGTTTGTGAATTGCAGTGCCCCTGAGCTCCATTTGTCTCCTCGCTTTTTTGGGAGCTGGCCGCAAAAGCGCAGGATTGCTTCAGGCCCTATTTTGGTTCTGGGGGGCAGGCTGAGCCTGTGGTTCATTCTTCTTCCTGATGGGAAAATGGAGTGACCTGTGCCTGTCCCAACACCTAGGGCTAGTCTCTCGTTGTTTCCCCATCTTCCCCTTCATCCTCAGGACAATTTGCAACCTGGACGAAACAGGAGGTTAAAGGTGCTGATTCTCCAATTAGGGAGATGGTTAGTCAAGTGGCTGGAATGGCGAACTTGTGCACAAGGAGAGGAGAAATGAGGTGCGTTTTAGAAACGTTTCCCGATCTCATGGCATACCATCTTCTGGGTTTCCCATGCATGTTTTGATGTAGGAAGATTCCCTTGTACCTGGAGATTTGAGACCCATGGGGTGGGTACCCCGCGGTGTTACTTTAAAGTATCTGCATTTGCTCACCCGACCTCACCAATCCTCTCAGCCCCAAGAGTGTCCAGCCTTATGTCTCATCCAGCTGTGGGTCTAGATATGGTCAATCCAGGTTGCATCAGAGACCCTGAACGCATTTTGTAAGAATTTCTCTCTCTTTCACTGTCTTTGCTTTGTGGGTTTTTTAAAGTAATGTATGTTTAGAATGGGGTTTGGCTGCTTTTCCCTGCTGTGTTTATGCCGCTTTACACCCTCTTGATTCACTTGCAGAGAGATATCGATACATAGGTTTTCAGATTCTTACTACTCAGATATATGCTTGTGTGGTGACTAGGGTGTGTTGAGTCCAGTTCACTGAGCAGGGAGTAGGCCTTGTCTATTACATATTTGGCTTATGGAGCGGTCTCTGATCTAATTTCAAACCCTTGTTTTATGCATCACCCCACCTCACCTTTCCGGTTAAGCAGCCATAGTGTGTCTTCTAAAGGTGTGCCTCTGTTCTGTTTTGTAATTCAGTTCAAGTGTAGCGATTTTGACATTCCCTCTATAAGCGATATCTTAGGATAAGTGCATTTTTCTGTGTGAATTATTTCACTTAGAATCATCGTACCTAAATCCACTCATCATGCTGCTAACTAGCCTTATGACATTGATTTCATGGCTGAGTGATATTCCATTGTGCCAAGTACCACCATTTGTTTATCCATTTTTCTCTTTCCTGGGATATTGAAGGTGTACCGAAGTGGAGGTTTTTGGAAACAGAGCAGCCATAAAGTTTGGGGTGCCTGTGTCTTGTTGATTTTTAGTTTTCCCAATTTATACGCCCATGAGTGGAAGTGCCCTATGCTCTCTACGCTGTGTTTATTACTTGTTTCAGGACACACCGTACACTTCTCCAGAGTGCCTGTTGGCAATTTACATCCCGCCCATCAGCGTAGCAAGGCTCCCATGTCTCCATGGCCTGTCCTGCTTTTCTGGTTTTTACACTTTGTTCAGCATAGCCCTTTTGACCGAGGGAAAGCGAGACTTCTTTGTAGCGCTGATTTGCCCTTCCGGCTTGCTTGGTTGGCCAAAAAGGGCGTATGCGTTTTTTCCTGAATATATTCAGGAAAAAACGCATACGCCCTTTTTGGCCAAGGGCCTCATTGTCAACGTTTTGCCGCTTTTCATGTGCTTTACAGGCGAGTCGAATCTACATCCTGAAATCTGTTTCCTGAAAATCTGCCTTGCTTTCAAATCCTCTTCGTTGCCTTCCCTCAATATATTTGTGGACGAGAGTTCTCATTGATAACTCTGCACGTTTGTGAATTGCAGTGCCCCTGAGCTCCATTTGTCTCCTCGCTTTTTTGGGAGCTGGCCGCAAAAGCGCAGGATTGCTTCAGGCCCTATTTTGGTTCTGGGGGGCAGGCTGAGCCTGTGGTTCATTCTTCTTCCTGATGGGAAAATGGAGTGACCTGTGCCTGTCCCAACACCTAGGGCTAGTCTCTCGTTGTTTCCCCGTCTTCCCCTTCATCCTCAGGACAAATTGCAACCTGGACGAAATAGGAGGTTAAAGGTGCTGATTCTCCAAGTAGGGAGATGGTTGGTCAAGCAGCTGGAATGGCGAACCCGAGCACAAGGAGAGGAGAAATGAGGTGCGTTTTAGAAACTTTTCCCGATCTCACGGCATACCATCTTCTGGGTTTCCCATGCATGTTTTGATGTAGGAAGATGCCCTTGTACCTGGAGATTTGAGACCCATGGGGTGGGTACCCCGCGGTGTTACTTTAAAGTATCTGCATTTGCTCACCCGACCTCACCAATCCTCTCAGCCCCAAGAGTGTCCAGCCTTATGTCTCATCCAGCTGTGGGTCTAGATATGGTCAATCCAGGTTGCATCAGAGAACCTGAACGCATTTTGTAAGAATTTCTCTCTCTTTCACTGTCTTTGCTTTGTGGGTTTTTTAAAGTAATGTATGTTTAGAATGGGGTTTGGCTGCTTTTCCCTGCTGTGTTTATGCCGCTTTACACCCTCTTGATTCACTTGCAGAGAGATATCGATACATAGGTTTTCAGATTCATACTAATCAGATATAATCTTGTGCGGTGACTAGGGGGTGTTGAGTCCAGTTAACTGAGCAGGGAGTAGGCCTTGTCTATTACATATTTGGCTTATGGAGCGGTGTCTGAGCTAATTTCAAACCCTTGTTTTATGCATCACCCCACCTCACCTTTCCGGTTAAGCAGCCATAGTGTGTCTTCTAAAGGTGTGCCTCTGTTCTGTTTTGTAATTCAGTTCAAGTGTAGCGATTTTGACATTCCCTCTATAAGCGATATCTTAGGATAAGTGCCTTTTTCTGTGTGACTTATTTCACTTAGAATCATCGTACCTAAATCCACTCATCATGCTGCTAACTAGCCTTATGACATTGATTTCATGGCTGAGTGATATTCCATTGTGCCAAGTACCACCATTTGTTTATCCATTTTTCTCTTTCCTGGGATATTGAAGGTGTACCGAAGCGGAGGTTCTTGGCAACAGAGCAGCCGTAAAGTTTGGGGTGCCTGTGTCTTGTTGATTTTTAGATTTCCCAATTTATACGCCCATGAGTGGAAGTGCCCTATGCTCTCTACACTGTGTTTATTACTTGTTTCAGGACACACCGTACTCTTCTCCAGAGTGCCTGTTGGCAATTTACATCCCGCCCATCAGCGTAGCAAGGCTCCCATGTCTCCATGGCCTGTCCTGCTTTTCTGGTTTTTACAGTTTGTTCAGCATGGCCCTTTTGACCGAGGGCAAGCGAGACTTCTTTGTAGCGCTGATTTGCCCTTCCGGCTTGCTTGGTTGGCCAAAAAGGGCGTATGCGTTTTTTCCTGAATATATTCAGGAAAAAACGCATACGCCCTTTTTGGCCAAGGGCATCATTGTCAACGTTTTGCCGCTTTTCATGTGCTTTAAAGGCGAGTCGAATCTACCTCCTGAAATCTGTTTCCTGCAAATCTGCCTTGCTTTCAAATCCTCTTCGTTGCCTTCCCTCAATATATTTGTGGACGAGAGTTCTCATTTATAACTCTGCACGTTTGTGAATTGTAGTGCCCCTGAGCTCCATTTGTCTCCTCGCTCTTTTGGGAGCTGGCCGCAAAAGCGCAGGATTGCTTCAGGCCCTATTTTGGTTCTGGGGGGCAGGCTGAGCCTGTGGTTCATTCTTCTTCCTGATGGGAAAATGGAGTGACCTACGCCTGTCCCAACACCTAGGGCTCGTCTCTCGTTGGTTCCGCGTCTTCCCGTTCATCCTCAGGACAAATTGCAACCTGTACAATCAGGAGGTTAAAGGTGCTGATTCTCCAAGTAGGGAGATGGTTGGTCAAGCAGCTGGAATGGCGAACCCGAGCACAAGGAGAGGAGAAATGAGGTGCGTTTTAGAAACCTTTCCCGATCTCATGGCATACCATCTTCTGGGTTTCCCATGCATGTTTTGATGTAGGAAGATGCCCTTGTACCTGGAGATTTGAGACCCATGGGGTGTGTTCCCCGCAGTTTTACTTTAAAGTATCTGCGTTTGCTCACCCAACCTCACCAATCCTCTCAGCCCCAAGAGTGTCCAGCCTTATGTCTCATCCAGCTGTGGGTCTAGATATGGTCAATCCAGGTTGCATCAGAGACCCTGAACGGATTTTGTAAGAATTTCTCTCTCTTTCACTGTCTTTGTTTTGTGGGTTTTTTAAAGTAATTTATGTTTAGAATCGGGCTTGGCTGCTTTTCCCTGCTGTGTTGATGCCGCTTTACACCCTCTTGATTCACTTGCAGAGAGATATCGATACATAGGTTTTCAGATTCTTACTACTCAGATATATTCTTGTGTGGTGACTAGGGTGTGTTGAGTCCAGTTCACTGAGCAGGGAGTAGGCCTTGTCTATTACATATTTGGCTTATGGAGCGGTCTCTGAGCTAATTTCAAACCCTTGTTTTATGCATCACCCCACCTCACCTTTCCCGTTAAGCAGCCATAGTGTGTCTTCTAAAGGTGTGACTCTGTTCTGTTTTGTAATTCAGTTCAAGTGTAGCGATTTTAACATTCCCTCTATAAGCGATATCTTAGGATAAGTGTCTTTTTCTGTGTGACTTATTTCACTTAAAATCATCGTCGCTAAATCCACTCATCATGCTGCTAACTAGCCTTATGACATTTATTTCATGGCTGAGTGACATTCCATTGTGCCAATTACCACCATTTGTTTATCCATTTTTCTCTTTCCTGGGATATTGAAGGTGTACCGAAGTGGAGGTTCTTGGAAACAGAGCAGCTGTAAATTTTGGGGTGCCTGTGTCTTGTTGATTTTTAGTTTTCCCAATTTATACGCCCATGAGTGGAAGTGCCCTATGCTCTCTAAGCTGTGTTTATTACTTGTTTCAGGACACACCGTACTCTTCTCCAGAGTGCCTGTTGGCAATTTACATCCCGCCCATCAGCGTAGCAAGGCTCGCATGTCTCCATGGCCTGTCCTGCTTTTCTGGTTTTTACAAATTGTTCAGCATGGCCCTTTTGACCGAGGGCAAGCGAGACTTCTTTGTAGCGCTGATTTGCCCTTCCGGCTTGCTTGGTTGGCCAAAAACGGCGTATGCGTTTTTTCCTGAATATATTCAGGAAAAAACGCATACGCCCTTTTTGGCCAAGGGCATCATTGTCAACGTTTTGCCGCTTTTCATGTGCTTTAAAGGCGAGTCGAATCTACCTCCTGAAATCTGTTTCCTGCAAATCTGCCTTGCTTTCAAATCCTCTTCGTTGCCTTCCCTCAATATATTTGTGGACGAGAGTTCTCATTTATAACTCTGCACGTTTGTGAATTGCAGTGCCCCTGAGCTCCATTTGTCTACTCGCTTTTTTGGGAGCTGGCCGCAAAAGCGCAGGATTGCTTCAGGCCCTATTTTGGTTCTGGGGGGCAGGCTGAGCCTGTGGTTCATTCTTCTTCCTGATGGAAAAATGGAGTGACCTGTGCCTGTCCCAACACCTCGGGCTAGTCTCTCGTTGGTTGCCCGTCTTCCCCTTCATCCTCAGGAAAATTGCAACCTGGAAGATACAGGAGTTTAAAGATGCTGATTCTCCAGGTAGGGAGATGGTGAATCAAGCGGCTGGAATGGGGAACCCGAGCACAAGGAGAGGAGAAATGAGGTGCGTTTTAGAAACCTTTCCCGATCTCACGGCATACCATCTTCTGGGTTTCACATGCATGTTTGGATGTAGGAAGATGCCCTTGTACCTGGAGATTTGAGACCCATGGGGTGGGTACCCCGCGGTATTACTTTAAAGTATCTGCGTTTGCTCACCCAACCTCACCAATCCTCTCAGCCCCAAGAGTGTCCAGCCTTATGTCTCATCCAGCTGTGGGTCTAGATATGGTCAATCCAGGTTGCATCAGAGACCCTGAACGGATTTTGTAAGAATTTCTCTCTCTTTCACTGTCTTTGCTTTGTGGGTTTTTTAAAGTAATGTATGTTTAGAATGGGGTTTGGCTGCTTTTCCCTGCTGCGTTTATGCCGCTTTACACCCTCTTGATTCACTTGCAGAGAGATATCAATACACAGGTTTTCAGATTCATACTAGTCAGATATATTCTTGTGCGGTGACTAGGGGGTGTTGAGTCCAGTTCACTGAGCAGGGAGTAGGCCTTGTCTATTACATATTTGGCTTATGGAGCGGTCTCTGAGCTAATTTCAAACCCTTGTTTTATGCATCACCCCACCTCACCTTTCCCGTTAAGCAGCCATAGTGTGTCTTCTAAAGGTGTGACTCTGTTCTGTTTTGTAATTCAGTTCAAGTGTAGCGATTTTGACATTCCCTCTATAAGCGATATCTTAGGATAAGTGTCTTTTTCTGTGTGACTTATTTCACTTAGAATCATCGTACCTAAATCCACTCATCATGCTGCTAACTAGCCTTATGACATTGATTTCATGGCTGAGTGACATTCCATTGTGCCAAGTACCACCATTTGTTTATCCATTTTTCTCTTTCCTGGGATATTGAAGGTGTACCGAAGTGGAGGTTCTTGGAAACAGAGCAGCTGTAAATTTTGGGGTGCCTGTGTCTTGTTGATTTTTAGTTTTCCCAATTTATACGCCCATGAGTGGAAGTGCCCTATGCTCTCTAAGCTGTGTTTATTACTTGTTTCAGGACACACCGTACACTTCTCCAGAGTGCCTGTTGGCAATTTACATCCCGCCCATCAGCGTAGCAAGGCTCGCATGTCTCCATGGCCTGTCCTGCTTTTCTGGTTTTTACACTTTTTTCAGCATGGCCCTTTTGACCGAGGGCAAGCGAGACTTCTTTGTAGCGCTGATTTGCCCTTCCGGCTTGCTTGGTTGGCCAAAAAGGGCGTATGCGTTTTTTCCTGAATATATTCAGGAAAAACCGCATACGCCCTTTTTGGCCAAGGGCATCATTGTCAACGTTTTGCCGCTTTTCATGTGCTTTACAGGCGAGTCGAATCTACATCCTGAAATCTGTTTCCTGAAAATCTGCCTTGCTTTCAAATCCTCTTCGTTGCCTTCCCACAATATATTTGTGGACGAGAGTTCTCATTTATAACTCTGCACGTTTGTGAATTGCAGTGCCCCTGAGCTCCATTTGTCTACTCGCTTTTTTGGGAGCTGGCCGCAAAAGCGCAGGATTGCTTCAGGCCCTATTTTGGTTCTGGGGGGCAGGCTGAGCCTGTGGTTCATTCTTCTTCCTGATGGAAAAATGGAGTGACCTGTGCCTGTCCCAACACCTAGGGCTAGTCTCTCGTTGGTTGCCCGTCTTCCCGTTCATCCTCAGGAAAATTGCAACCTGTACGATACAGGAGTTTAAAGATGCTGATTCTCCAAGTAGGGAGATGGTGAATCAAGCGGCTGGAATGGGGAACCCGAGCACAAGGAGAGGAGAAATGAGGTGCGTTTTAGAAACCTTTCCCGATCTCATGGCATACCATCTTCTGGGTTTCCCATGCATGTTTTGATGTAGGAAGATTCCCTTGTACCTGGAGATTTGAGACCCATGGGGTGGGTACCCCACGGTGTTACTTTAAAGTATCTGCATTTGCTCACCCGACCTCACCAATCCTCTCAGCCCCAAGAGTGTCCAGCCTTATGTCTCATCCAGCTGTGGGTCTAGATATGGTCAATCCAGGTTGCATCAGAGAACCTGAACGGATTTTGTAAGAATTTCTCTCTCTTTCACTGTCTTTGCTTTGTGGGTTTTTTAAAGTAATGTATGTTTAGAATGGGGTTTGGCTGCTTTTCCCTGCTGTGTTTATGCCGCTTTACACCCTCTTGATTCACTTGCAGAGAGATATCGATACATAGGTTTTCAGATTCATACTAATCAGATATAATCTTGTGCGGTGACTAGGGGGTGTTGAGTCCAGTTCACAGAGCAGGGAGTAGGCCTTGTCTATTACATATTTGGCTTATGGAGCGGTGTCTGAGCTAATTTCAAACCCTTGTTTTATGCATCACCCCACCTCACCTTTCCGGTTAAGCAGCCATAGTGTGTCTTCTAAAGGTGTGCCTCTGTTCTGTTTTGTAATTCAGTTCAAGTTTAGCGATTTTGACATTCCCTCTATAAGCGATATCTTAGGATAAGTGCCTTTTTCTGTGTGACTTATTTCACTTAGAATCATCGTACCTAAATCCACTCATCATGCTGCTAACTAGCCTTATGACATTGATTTCATGGCTGAGTGATATTCCATTGTGCCAAGTACCACCGTTTGTTTATCCATTTTTCTCTTTCCTGGGATATTGAAGGTGTACCGAAGCGGAGGTTCCTGGCAACAGAACAGCCGTAAAGTTTGGGGTGCCTGTGTCTTGTTGATTTTTAGTTTTCCCAATTTATACGCCCATGAGTGGAAGTGCCCTATGCTCTCTACGCTGTGTTTATTACTTGTTTCAGGACACACCGTACACTTCTCCAGAGTGCCTGTTGGCAATTTACATCCCGCCCATCAGCGTAGCAAGGCTCCCATGTCTCCATGGCCTGTCCTGCTTTTCTGGTTTTTACACTTTCTTCAGCATGGCCCTTTTGACCTAGGGAAAGCGAGACTTCTTTGTAGCGCTAATTTCCCCTTCCGGCTTGCTTGGTTGGCCAAAAAGGGCGTATGCGTTTTTTCCTGAATATATTCAGGAAAAAACGCATACGCCCTTTTTGGCCAAGGGCCTCATTGTCAACGTTTTGCCGCTTTTCATGTGCTTTACAGGCGAGTCAAATCTACCTCCTGAAATCTGTTTCCTGCAAATCTGCCTTGCTTTCAAATCCTCTTCGTTGCCTTCCCTCAATATATTTGTGGACGAGAGTTCTCATTTATAACTCTGCACGTTTGTGAATTGCAGTGCCCCTGAGCTCCATTTGTCTCCTCGCTTTTTTGGGAGCTGGCCGCAAAAGCGCAGGATTGCTTCAGGCCCTATTTTGGTTCTGGGGGGCAGGCTGAGCCTGTGGTTCATTCTTCTTCCTGATGGGAAAATGGAGTGACCTGTGCCTGTCCCAACACCTAGGGCTAGTCTCTCGTTGTTTCCCCATCTTCCCCTTCATCCTCAGGACAATTTGCAACCTGGACGAAACAGGAGGTTAAAGGTGCTGATTCTCCAATTAGGGAGATGGTTAGTCAAGTGGCTGGAATGGCGAACTTGTGCACAAGGAGAGGAGAAATGAGGTGCGTTTTAGAAACGTTTCCCGATCTCATGGCATACCATCTTCTGGGTTTCCCATGCATGTTTTGATGTAGGAAGATTCCCTTGTACCTGGAGATTTGAGACCCATGGGGTGGGTACCCCGCGGTGTTACTTTAAAGTATCTGCATTTGCTCACCCGACCTCACCAATCCTCTCAGCCCCAAGAGTGTCCAGCCTTATGTCTCATCCAGCTGTGGGTCTAGATATGGTCAATCCAGGTTGCATCAGAGACCCTGAACGCATTTTGTAAGAATTTCTCTCTCTTTCACTGTCTTTGCTTTGTGGGTTTTTTAAAGTAATGTATGTTTAGAATGGGGTTTGGCTGCTTTTCCCTGCTGTGTTTATGCCGCTTTACACCCTCTTGATTCACTTGCAGAGAGATATCGATACATAGGTTTTCAGATTCTTACTACTCAGATATATGCTTGTGCGGTGACTAGGGGGTGTTGAGTCCAGTTCACAGAGCAGGGAGTAGGCCTTGTCTATTACATATTTGGCTTATGGAGCGGTGTCTGAGCTAATTTCAAACCCTTGTTTTATGCATCACCCCACCTCACCTTTCCGGTTAAGCAGCCATAGTGTGTCTTCTAAAGGTGTGCCTCTGTTCTGTTTTGTAATTCAGTTCAAGTGTAGCGATTTTGACATTCCCTCTATAAGCGATATCTTAGGATAAGTGCATTTTTCTGTGTGAATTATTTCACTTAGAATCATCGTACCTAAATCCACTCATCATGCTGCTAACTAGCCTTATGACATTGATTTCATGGCTGAGTGATATTCCATTGTGCCAAGTACCACCATTTGTTTATCCATTTTTCTCTTTCCTGGGATATTGAAGGTGTACCGAAGTGGAGGTTTTTGGAAACAGAGCAGCCATAAAGTTTGGGGTGCCTGTGTCTTGTTGATTTTTAGTTTTCCCAATTTATACGCCCATGAGTGGAAGTGCCCTATGCTCTCTACGCTGTGTTTATTACTTGTTTCAGGACACACCGTACACTTCTCCAGAGTGCCTGTTGGCAATTTACATCCCGCCCATCAGCGTAGCAAGGCTCCCATGTCTCCATGGCCTGTCCTGCTTTTCTGGTTTTTACACTTTGTTCAGCATAGCCCTTTTGACCGAGGGCAAGCGAGACTTCTTTGTAGCGCTGATTTGCCCTTCCGGCTTGCTTGGTTGGCCAAAAAGGGCGTATGCGTTTTTTCCTGAATATATTCAGGAAAAAACGCATACGCCCTTTTTGGCCAAGGGCCTCATTGTCAACGTTTTGCCGCTTTTCATGTGCTTTACAGGCGAGTCGAATCTACATCCTGAAATCTGTTTCCTGAAAATCTGCCTTGCTTTCAAATCCTCTTCGTTGCCTTCCCTCAATATATTTGTGGACGAGAGTTCTCATTGATAACTCTGCACGTTTGTGAATTGCAGTGCCCCTGAGCTCCATTTGTCTCCTCGCTTTTTTGGGAGCTGGCCGCAAAAGCGCAGGATTGCTTCAGGCCCTATTTTGGTTCTGGGGGGCAGGCTGAGCCTGTGGTTCATTCTTCTTCCTGATGGGAAAATGGAGTGACCTGTGCCTGTCCCAACACCTAGGGCTAGTCTCTCGTTGTTTCCCCGTCTTCCCCTTCATCCTCAGGACAAATTGCAACCTGGACGAAATAGGAGGTTAAAGGTGCTGATTCTCCAAGTAGGGAGATGGTTGGTCAAGCAGCTGGAATGGCGAACCCGAGCACAAGGAGAGGAGAAATGAGGTGCGTTTTAGAAACTTTTCCCGATCTCACGGCATACCATCTTCTGGGTTTCCCATGCATGTTTTGATGTAGGAAGATGCCCTTGTACCTGGAGATTTGAGACCCATGGGGTGGGTACCCCGGGGTATTACTTTAAAGTATCTGCATTTGCTCACCCAACCTCACCAATCCTCTCAGCCCCAAGAGTGTCCAGCCTAATGTCTCATCCAGCTGTGGGTCTAGATATGGTCAATCCAGGTTGCATCATAGACCCTGAACGGATTTTGCAAGAATTTCTTTCTCTTTCACTGTCTTTGTTTTGTGGATTTTTTAAAGTAATTTATGTTTAGAATGGGGCTTGGCTGCTTTTCTCTGCTGTGTTGATGCCGCTTTACACCCTCTTGATTCACTTGCAGAGAGATATCGATACATAGGTTTTCAGATTCTTACTACTCAGATATATTCTTGTGTGGTGACTAGGGTGTGTTGAGTCCAGTTCACTGAGCAGGGTGTAGGCCTTGTCTATTACATATTTGGCTTATGGAGCGGTCTCTGAGCTAATTTCAAACCCTTGTTTTATGCATCACCCCACCTCACCTTTCCGGTTAAGCAGCCATAGTGTGTCTTCTAAAGGTGTGACTCTGTTCTGTTTTGTAATTCAGTTCAAGTGTAGCGATTTTGACATTCCCTCTATAAGCGATATCTTAGGATAGGTGTCTTTTTCTGTGTGACTTATTTCACTTAGAATCATCGTACCTAAATCCACTCATCATGCTGCTAACTAGCCTTATGACATTGATTTCATGGCTGAGTGATATTCCATTGTGCCAAGTACCACCATTTCTTTATCCACTTTTCTCTTTCCTGGTATATTGAAGGTGTACCGAAGTGGAGGTTCTTGGAAACAGAGCAGCCGTAAACTTTAGGGTGCCTGTGTCTTCTTGATTTTTAGTTTTCCCAATTTATACGCCCATGAGTGGGAGTGCCCTATGCTCTCTAAGCTGTGTTTATTACTTGTTTCAGGACACACCGTACTCTTCTCCAGAGTGCCTGTTGGCAATTTACATCCTGCCCATCAGCGTAGCAAGGCTCCCTTGTCTCCATGGCCTGTCCTGCTTTTCTGGTTTTTACACTTTGTTCAGCATGGCCCTTTTGACCGAGGGCAAGCGAGACTTCTTTGTAGCGCTGATTTGCCCTTCCGGCTTGCTTGGTTGGCCAAAAAGGGCGTATGCGTTTTTTCCTGAATATATTCAGGAAAAAACGCATACGCCCTTTTTGGCCAAGGGCATCATTGTCAACGTTTTGCCACTTTTCATGTGCTTTAAAGGCGAGTTGAATCTACCTCCTGAAATCTGTTTCCTGCAAATCTGCCTTGCTTTCAAATCCTCTTCGTTGCCTTCCCTCAATATATTTGTGGACGAGAGTTCTCATTTATAACTCTGCACGTTTGTGAATTGCAGTGCCCCTGAGCTCCATTTGTCTCCTCGCTTTCTTGGGAGCTGGCCGCAAAAGCACAGGATTGCTTCAGGCCCTATTTTGGTTCTGGGGGGCAGGCTGAGCCTGTGGTTCATTCTTCTTCCTGATGGGAAAATGGAGTGACCTGTGCCTGTCCCAACACCTAGGGCTAGTCTCTCGTTGTTTCCCCGTCTTCCCCTTCATCCTCAGGACAAATAGCAACCTGGACGAAACAGGAGGTTAAAGGTGCTGATTCTCCAATTAGGGAGATGGTTAGTAAAGTGGCTGGAATGGCGAACTTGTGCACAAGGAGAGGAGAAATGAGGTGCGTTTTAGAAACCTTTCCTGATCTCATGGAATACCATCTTCTGGGTTTCCCATGCATGTTTTGATGTAGGAAGATTCCCTTGTACCTGGAGATTTGAGACCCATGGGGTGTGTTCCCGCAGTTTTACTTTAAAGTATCTGCGTTTGCTCACCCAACCTCACCAATCCTCTCAGCCCCAAGAGTGTCCAGCCTTATATCTTATCCAGCTGTGGGTCAAGATATGGTCAATCCAGGTTGCATCAGAGACCCTGAACGGATTTTGTAAGAATTTCTCTCTCTTTCACTGTCTTTGTTTTGTGGGTTTTTTAAAGTAATTTATGTTTAGAATGGGGTTTGGCTGCTTTTCCCTGCTGTGTTGATGCCGCTTTACACCCTCTTGATTCACTTGCAGAGAGATATCGATACATAGGTTTTCAGATTCATACTAGACAGATATATTCTTGTGCGGTGACTAGGGGGTGTTGAGTCCAGTTCACTGAGCAGGGAGTAGGCCTTGTCTATTACATATTTGGCTTATGGAGCGGTGTCTGAGCTAATTTCAAACCCTTGTTTTATGCATCACCCCACCTCACCTTTCCCGTTAAGCAGCCATAGTGTGTCTTCTAAAGGTGTGACTCTGTTCTGTTTGTAATTCAGTTCAAGTGTAGCGATTTTGACATTCCCTCTATAAGCGATATCTTAGGATAAGTGCCTTTTTCTGTGTGACTTATTTCACTTAGAATCATCGTACCTAAATCCACTCATCATGCTGCTAACTAGCCTTATGACATTGATTTCATGGCTGAGTGATATTGCATTGTGCCGAGTACCACCATTTCTTTATCCATTTTTCTCTTTCCTGGGATATTGAAGGTGTACCGAAGCGGAGGTTCTTGGCAACAGAGCAGCTGTAAATTTTGGGGTGCCTGTGTCTTGTTGATTTTTAGTTTTCCCAATTTATACGCCCATGAGTGGAAGTGCCCTATGCTCTCTACGCTGTGTTTATTACTTGTTTCAGGACACACCGTACTCTTCTCCAGAGTGCCTGTTGGCAATTTACATCCCGCCCATCAGCGTAGCAAGGCTCCCATGTCTCCATGGCCTGTCCTGCTTTTCTGGTTTTTACAGTTTGTTCAGCATGGCCCTTTTGACCGAGGGCAAGCGAGACTTCTTTGTAGCGCTGATTTGCCCTTCCGGCTTGCTTGGTTGGCCAAAAAGGGCGTATGCGTTTTTTCCTGAATATATTCAGGAAAAAACGCATACGCCCTTTTTGGCCAAGGACATCATTGTCAATGTTTTGTCACTTTTCATGTGCTTTAAAGGCGAGTCGAATCTACCTCCTGAAATCTGTTTCCTGCAAATCTGCCTTGCTTTCAAATCCTCTTCGTTGCCTTCCCTCAATATATTTGTGGACGAGAGATCTCATTTATAACTCTGCACGTTTGTGAATTGCAGTGCCCCTGAGCTCCATTTGTCTCCTCGCTTTTTTGGGAGCTGACCGCAAAAGCGCAGGATTGCTTCAGGCCCTATTTTGGTTCTGGGGGGCAGGCTGAGCCTGTGGTTCATTCTTCTTCCTGATGGGAAAATGGAGTGACCTGTGCCTGTCCCAACACCTAGGGCTAGTCTCTCGTTGGTTCCCCGTCTTCCCGTTCATCTTCAGGACAAACTGCAACCTGTACGAAACAGGAGGTTAAAGGTGCTGATTCTCCGATTAGGGAGATGGTTAGTCAAGCGGCTGGAATGGCGAACCCGAGCACAAGGAGAGGAGAAATGAGGTGCGTTTTAGAAACTTTTCCCGATCTCACGGCATACCATCTTCTGGGTTTCCCATGCATGTTTTGATGTAGGAAGATGCCCTTGTACCTGGAGATTTGAGACCCATGGGGTGGGTACCCCGCAGTATTACTTTAAAGTATCTGCATTTGCTCACCCAACCTCACCAATCCTCTCAGCCGCAAGAGTGTCCAGCCTAATGTCTCATCCAGCTGTGGGTCTAGATATGGTCAATCCAGGTTGCATCATAGACCCTGAACGGATTTTGTAAGAATTTCTCTCTCTTTCACTGTCTTTGTTTTGTGGGTTTTTTAAAGTAATTTATGTTTAGAATCGGGCTTGGCTGCTTTTCCCTGCTGTGTTGGTGCCGCTTTACACCCTCTTGATTCACTTGCAGAGAGATATCGATACATAGGTTTTCAGATTCTTACTACTCAGATATATTCTTGTGTGGTGACTAGGGTGTGTTGAGTCCAGTTCACTGAGCAGGGCGTAGGCCTTGTCTATTACATATTTGACTTATGGAGCGGTCTCTGAGCTAATTTCAAACCCTTGTTTTATGCATCACCCCACCTCACCTTTCCGGTTAAGCAGCCATAGTGTGTCTTCTAAAGGTGTGACTCTGTTCTGTTTTGTAATTCAGTTCAAGTGTAGCGATTTTGACATTCCCTCTATAAGCGATATCTTAGGATAAGGGCCTTTTTCTGTGTGACTTATATCACTTAGAATCATCGTACCTAAATCCACTCATCATGCTGCTAACAAGCCTTATGACATTGATTTCATGGCTGAGTGATATTCCATTGTGCCAAGTACCACCATTTCTTTATCCATTTTTCTCTTTCCTGGGATATTGAAGGTGTACCCAAGCAGAGTTTCTTGGAAACAGAGCAGCCGTAAACTTTAGGGTGCCTGTGTCTTGTTGATTTTTAGTTTTCCCAATTTATACGCCCATGAGTGGAAGTGCCCTATGCTCTCTACGCTGTGTTTATTACTTGTTTCAGGACACACCGTACTCTTCTCCAGAGTGCCTGTTGGCAATTTACATCCTGCCCATCAGCGTAGCAAGGCTCCCATGTCTCCATGGCCTGTCCTGCTTTTCTGGTTTTTACACTTTGTTCAGCATGGCCCTTTTGACCGAGGGCAAGCGAGACTTCTTTGTAGCGCTGATTTGCCCTTCGGCTTGCTTGGTTGGCCAAAAAGGGCGTATGCGTTTTTTCCTGAATATATTCAGGAAAAAACGCATACGCCCTTTTTGGCCAAGGGCATCATTGTCAACGTTTTGCCGCTTTTCATGTGCTTTAAAGGCGAGTCGAATCTACCTCCTGAAATCTGTTTCCTGCAAATCTGCCTTGCTTTCAAATCCTCTTCGTTGCCTTCCCTCAATATATTTGTGGACGAGAGTTCTCATTTATAACTCTGCACGTTTGTGAATTGCAGTGCCCCTGAGCTCCATTTGTCTCCTCGCTTTTTTGGGAGCTGGCCGCAAAAGCGCAGGATTGCTTCAGGCCCTATTTTGGTTCTGGGGAGCAGGCTGAGCCTGTGGTTCATTCTTCTTCCTGATGGGAAAATGGAGTGACCTATGCCTGTCCCAACACCTAGGGCTCTTCTCTCGTTGGTTCTGTGTCTTCCCATTCATCCTCAGGACAAATTGCAACCTGTACAATCAGGAGGTTAAAGGTGCTGATTCTCCAAGTAGGGAGATGGTTAGTCAAGCGGCTGGAATGGCGAACCCGAGCACAAGGAGAGGAGAAATGAGGTGCGTTTTAGAAACCTTTCCCGATCTCATGGCATACCATCTTCTGGGTTTCCCATGCATGTTTTGATGTAGGAAGATGCCCTTGTACCTGGAGATTTGAGACCCATGGGGTGTGTTCCCAGCAGTGTTACTTTAAAGTATCTGGGTTTGCTCACCCAACCTCACCAATCCTCTCAGCCCCAAGAGTGTCCAGCCTTATGTCTCATCCAGCTGTGGGTCTAGATATGGTCAATCCAGGTTGCATCATAGACCCTGAATGGATTTTGTAAGAATTTCTCTCTCTTTAACTGTCTTTGTTTTGTGGGTTTTTTAAAGTAATTTATGTTTAGAATCGGGCTTGGCTGCTTTTCCCTGCTGTGTTGATGCTGCTTTACACCCTCTTGATTCACTTGCAGAGAGATATCGATACATAGGTTTTCAGATTCTGACTAGTCAGATATATTCTTGTGTGGTGACTAGGGTGTGTTGAGTCCAGTTCACTGAGCAGGGAGTAGGCCTTGTCTATTACATATTTGCCTTATGGAGCGGTCTCTGAGCTAATTTCAAACCCTTGTTTTATGCATCACCCCACCTCACCTTTCCCGTTAAGCAGCCATAGTGTGTCTTCTAAAGGTGTGACTCTGTTCTGTTTTGTAATTCTGTTCAAGTGTAGCGATTTTGACATTCCCTCTATAAGCGATATCTTAGGATAAGTGTCTTTTTCTGTGTGACTTATTTCACTTAGAATCATCGTACCTAAATCCACTCATCATGCTGCTAACTAGCCTTATGACATTGATTTCATGGCTGAGTGATATTCCATTGTGCCAAGTACCACCATTTCTTTATCCATTTTTCTCTTTCCTGGGATATTGAAGGTGTACCGAAGCGGAGGTTCTTGGCAACAGAGCAGCTGTAAATTTTGGGGTGCCTGTGTCTTGTTGATTTTTAGTTTTCCCAATTTATACGCCCATGAGTGGAAGTGCCCTATGCTCTCTACGCTGTGTTTATTACTTGTTTCAGGACACACCGTACTCTTCTCCAGAGTGCCTGTTGGCAATTTACATCCCGCCCATCAGCGTAGCAAGGCTCCCATGTCTCCATGGCCTGTCCTGCTTTTCTGGTTTTTACAGTTTGTTCAGCATGGCCCTTTTGACCGAGGGCAAGCGAGACTTCTTTGTAGCGCTGATTTGCCCTTCCGGCTTGCTTGGTTGGCCAAAAAGGGCGTATGCGTTTTTTCCTGAATATATTCAGGAAAAAACGCATACGCCCTTTTTGGCCAAGGACATCATTGTCAATGTTTTGTCACTTTTCATGTGCTTTAAAGGCGAGTCGAATCTACCTCCTGAAATCTGTTTCCTGTAAATCTGCCTTGCTTTCAAATCCTCTTTGTTGCCTTCCCTCAATATATTTGTGGACGAGAGTTCTCATTTATAACTCTGCACGTTTGTGAATTGCAGTGCCCCTGAGCTCCATTTGTCTCCTCGCTTTTTTGGGAGCTGGCCGCAAAAGCGCAGGATTGCTTCAGGCCCTATTTTGGTTCTGGGGGGCAGGCTGAGCCTGTGGTTCATTCTTCTTCCTGATGGGAAAATGGAGTGACCTGTGCCTGTCCCAACACCTAGGGCTAGTCTCTCGTTGGTTCCCCGTCTTCCCGTTCATCTTCAGGACAAACTGCAACCTGTACGAAACAGGAGGTTAAAGGTGCTGATTCTCCAAGTAGGGAGATGGTTAGTCAAGCGGTTGGAATGGCGAACCCGAGCACAAGGAGAGGAGAAATGAGGTGCGTTTTAGAAACTTTTCCCGATCTCACGGCATACCATCTTCTGGGTTTCCCATGCATGTTTTGATGTAGGAAGATGCCCTTGTACCTGGAGATTTGAGACCCATGGGGTGGGTACCCACAGTATTACTTTAAAGTATCTGCATTTGCTCACCCAACCTCACCAATCCTCTCAGCCACAAGAGTGTCCAGCCTAATGTCTCATCCAGCTGTGGGGCCAGATATGGTCAATCCAGGTTGCATCATAGACCCTGAACGGATTTTGTAAGAATTTCTCTCTCTTTCACTGTCTTTGTTTTGTGGGTTTTTTAAAGTAATTTATGTTTAGAATCGGGCTTGGCTGCTTTTCCCTGCTGTGTTGGTGCCGCTTTACACCCTCTTGATTCACTTGCAGAGAGATATCGATACATAGGTTTTCAGATTCTTACTACTCAGATATATTCTTGTGTGGTGACTAGGGTGTGTTGAGTCCAGTTCACTGAGCAGGGAGTAGGCCTTGTCTATTACATATTTGGCTTATGGAGCGGTCTCTGAGCTAATTTCAAACCCTTGTTTTATGCATCACCCCACCTCACCTTTCCGGTTAAGCAGCCATAGTGTGTCTTCTAAAGGTGTGACTCTGTTCTGTTTTGTAATTCAGTTCAAGTGTAGCGATTTTGACATTCCCTCTATAAGCGATATCTTAGGATAGGTGTCTTTTTCTGTGTGACTTATTTCACTTAGAATCATCGTACCTAAATCCACTCATCATGATGCTAACTAGCCTTATGACATTGATTTCATGGCTGAGTGATATTCCATTGTGCCAAGTACCACCATTTCTTTATCCACTTTTCTCTTTCCTGGTATATTGAAGGTGTACCGAAGTGGAGGTTCTTGGAAACAGAGCAGCCGTAAACTTTAGGGTGCCTGTGTCTTGTTGATTTTTAGTTTTCCCAATTTATACGCCCATGAGTGGGAGTTCCCTATGCTCTCTAAGCTGTGTTTATTACTTGTTTCAGGACACACCGTACCCTTCTCCAGAGTGCCTGTTGGCAATTTACATCCTGCCCATCAGCGTAGCAAGGCTCCCTTGTCTCCATGGCCTGTCCTGCTTTTCTGGTTTTTACTGTTTGTTCAGCATGGCCCTTTTGACCGAGGGCAAGCGAGACCTCTTTGTAGCGCTGATTTGCCCTTCCGGCTTGCTTGGTTGGCCAAAAAGGGCGTATGCGTTTTTTCCTGAATATATTCAGGAAAAAACGCATACGCCCTTTTTGGCCAAGGGCATCATTGTCAACGTTTTGCCGCTTTTCATGTGCTTTAAAGGCGAGTCGAATCTACCTCCTGAAATCTGTTTCCTGCAAATCTGCCTTGCTTTCAAATCCTCTTCGTTGCCTTCCCTCAATATATTTGTGGACGAGAGTTCTCATTTATAACTCTGCACGTTTGTGAATTGCAGTGCCCCTGAGCTCCATTTGTCTCCTCGCTTTTTTGGGAGCTGGCCGCAAAAGCGCAGGATTGCTTCAGGCCCTATTTTGGTTCTGGGGGGCAGGCTGAGCCTGTGGTTCATTCTTCTTCCTGATGGGAAAATGGAGTGACCTGTGCCTGTCCCAACACCTAGGGCTAGTCTCTCGTTGGTTCCCCGTCTTCCCGTTCATCCTCAGGACAAATTGCAACCTGGACGAAACAGGAGGTTAAAGGTGCTGATTCTCCAAGTAGGGAGATGGTTAGTCAAGCGGCTGGAATGGCGAACCCGAGCACAAGGAGAGGAGAAATGAGGTGCGTTTTAGAAACCTTTCCCGATCTCACGGCATACCATCTTCTGGGTTTCCCATGCATGTTTTGATGTAGGAAGATGCCCTTGTACCTGGAGATTTGAGACCCATGGGGTGTGTACCCCGCCGTGTTACTTTAAAGTATCTGCGTTTGCTCACCCAACCTCACCAATCCTCTCAGCCCCAAGAGTGTCCAGCCTTATGTCTCATCCAGCTGTAGGTCTAGATATGGTCAATGCAGGTTGCATCAGAGACCCTGAATGGATTTTGTAAGAATTTCTCTCTCTTTAACTGTCTTTGTTTTGTGGGTTTTTTAAAGTAATTTATGTTTAGAATCGGGCTTGGCTGCTTTTCCCTGCTGTGTTGATGCCGCTTTACACCCTCTTGATTCACTTGCAGAGAGATATCGATACATAGGTTTTCAGCTTCTTACTAGTCAGATATATTCTTGTGTGGTGACTAGGGTGTGTTGAGTCCAGTTCACTGAGCAGGGAGTAGGCCTTGTCTATTACATATTTGCCTTATGGAGCGGTCTCTGAGCTAATTTCAAACCCTTGTTTTATGCATCACCCCACCTCACCTTTCCCGTTAAGCAGCCATAGTGTGTCTTCTAAAGGTGTGACTCTGTTCTGTTTTGTAATTCAGTTCAAGTGTAGCGATTTTGACATTCCCTCTATAAGCGATATCTTAGGATAAGGGCCTTTTTCTGTGTGACTTATTTCACTTAGAATCATCGTACCTAAATCCACTCATCATGCTGCTAACTAGCCTTATGACATTGATTTCATGGCTGAGTGATATTCCATTGTGCCAAGTACCACCATTTCTTTATCCATTTTTCTCTTTCCTGGGATATTGAAGGTGTACCGAAGCGGAGGTTCTTGGAAACAGAGCAGCCGTAAACTTTAGGGTGCCTGTGTCTTGTTGATTTTTAGTTTTCCCAATTTATACGCCCATGAGTGGAAGTGCCCTATGCTCTCTACGCTGTGTTTATTACTTGTTTCAGGACACACCGTACTCTTCTCAAGAGTGCCTGTTGGCAATTTACATCCCGCCCATCAGCGTAGCAAGGCTCCCATGTCTCCATGGCCTATCCTGCTTTTCTGGTTTTTACATTTTGTTCAGCATGGCCGTTTTGACCGAGGGCAAGCGAGACTTCTTTGTAGCGCTGATTTGCCCTTCCGGCTTGCTTGGTTGGCCAAAAAGGGCGTATGCGTTTTTTCCTGAATATATTCAGGAAAAAACGCATACGCCCTTTTTGGCCAAGGGCATCATTGTCAACGTTTTGCCGCTTTTCATGTGCTTTAAAGGCGAGTCGAATCTACCTCCTGAAATCTGTTTCCTGCAAATCTGCCTTGCTTTCAAATCCTCTTTGTTGCCTTCCCTCAATATATTTGTGGACGAGAGTTCTCATTTATAACTCTGCACGTTTGTGAATTGCAGTGCCCCTGAGCTCCATTTGTCTCCTCGCTTTTTTGGGAGCTGGCCGCAAAAGCGCAGGATTGCTTCAGGCCCTATTTTGGTTCTGGGGGGCAGGCTGAGCCTGTGGTTCATTCTTCTTCCTGATGGGAAAATGGAGTGACCTATGCCTGTCCCAACACCTAGGGCTCGTCTCTCGTTGGTTCTGCGTCTTCCCATTCATCCTCAGGACAAATTGCAACCTATACAATCAGGAGGTTAAAGGTGCTGATTCTCCAAGTAGGGAGATGGTTAGTCAAGCGGCTGGAATGGCGAACCCGAGCACAAGGAGAGGAGAAATGAGGTGCGTTTTAGAAACCTTTCCCGATCTCATGGCATACCATCTTCTGGGTTTCCCATGCATGTTTTGATGTAGGAAGATGCCCTTGTACCGGGAGATTTGAGACCCATGGGGTGTGTTCCCCGCAGTGTTACATTAAAGTATCTGCGTTTGCTCACCCAACCTCACCAATCCTCTCAGCCTCAAGAGTGTCCACCCTTATGTCTCATCCAGCTGTGGGTCTAGATATGGTCAATCCAGGTTGCATCAGATACCCTGAACGGATTTTGTAAGAATTTCTCTCTCTTTCACTGTCTTTGTTTTGTGGGTTTTTTAAAGTAATTTATGTTTAGAATCGGGCTTGGCTGCTTTTCCCTGCTGTGTTGATGCCGCTTTACACCCTCTTGATTCACTTGCAGAGAGATATCGATACATAGGTTTTCAGACTCTTACTAGTCAGATATATTCTTGTGTGGTGACTAGGGTGTGTTGAGTCCAGTTCACTGAGCAGGGAGTAGGCCTTGTCTGTTACATATTTGACTTATGGAGCGGTCTCTGAGCTAATTTCAAACCCTTGTTTTATGCATCACCCCACCTCACCTTTCCCGTTAAGCAGCCATAGTGTGTCTTCTAAAGGTGTGACTCTGTTCTGTTTTGTAATTCAGTTCAAGTGTAGCGATTTTGACATTCCCTCTATAAGCGATATCTTAGGATAAGTGTCTTTTTCTGTGTGACTTATTTCAATTAGAATCATCGTACCTAAATCCACTCATCATGCTGCTAACTAGCCTTATGACATTGATTTCATGGCTGAGTGATATTCCATTGTGCCAAGTACCACCATTTCTTTATCCATTTTTCTCTTTCCTGGGATACTGAAGGTGTACCGAAGTGGAGGTTCTTGGAAACAGAGCAGCCGTAAAGTTTGGGGTGCCTGTGTCTTGTTGACTTTTAGTTTTCCCAATTTATACGCCCATGAGTGGAAGTGCCCTATGCTCTCAACGCTGTGTTTATTACTTGTTTCAGGACACACCGTACTCTTCTCCAGAGTGCCTGTTGGCAATTTACATCCCGCCCATCAGCGTAGCAAGGCTCCCATGTCTCCATGGCCTGTCCTGCTTTTCTGGTTTTTACACTTTGTTCAGCATGGCCCTTTTGACCGAGGGCAAGCGAGACTTCTTTGTAGCGCTGATTTGCCCTTCTGGCTTGCTTGGTTGGCCAAAAAGGGCGTATGCGTTTTTTCCTGAATATATTCAGGAAAAAACGCATACGCCCTTTTTGGCCAAGGGCATCATTGTCAACGTTTTGCCGCTTTTCATGTGCTTTAAAGGCGAGTCGAATCTACCTCCTGAAATCTGTTTCCTGCAAATCTGCCTTGCTTTCAAATCCTCTTCGTTGCCTTCCCTCAATATATTTGTGGACGAGAGTTCTCATTTATAACTCTGCACGTTTGTGAATTGCAGTGCCCCTGAGCTCCATTTGTCTCCTCGCTTTTTTGGGAGCTGGCCACAAAAACGCAGGATTGCTTCAGGCCCTATTTTGGTTCTGGGGGGCAGGCTGAGCCTGTGGTACATTCTTCTTCCTGATGGGAAAATGGTGTGACCTATGCCTGTCCCAACACCTAGGGCTAGTCTCTCGTTGGTTCCGCGTCTTCCCGTTCATCCTCAGGACAGATTGCAACCTGTACAATCAGGAGGTTAAAGGTGCTGATTCTCCAAGTAGGGAGATGGTTAGTCAAGCAGCTGGAATGGTGAACCCGAGCACAAGGAGAGGAGAAATGAGGTGCGTTTTAGAAACCTTTCCCGATCTCATGGCATACCATCTTCTGGGTTTCCCATGCATGTTTTGATGTAGGAAGTTGCCATTGTACCTGGAGATTTGAGACCCATGGGGTGTGTTCCCCGCAGTGTTACTTTAAAGTATCTGCGTTTGCTCACCCAACCTCACCAATCCTCTCAGCCCCAAGAGTGTCCAGCCTTATGTCTCATCCAGCTGTGGGTCTAGATATGGTCAATGCAGGTTGCATCAGAGACCCTGAATGGATTTTGTAAGAATTTCTCTCTCTTTAACTGTCTTTGTTTTGTGGGTTTTTTAAAGTAATTTATGTTTAGAATCGGGCTTGGCTGCTTTTCCCTGCTGTGTTGATGCCGCTTTACACCCTCTTGATTCACTTGCAGAGAGATATCGATACATAGGTTTTCAGATTCTTACTAGTCAGATATATTCTTGTGTGGTGACTAGGGTGTGTTGAGTCCAGTTCACTGAGCAGGGAGTAGGCCTTGTCTATTACATATTTGCCTTATGGAGCGGTCTCTGAGCTAATTTCAAACCCTTGTTTTATGCATCACCCCACCTCACCTTTCCCGTTAAGCAGCCATAGTGTGTCTTCTAAAGGTGTGACTCTGTTCTGTTTTGTAATTCAGTTCAAGTGTAGCGATTTTGACATTCCCTCTATAAGCGATATCTTAGGATAAGGGCCTTTTTCTGTGTGACTTATTTCACTTAGAATCATCGTACCTAAATCCACTCATCATGCTGCTAACTAGCCTTATGACATTGATTTCATGGCTGAGTGATATTCCATTGTGCCAAGTACCACCATTTCTTTATCCATTTTTCTCTTTCCTGGGATATTGAAGGTGTACCGAAGCGGAGGTTCTTGGAAACAGAGCAGCCGTAAACTTTAGGGTGCCTGTGTCTTGTTGATTTTTAGTTTTCCCAATTTATACGCCCATGAGTGGAAGTGCCCTATGCTCTCTACGCTGTGTTTATTACTTGTTTCAGGACACACCGTACTCTTCTCCAGAGTGCCTGTTGGCAATTTACATCCCGCCCATCAGCGTAGCAAGGCTCCCATGTCTCCATGGCCTGTCCTGCTTTTCTGGTTTTTACACTTTGTTCAGCATGGCCCTTTTGACCGAGGGCAAGCGAGACTTCTTTGTAGCGCTGATTTGCCCTTCGGCTTGCTTGGTTGGCCAAAAAGGGCGTATGCGTTTTTTTCCTGAATATATTCAGGAAAAAACGCATACGCCCTTTTTGGCCAAGGGCATCATTGTCAACGTTTTGCCGCTTTTCATGTGCTTTAAAGGCGAGTCGAATCTACCTCCTGAAATCTGTTTCCTGCAAATCTGCCTTGCTTTCAAATCCTCTTTGTTGCCTTCCTCAATATATTTGTGGACGAGAGTTCTCATTTATAACTCTGCACGTTTGTGAATTGCAGTGCCCTGAGCTCCATTTGTCTCCTCGCTTTTTTGGGAGCTGGCCGCAAAAGCGCAGGATTGCTTCAGGCCCTATTTTGGTTCTGGGGGCAGGCTGAGCCTGTGGTTCATTCTTCTTCCTGATGGGAAAATGGAGTGACCTGTGCCTGTCCCAACACCTAGGGCTCGTCTCTCGTTGGTTCTGCGTCTTCCCATTCATCCTCAGGACAAATTGCAACCTGTAAAATCAGGAGGTTAAAGGTGCTGATTCTCCAAGTAGGGAGATGGTTAGTCAAGCGGCTGGAATGGCGAACCCGAGCACAAGGAGAGGAGAAATGAGGTGCGTTTTAGAAACCTTTCCCGATCTCATGGCATACCAACTTCTGGGTTTCCCATGCATGTTTTGATGTAGGAAGATGCCCTTGTACCTGGAGATTTGAGACCCATGGGGTGTGTTCCCCGCAGTGTTACTTTAAAGTATCTGCGTTTGCTCACCCAACCTCACCAATCCTCTCAGCCCCAAGAGTGTCCAGCCTTATGTCTCATCCAGCTGTGGGTCTAGATATGGTCAATCCAGGTTGCATCAGAGACCCTGAACGGATTTTGTAAGAATTTCTCTCTCTTTCACTGTCTTTGTTTTGTGGGTTTTTTAAAGTAATTTATGTTTAGAATCATGCTTGGCTGCTTTTCCCTGCTGTGTTGATGCCGCTTTACACCCTCTTGATTCACTTGCAGAGAGATATCGATACATAGGTTTTCAGATTCTTACTAGTCAGATATATTCTTGTGTGGTGACTAGGGTGTGTTGAGTCCAGTTCACTGAGCAGGGAGTAGGCCTTGTCTATTACATATTTGACTTATGGAGCGGTCTCTGAGCTAATTTCAAACCCTTGTTTTATGCATCACCCCACCTCACCTTTCCCGTTAAGCAGCCATAGTGTGTCTTCTAAAGGTGTGACTCTGTTCTGTTTTGTAATTCAGTTCAAGTGTAGCGATTTTGACATTCCCTCTATAAGCGATATCTTAGGATAAGTGTCTTTTTCTGTGTGACTTATTTCAATTAGTATCATCGTACCTAAATCCACTCATCATGCTGCTAACTAGACTTATGACATTGATTTCATGGCTGAGTGATATTCCATTGTGCCAAGTACCACCATTTCTTTATCCATTTTTCTCTTTCCTGGGATACTGAAGGTGTACCGAAGTGGAGGTTGTTGGAAACAGAGCAGCCGTAAACTTTAGGGTGCCTGTGTCTTGTTGATTTTTAGTTTTCCCAATTTATACGCCCATGAGTGGAAGTGCCCTATGCTCTCTACGCTGTGTTTATTACTTGTTTCAGGACACACCGTACTCTTCTCCAGAGTGCCTGTTGGCAATTTACATCCCGCCCATCAGCGTAGCAAGGCTCCCATGTCTCCATGGCCTGTCCTGCTTTTCTGGTTTTTACACTTTGTTCAGCATGGCCCTTTTGACCGAGGGCAAGCGAGACTTCTTTGTAGCGCTGATTTGCCCTTCCGGCTTGCTTGGTTGGCCAAAAAGGGCGTATGCGTTTTTTCCTGAATATATTCAGGAAAAAACGCATACGCCCTTTTTGGCCAAGGGCATCATTGTCAACGTTTTGCCGCTTTTCATGTGCTTTAAAGGCGAGTCGAATCTACCTCCTGAAATCTGTTTCCTGCAAATCTGCCTTGCTTTCAAATCCTCTTCGTTGCCTTCCCTCAATATATTTGTGGACGAGAGTTCTCATTTATAACTCTGCACGTTTGTGAATTGCAGTGCCCCTGAGCTCCATTTGTCTCCTCGCTTTTTTGGGAGCTGGCCGCAAAAACGCAGGATTGCTTCAGGCCCTATTTTGGTTCTGGGGGGCAGGCTGAGCCTGTGGTACATTCTTCTTCCTGATGGGAAAATGGTGTGACCTATGCCTGTCCCAACACCTAGGGCTAGTCTCTCGTTGGTTCCGCGTCTTCCCGTTCATCCTCAGGACAGATTGCAACCTGTACAATCAGGAGGTTAAAGGTGCTGATTCTCCAAGTAGGGAGATGGTTAGTCAAGCAGCTGGAATGGTGAACCCGAGCACAAGGAGAGGAGAAATGAGGTGCGTTTTAGAAACCTTTCCCGATCTCATGGCATACCATCTTCTGGGTTTCCCATGCATGTTTTGATGTAGGAAGTTGCCATTGTACCTGGAGATTTGAGACCCATGGGGTGTGTTCCCCGCAGTGTTACTTTAAAGTATCTGCGTTTGCTCACCCAACCTCACCAATCCTCTCAGCCCCAAGAGTGTCCAGCCTTATGTCTCATCCAGCTGTGGGTCTAGATATGGTCAATGCAGGTTGCATCAGAGACCCTGAATGGATTTTGTAAGAATTTCTCTCTCTTTAACTGTCTTTGTTTTGTGGGTTTTTTAAAGTAATTTATGTTTAGAATCGGGCTTGGCTGCTTTTCCCTGCTGTGTTGATGCCGCTTTACACCCTCTTGATTCACTTGCAGAGAGATATCGATACATAGGTTTTCAGATTCTTACTAATCAGATATATTCTTGTGTGGTGACTAGGGTGTGTTGAGTCCAGTTCACTGAGCAGGGAGTAGGCCTTGTCTATTACATATTTGCCTTATGGAGCGGTCTCTGAGCTAATTTCAAACCCTTGTTTTATGCATCACCCCACCTCACCTTTCCCGTTAAGCACCCATAGTGTGTCTTCTAAAGGTGTGACTCTGTTCTGTTTTGTAATTCAGTTCAAGTGTAGCGATTTTGACATTCCCTCTATAAGCGATATCTTAGGATAAGGGCCTTTTTCTGTGTGACTTATATCACTTAGAATCATCGTACCTAAATCCACTCATCATGCTGCTAACAAGCCTTATGACATTGATTTCATGGCTGAGTGATATTCCATTGTGCCAAGTACCACCATTTCTTTATCCATTTTTCTCTTTCCTGGGATATTGAAGGTGTACCGAAGCAGAGGTTCTTGGAAACAGAGCAGCCGTAAACTTTAGGGTGCCTGTGTCTTGTTGATTTTTAGTTTTCCCAATTTATACGCCCATGAGTGGAAGTGCCCTATGCTCTCTACGCTGTGTTTATTACTTGTTTCAGGACACACCGTACTCTTCTCCAGAGTGCCTGTTGGCAATTTACATCCCGCCCATCAGCGTAGCAAGGCTCCCATGTCTCCATGGCCTGTCCTGCTTTTCTGGTTTTTACACTTTGTTCAGCATGGCCCTTTTGACCGAGGGCAAGCGAGACTTCTTTGTAGCGCTGATTTGCCCTTCGGCTTGCTTGGTTGGCCAAAAAGGGCGTATGCGTTTTTTCCTGAATATATTCAGGAAAAAACGCATACGCCCTTTTTGGCCAAGGGCATCATTGTCAACGTTTTGCCGCTTTTCATGTGCTTTAAAGGCGAGTCGAATCTACCTCCTGAAATCTGTTTCCTGCAAATCTGCCTTGCTTTCAAATCCTCTTCGTTGCCTTCCCTCAATATATTTGTGGACGAGAGTTCTCATTTATAACTCTGCACGTTTGTGAATTGCAGTGCCCCTGAGCTCCATTTGTTTCCTCGCTTTTTTGGGAGCTGGCCGCAAAAGCGCAGAATTGCTTCAGGCCCTATTTTGGTTCTGGGGGGCAGGCTGAGCCTGTGGTTCATTCTTCTTCCTGATGGGAAAATGGAGTGACCTGTGCCTGTCCCAACACCTAGGGCTAGTCTCTCGTTGGTTCCCCGTCTTCCCGTTCATCCTCAGGACAAATTGCAACCTGGACGAAACAGGAGGTTAAAGGTGATGATTCTCCAAGTAGGGAGATGGTTAGTCAAGCGGCTGGAATGGCGAACCCGAGCACAAGGAGAGGAGAAATGAGGTGCGTTTTAGAAACCTTTCCCGATCTCACGGCATACCATCTTCTGGGTTTCCCATGCATGTTTTGATGTAGGAAGATGCCCTTGTACCTGGAGATTTGAGACCCATGGGGTGTGTACCCCGCGGTGTTACTTTAAAGTATCTGCGTTTGCTCACCCAACCTCACCAATCCTCTCAGCCCCAAGAGTGTCCAGCCTTATGTCTCATCCAGCTGTGGGTCTAGATATGGTCAATCCAGGTTGCATCATAGACCCTGAATGGATTTTGTAAGAATTTCTCTCTCTTTCACTGTCTTTGTTTTGTGGGTTTTTTAAAGTAATTTATGTTTAGAATCGGGCTTGGCTGCTTTTCCCTGCTGTGTTGATGCCGCTTTACACCCTCTTGATTCACTTGCAGAGAGATATCGATACATAGGTTTTCAGATTCTTACTAGTCAGATATATTCTTGTGTGGTGACTAGGGTGTGTTGAGTCCAGTTCACTGAGCAGGGAGTAGGCCTTGTCTATTACATATTTGCCTTATGGAGCGGTCTCTGAGCTAATTTCAAACCCTTGTTTTATGCATCACCCCACCTCACCTTTCCCGTTAAGCAGCCATAGTGTGTCTTCTAAAGGTGTGACTCTGTTCTGTTTTGTAATTCAGTTCAAGTGTAGCGATTTTGACATTCCCTCTATAAGCGATATCTTAGGATAAGGGCCTTTTTCTGTGTGACTTATTTCACTTAGAATCATCGTACCTAAATCCACTCATCATGCTGCTAACTAGCCTTATGACATTGATTTCATGGCTGAGTGATATTCCATTGTGCCAAGTACCACCATTTCTTTATCCATTTTTCTCTTTCCTGGGATATTGAAGGTGTACCGAAGCGGAGGTTCTTGGAAACAGAGCAGCCGTAAACTTTAGGGTGCCTGTGTCTTGTTGATTTTTAGTTTTCCCAATTTATACGCCCATGAGTGGAAGTGCCCTATGCTCTCTACGCTGTGTTTATTACTTGTTTCAGGACACACCGTACTCTTCTCCAGAGTGCCTGTTGGCAATTTACATCCCGCCCATCAGCGTAGCAAGGCTCCCATGTCTCCATGGCCTGTCCTGCTTTTCTGGTTTTTACACTTTGTTCAGCATGGCCCTTTTGACCGAGGGCAAGCGAGACTTCTTTGTAGCGCTGATTTGCCCTTCCGGCTTGCTTGGTTGGCCAAAAAGGGCGTATGCGTTTTTTCCTGAATATATTCAGGAAAAAACGCATACGCCCTTTTTGGCCAAGGGCATCATTGTCAACGTTTTGCCGCTTTTCATGTGCTTTAAAGGCGAGTCGAATCTACCTCCTGAAATCTGTTTCCTGCAAATCTGCCTTGCTTTCAAATCCTCTTCGTTGCCTTCCCTCAATATATTTGTGGACGAGAGTTCTCATTTATAACTCTGCACGTTTGTAAATTGCAGTGCCCCTGAGCTCCATTTGTCTCCTCGCTTTTTTGGGAGCTGGCCGCAAAAGCGCAGGATTGCTTCAGGCCCTATTTTGGTTCTGGGGGGCAGGCTGAGCCTGTGGTTCATTCTTCTTCCTGATGGGAAAATGGAGTGACCTATGCCTGTCCCAACACCTAGGGCTCGTCTCTCATTGGTTCCGCGTCTTCCCGTTCATCCTCAGGACAAATTGCAACCTGGACGAAACAGGAGGTTAAAGGTGCTGATTCTCCAAGTAGGGAGATGGTTAGTCAAGCGGCTGGAATGGCGAACCCGAGCACAAGGAGAGGAGAAATGAGGTGCGTTTTAGAAACCTTTCCCGATCTCACGGCATACCATCTTTTGGGTTTCCCATGCATGTTTTGATGTAGGAAGATTCCCTTGTACCTGGAGATTTGAGACCCATGGGGTGGGTACCCCGCGGTATTACTTTAAAGTATCTGCATTTGCTCACCCAACCTCACCAATCCTCTCAGCCCCAAGAGTGTCCAGCCTTATGTCTCATCCAGCTGTGGGTCTAGATATGGTCAATCCAGGTTGCATCAGAGACCCTGAACGGATTTTGTAAGAATTTCTCTCTCTTTCACTGTCTTTGCTTTGTGGGTTTTTTAAAGTAATGTATGTTTAGAATGGGGTTTGGCTGCTTTTCCCTGCTGTGTTTATGCTGCTTTACACCCTCTTGATTCACTTGCAGAGAGATATCGATACATAGGTTTTCAGATTCATACTAGTCAGATATATTCTTGTGCGGTGACTAGGGGGTGTTGAGTCCAGTTCACTCAGCAGGGAGTAGGCCTTGTCTAGTACATATTTGGCTTATGGAGCGGTGTCTGAGCTAATTTCAAACCCTTGTTTTATGCATCACCCCACCTCACCTTTCCGGTTAAGCAGCCATAGTGTGTCTTCTAAAGGTGTGCCTCTGTTCTGTTTTGTAATTCAGTTCAAGTGTAGCGATTTTGACATTCCCTCTATAAGCGATATCTTAGGATAAGTGCCTTTTTCTGTGTGACTTATTTCACTTAGAATCATCGTACCTAAATCCACTCATCATGCTGCTAAGTTGCCTTATGACATTGATTTCATGGCTGAGTGATATTCCATTGTGCCAAGTACCACCATTTCTTTATCCATTTTTCTCTTTCCTGGGATATTGAAGGTGTACCGAAGCGGAGATTCTTGGAAACAGAGCAGCCGTAAAATTTAGGGTGCCTGTGTCTTGTTGATTTTTAGTTTTCCCAATTTATACGCCCATGAGTGGAAGTGCCCTATGCTCTCTACGCTGTGTTTATTACTTGTTTCAGGACACACCGTACTATTCTCCAGAGTGCCTGTTGGCAATTTACATCCCGCCCATCAGCGTAGCAAGGCTCCCATGTCTCCATGGCCTGTCCTGCTTTTCTGGTTTTTACACTTTGTTCAGCATGGCCCTTTTGACCGAGGGCAAGCGAGACTTCTTTGTAGTGCTGATTTGCCCTTCCGGCTTGCTTGGTTGGCCAAAAAGGGCGTATGCGTTTTTTCCTGAATATATTCAGGAAAAAACGCATACGCCCTTTTTGGCCAAGGGCATCATTGTCAACGTTTTGCCGCTTTTCATGTGCTTTAAAGGCGAGTCGAATCTACCTCCTGAAATCTGTTTCCTGCAAATCTGCCTTGCTTTCAAATCCTCTTCGTTGCCTTCCCTCAATATATTTGTGGACGAGAGTTCTCATTTATAACTCTGCACGTTTGTGAATTGCAGTGCCCCTGAGCTCCATTTGTCTCCTCGCTTTTTTGGGAGCTGCCCGCAAAAGCGCAGGATTGCTTCAGGCCCTATTTTGGTTCTGGGGGGCAGGCTGAGCCTGTGGTTCATTCTTCTTCCTGATGGGAAAATGGAGTGACCTATGCCTGTCCCAACACCTAGGGCTCGTCTCTCTTTGGTTCCGCGTCTTCCCGTTCATCCTCAGGACAAATTGCAACCTGTACAATCAGGAGGTTAAAGGTGCTGATTCTCCAAGTAGGGAGATGGTTAGTCAAGGGGCTGGAATGGCGAACCCGAGCACAAGGAGAGGAGAAATGAGGTGCGTTTTAGAAACCTTTCCCGATCTCATGGCATACCATCTTCTGGGTTTCCCATGCATGTTTTGATGTAGGAAGATGCCCTTGTACCTGGAGATTTGAGACCCATGGGGTGTGTTCCCAGCAGTGTTACTTTAAAGTATCTGGGTTTGCTCACCCAACCTCACCAATCCTCTCAGCCCCAAGAGTGTCCAGCCTTATGTCTCATCCAGCTGTGGGTCTAGATATGGTCAATCCAGGTTGCATCATAGACCCTGAATGGATTTTGTAAGAATTTCTCTCTCTTTCACTGTCTTTGTTTTGTGGGTTTGTGAAAGTAATTTATGTTTAGAATCGGGCTTGGCTGCTTTTCCCTGCTGTGTTGATCCCGCTTTACACCCTCTTGATTCACTTGCAGAGAGATATCGATACATAGGTTTTCAGATTCTTACTAGTCAGATATATTCTTGTGTGGTGTCTAGGTTGTGTTGAGTCCAGTTCACTGAGCAGGGAGTAGGCCTTGTCTATTACATATTTGGCTTATGGAGCGGTCTCTGAGCTAATTTCAAACCCTTGTTTTATGCATCACCCCACCTCACCTTTCCCGTTAAGCAGCCATAGTGTGTCTTCTAAAGGTGTGACTCTGTTCTGTTTTGTAATTCTGTTCAAGTGTAGCGATTTTGACATTCCCTCTATAAGCGATATCTTAGGATAAGTGTCTTTTTCTGTGTGACTTATTTCACTTAGAATCATCGTACCTAAATCCACTCATCATGCTGCTAACTAGCCTTATGACATTGATTTCATGGCTGAGTGATATTCCATTGTGCCAAGTACCACCATTTCTTTATCCATTTTTCTCTTTCCTGGGATACTGAAGGTGTACCGAAGCGGAGGTTCTTGGAAACAGAGCAGCCGTAAACTTTAGGGTGCCTGTGTCTTGTTGATTCTTAGTTTTCCCAATTTATACGCCCATGAGTGGAAGTGCCCTATGCTCTCTACGCTGTGTTTATTACTTGTTTCAGGACACACCGTACTCTTCTCCAGAGTGCCTGTTGGCAATTTACATCCCGCCCATCAGCGTAGCAAGGCTCCCATGTCTCCATGGCCTGTTCTGCTTTTCTGGTTTTTACACTTTGTTCAGCATGGCCCTTTTGACCGAGGGCAAGCGAGACTTCTTTGTAGCGCTGATTTGCCCTTCCGGCTTGCTTGGTTGGCCAAAAAGGGCGTATGCGTTTTTTCCTGAATATATTCAGGAAAAAACGCATACGCCCTTTTTGGCCAAGGGCATCATTGTCAACGTTTTGCCGCTTTTCATGTGCTTTAAAGGCGAGTCGAATCTACCTCCTGAAATCTGTTTCCTGCAAATCTGCCTTGCTTTCAAATCCTCTTCGTTGCCTTCCCTCAATATATTTGTGGACGAGAGTTCTCATTTATAACTCTGCACGTTTGTGAATTGCAGTGCCCCTGAGCTCCATTTGTCTCCTCGCTTTTTTGGGAGCTGGCCGCAAAAGCACAGGATTGCTTCATGCCCTATTTTGGTTCTGGGGGGCAGGCTGAGCCTGTGGTTCATTCTTCTTCCTGATGGGGAAATGGAGTGACCTATGCCTGTCCCAACACCTAGGGCTCGTCTCTCGTTGGTTCCGCGTCTTACCGTTCATCCTCAGGACAAATTGCAACCTGTAAGAAACAGGAGGTTAAAGGTGCTGATTCTCCAATTAGGGAGATGGTTAGTCAAGTGGCTGGAATGGCGAACCCGAGCACAAGGAGAGGATAAATGAGGTGCATTTTAGAAACCTTTCCCGATCTCATGGCATACCATCTTCTGGGTTTCCCATGCATGTTTTGATGTAGGAAGTTGCCCTTGTACCTGGAGATTTGAGACCCATGGGGTGTGTTCCCCGCAGTGTTACTTTAAACTATCTGCGTTTGCTCACCCAACCTCACCAATCCTCTCAGCCCCAAGAGTGTCCAGCCTTATGTCTCATCCAGCTGTGGGTCTAGATATGGTCAATCCAGGTTGCATCATAGACCCTGAACGGATTTTGTAAGAATTTCTCTCTCTTTCACTGTCTTTGTTTTGTGGGTTTTTTAAAGTAATTTATGTTTAGAATCGGGCTTGGCTGCTTTTCCCTGCTGTGTTGATGCCGCTTTACACCCTCTTGATTCACTTGCAGAGAGATATCGATACATAGGTTTTCAGATTCTTACTAGTCAGATATATTCTTGTGTGGTGTCTAGGGTGTGTTGAGTCCAGTTCACTGAGCAGGGAGTAGGCCTTGTCTATTACATATTTGGCTTATGGAGCGGTCTCTGAGCTAATTTCAAACCCTTGTTTTATGCATCACCCCACCTCACCTTTCCCGTTAAGCAGCCATAGTGTGTCTTCTAAAGGTGTGACTCTGTTCTGTTTTGTAATTCAGTTCAAGTGTAGCGATTTTGACATTCCCTCTATAAGCGATATCTTAGGATAAGTGTCTTTTTCTGTGTGACTTATTTCACTTAGAATCATCGTACCTAAATCCACTCATCATGCTGCTAACTAGCCTTATGACATTGATTTCATGGCTGAGTGATATTCCATTGTGCCAAGTACCACCATTTCTTTATCCATTTTTCTCTTTCCTGGGATATTGAAGGTGTACCGAAGCGGAGGTTCTTGGAAACAGAGCAGCCGTAAACTTTAGGGTGCCTGTGTCTTGTTGATTCTTAGTTTTCCCAATTTATACGCCCATGAGTGGAAGTGCCCTATGCTCTCTACGCTGTGTTTATTACTTGTTTCAGGACACACCGTACTCTTCTCCAGAGTGCCTGTTGGCAATTTACATCCCGCCCATCAGCGTAGCAAGGCTCCCATGTCTCCATGGCCTGTCCTGCTTTTCTGGTTTTTACACTTTGTTCAGCATGGCCCTTTTGACCGAGGGCAAGCGAGACTTCTTTGTAGCGCTGATTTGCCCTTCCGGCTTGCTTGGTTGGCCAAAAAGGGCGTATGCGTTTTTTCCTGAATATATTCAGGAAAAAACGCATACGCCCTTTTTGGCCAAGGGCATCATTGTCAACGTTTTGCCGCTTTTCATGTGCTTTAAAGGCGAGTCGAATCTACCTCCTGAAATCTGTTTCCTGCAAATCTGCCTTGCTTTCAAATCCTCTTCGTTGCCTTCCCTCAATATATTTGTGGACGAGAGTTCTCATTTATAACTCTGCACGTTTGTGAATTGCAGTGCCCCTGAGCTCCATTTGTCTCCTCGCTTTTTTGGGAGCTGGCCGCAAAAGCACAGGATTGCTTCAGGCCCTATTTTGGTTCTGGGGGGCAGGCTGAGCCTGTGGTTCATTCTTCTTCCTGATGGGAAAATGGAGTGACCTGTGCCTGTCCCAACACCTAGGGCTCGTCTCTCGTTGGTTCCTTGTCTTACCGTTCATCCTCAGGACAAATTGCAACCTGTAAGAAACAGGAGGTTAAAGGTGCTGATTCTCCAAGTAGGGAGATGGTTAGTCAAGTGGCTGGAATGGCGAACCCGAGCACAAGGAGAGGTTAAATGAGGTGCATTTTAGAAACCTTTCCCGATCTCATGGCATACCATCTTCTGGGTTTCCCATGCATGTTTTGATGTAGGAAGATGCCCTTGTACCTGGAGATTTGAGACCCATGGGGTGTGTTCCCCGCAGTGTTACTTTAAAGTATCTGCGTTTGCTCACCCAACCTCACCAATCCTCTCAGCCCCAAGAGTGTCCAGCCTTATGTCTCATCCAGCTGTGGGTCTAGATATGGTCAATCCAGGTTGCATCATAGACCCTGAACGGATTTTGTAAGAATTTCTCTCTCTTTCACTGTCTTTGTTTTGTGGGTTTTTTAAAGTAATTTATGTTTAGAATCGGGCTTGGCTGCTTTTCCCTGCTGTGTTGATGCCGCTTTACACACTCTTGATTCACTTGCAGAGAGATATCGATACATAGGTTTTCAGATTCTTACTAGTCAGATATATTCTTGTGTGGTGTCTAGGGTGTGTTGAGTCCAGTTCACTGAGCAGGGAGTAGGCCTTGTCTATTACATATTTGGCTTATGGAGCGGTCTCTGAGCTAATTTCAAACCCTTGTTTTATGCATCACCCCACCTCGCCTTTCCCGTTAAGCAGCCATAGTGTGTCTTCTAAAGGTGTGACTCTGTTCTGTTTTGTAATTCAGTTCAAGTGTAGCGATTTTGACATTCCCTCTATAAGCGATATCTTAGGATAAGTGTCTTTTTCTGTGTGACTTATTTCACTTAGAATCATCGTACCTAAATGCACTCATCATGCTGCTAACTAGCCTTATGACATTGATTTCATGGCTGAGTGATATTCCATTGTGCCAAGTACCACCATTTCTTTATCCATTTTTCTCTTTCCTGGGATATTGAAGGTGTACCGAAGTGGAGGTTCTTGGAAACAGAGCAGCCGTAAACTTTAGGGTGCCTGTGTCTTGTTGATTTTTAATTTTCCCAATTTATACGCCCTTGAGTGGAAGTGCCCTATGCTCTCTACGCTGTGTTTATTACTTGTTTCAGGACACACCGTACTCTTCTCCAGAGTGCCTGTTGGCAATTTACATCCCGCCCATCAGCGTAGCAAGGCTCCCATGTCTCCATGGCCTGTCCTGCTTTTCTGGTTTTTACACTTTGTTCAGCATGGCCCTTTTGACCGAGGGCAAGCGAGACTTCTTTGTAGCGCTGATTTGCCCTTCCGGCCTGCTTGGTTGGCCAGAAAGCGCGTATGCGTTTTTTCCTGAATATATTCAGGAAAAAACGCATACGCCCTTTTTGGCCAAGGGCATCATTGTCAACGTTTTGCCGCTTTTCATGTGCTTTAAAGGCGAGTCGAATCTACCTCCTGAAATCTGTTTCCTGCAAATCTGCCTTGCTTTCAAATCCTCTTCGTTGCCTTCCCTCAATATATTTGTGGACGAGAGTTCTCATTTATAACTCTGCACGTTTGTGAATTGCAGTGCCCCTGAGCTCCATTTGTCTCCTCGCTTTTTTGGGAGCTGGCCGCAAAAGCACAGGATTGCTTCATGCCCTATTTTGGTTCTGGGGGGCAGGCTGAGCCTGTGGTTCATTCTTCTTCCTGATGGGGAAATGGAGTGACCTATGCCTGTCCCAACACCTAGGGCTCGTCTCTCGTTGGTTCCGCGTCTTACCGTTCATCCTCAGGACAAATTGCAACCTGTAAGAAACAGGAGGTTAAAGGTGCTGATTCTCCAATTAGGGAGATGGTTAGTCAAGTGGCTGGAATGGCGAACCCGAGCACAAGGAGAGGATAAATGAGGTGCATTTTAGAAACCTTTCCCGATCTCATGGCATACCATCTTCTGGGTTTCCCATGCATGTTTTGATGTAGGAAGTTGCCCTTGTACCTGGAGATTTGAGACCCATGGGGTGTGTTCCCCGCAGTGTTACTTTAAACTATCTGCGTTTGCTCACCCAACCTCACCAATCCTCTCAGCCCCAAGAGTGTCCAGCCTTATGTCTCATCCAGCTGTGGGTCTAGATATGGTCAATCCAGGTTGCATCATAGACCCTGAACGGATTTTGTAAGAATTTCTCTCTCTTTCACTGTCTTTGTTTTGTGGGTTTTTTAAAGTAATTTATGTTTAGAATCGGGCTTGGCTGCTTTTCCCTGCTGTGTTGATGCCGCTTTACACCCTCTTGATTCACTTGCAGAGAGATATCGATACATAGGTTTTCAGATTCTTACTAGTCAGATATATTCTTGTGTGGTGTCTAGGGTGTGTTGAGTCCAGTTCACTGAGCAGGGAGTAGGCCTTGTCTATTACATATTTGGCTTATGGAGCGGTCTCTGAGCTAATTTCAAACCCTTGTTTTATGCATCACCCCACCTCGCCTTTCCCGTTAAGCAGCCATAGTGTGTCTTCTAAAGGTGTGACTCTGTTCTGTTTTGTAATTCAGTTCAAGTGTAGCGATTTTGACATTCCCTCTATAAGCGATATCTTAGGATAAGTGTCTTTTTCTGTGTGACTTATTTCACTTAGAATCATCGTACCTAAATGCACTCATCATGCTGCTAACTAGCCTTATGACATTGATTTCATGGCTGAGTGATATTCCATTGTGCCAAGTACCACCATTTCTTTATCCATTTTTCTCTTTCCTGGGATATTGAAGGTGTACCGAAGTGGAGGTTCTTGGAAACAGAGCAGCCGTAAACTTTAGGGTGCCTGTGTCTTGTTGATTTTTAATTTTCCCAATTTATACGCCCTTGAGTGGAAGTGCCCTATGCTCTCTACGCTGTGTTTATTACTTGTTTCAGGACACACCGTACTCTTCTCCAGAGTGCCTGTTGGCAATTTACATCCCGCCCATCAGCGTAGCAAGGCTCCCATGTCTCCATGGCCTGTCCTGCTTTTCTGGTTTTTACACTTTGTTCAGCATGGCCCTTTTGACCGAGGGCAAGCGAGACTTCTTTGTAGCGCTGATTTGCCCTTCCGGCCTGCTTGGTTGGCCAGAAAGCGCGTATGCGTTTTTTCCTGAATATATTCAGGAAAAAACGCATACGCCCTTTTTGGCCAAGGGCATCATTGTCAACGTTTTGCCGCTTTTCATGTGCTTTAAAGGCGAGTCGAATCTACCTCCTGAAATCTGTTTCCTGCAAATCTGCCTTGCTTTCAAATCCTCTTCGTTGCCTTCCCTCAATATATTTGTGGACGAGAGTTCTCATTTATAACTCTGCACGTTTGTGAATTGCAGTGCCCCTGAGCTCCATTTGTCTCCTCGCTTTTTTGGGAGCTGGCCGCAAAAGCACAGGATTGCTTCATGCCCTATTTTGGTTCTGGGGGGCAGGCTGAGCCTGTGGTTCATTCTTCTTCCTGATGGGGAAATGGAGTGACCTATGCCTGTCCCAACACCTAGGGCTCGTCTCTCGTTGGTTCCGCGTCTTACCGTTCATCCTCAGGACAAATTGCAACCTGTAAGAAACAGGAGGTTAAAGGTGCTGATTCTCCAATTAGGGAGATGGTTAGTCAAGTGGCTGGAATGGCGAACCCGAGCACAAGGAGAGGATAAATGAGGTGCATTTTAGAAACCTTTCCCGATCTCATGGCATACCATCTTCTGGGTTTCCCATGCATGTTTTGATGTAGGAAGTTGCCCTTGTACCTGGAGATTTGAGACCCATGGGGTGTGTTCCCCGCAGTGTTACTTTAAACTATCTGCGTTTGCTCACCCAACCTCACCAATCCTCTCAGCCCCAAGAGTGTCCAGCCTTATGTCTCATCCAGCTGTGGGTCTAGATATGGTCAATCCAGGTTGCATCATAGACCCTGAACGGATTTTGTAAGAATTTCTCTCTCTTTCACTGTCTTTGTTTTGTGGGTTTTTTAAAGTAATTTATGTTTAGAATCGGGCTTGGCTGCTTTTCCCTGCTGTGTTGATGCCGCTTTACACCCTCTTGATTCACTTGCAGAGAGATATCGATACATAGGTTTTCAGATTCTTACTAGTCAGATATATTCTTGTGTGGTGTCTAGGGTGTGTTGAGTCCAGTTCACTGAGCAGGGAGTAGGCCTTGTCTATTACATATTTGGCTTATGGAGCGGTCTCTGAGCTAATTTCAAACCCTTGTTTTATGCATCACCCCACCTCACCTTTCCCGTTAAGCAGCCATAGTGTGTCTTCTAAAGGTGTGACTCTGTTCTGTTTTGTAATTCAGTTCAAGTGTAGCGATTTTGACATTCCCTCTATAAGCGATATCTTAGGATAAGTGTCTTTTTCTGTGTGACTTATTTCACTTAGAATCATCGTACCTAAATCCACTCATCATGCTGCTAACTAGCCTTATGACATTGATTTCATGGCTGAGTGATATTCCATTGTGCCAAGTACCACCATTTCTTTATCCATTTTTCTCTTTCCTGGGATATTGAAGGTGTACCGAAGCGGAGGTTCTTGGAAACAGAGCAGCCGTAAACTTTAGGGTGCCTGTGTCTTGTTGATTCTTAGTTTTCCCAATTTATACGCCCATGAGTGGAAGTGCCCTATGCTCTCTACGCTGTGTTTATTACTTGTTTCAGGACACACCGTACTCTTCTCCAGAGTGCCTGTTGGCAATTTACATCCCGCCCATCAGCGTAGCAAGGCTCCCATGTCTCCATGGCCTGTCCTGCTTTTCTGGTTTTTACACTTTGTTCAGCATGGCCCTTTTGACCGAGGGCAAGCGAGACTTCTTTGTAGCGCTGATTTGCCCTTCCGGCTTGCTTGGTTGGCCAAAAAGGGCGTATGCGTTTTTTCCTGAATATATTCAGGAAAAAACGCATACGCCCTTTTTGGCCAAGGGCATCATTGTCAACGTTTTGCCGCTTTTCATGTGCTTTAAAGGCGAGTCGAATCTACCTCCTGAAATCTGTTTCCTGCAAATCTGCCTTGCTTTCAAATCCTCTTCGTTGCCTTCCCTCAATATATTTGTGGACGAGAGTTCTCATTTATAACTCTGCACGTTTGTGAATTGCAGTGCCCCTGAGCTCCATTTGTCTCCTCGCTTTTTTGGGAGCTGGCCGCAAAAGCACAGGATTGCTTCAGGCCCTATTTTGGTTCTGGGGGGCAGGCTGAGCCTGTGGTTCATTCTTCTTCCTGATGGGAAAATGGAGTGACCTGTGCCTGTCCCAACACCTAGGGCTCGTCTCTCGTTGGTTCCTTGTCTTACCGTTCATCCTCAGGACAAATTGCAACCTGTAAGAAACAGGAGGTTAAAGGTGCTGATTCTCCAAGTAGGGAGATGGTTAGTCAAGTGGCTGGAATGGCGAACCCGAGCACAAGGAGAGGTTAAATGAGGTGCATTTTAGAAACCTTTCCCGATCTCATGGCATACCATCTTCTGGGTTTCCCATGCATGTTTTGATGTAGGAAGATGCCCTTGTACCTGGAGATTTGAGACCCATGGGGTGTGTTCCCCGCAGTGTTACTTTAAAGTATCTGCGTTTGCTCACCCAACCTCACCAATCCTCTCAGCCCCAAGAGTGTCCAGCCTTATGTCTCATCCAGCTGTGGGTCTAGATATGGTCAATCCAGGTTGCATCATAGACCCTGAACGGATTTTGTAAGAATTTCTCTCTCTTTCACTGTCTTTGTTTTGTGGGTTTTTTAAAGTAATTTATGTTTAGAATCGGGCTTGGCTGCTTTTCCCTGCTGTGTTGATGCCGCTTTACACCCTCTTGATTCACTTGCAGAGAGATATCGATACATAGGTTTTCAGATTCTTACTAGTCAGATATATTCTTGTGTGGTGTCTAGGGTGTGTTGAGTCCAGTTCACTGAGCAGGGAGTAGGCCTTGTCTATTACATATTTGGCTTATGGAGCGGTCTCTGAGCTAATTTCAAACCCTTGTTTTATGCATCACCCCACCTCGCCTTTCCCGTTAAGCAGCCATAGTGTGTCTTCTAAAGGTGTGACTCTGTTCTGTTTTGTAATTCAGTTCAAGTGTAGCGATTTTGACATTCCCTCTATAAGCGATATCTTAGGATAAGTGTCTTTTTCTGTGTGACTTATTTCACTTAGAATCATCGTACCTAAATGCACTCATCATGCTGCTAACTAGCCTTATGACATTGATTTCATGGCTGAGTGATATTCCATTGTGCCAAGTACCACCATTTCTTTATCCATTTTTCTCTTTCCTGGGATATTGAAGGTGTACCGAAGTGGAGGTTCTTGGAAACAGAGCAGCCGTAAACTTTAGGGTGCCTGTGTCTTGTTGATTTTTAATTTTCCCAATTTATACGCCCTTGAGTGGAAGTGCCCTATGCTCTCTACGCTGTGTTTATTACTTGTTTCAGGACACACCGTACTCTTCTCCAGAGTGCCTGTTGGCAATTTACATCCCGCCCATCAGCGTAGCAAGGCTCCCATGTCTCCATGGCCTGTCCTGCTTTTCTGGTTTTTACACTTTGTTCAGCATGGCCCTTTTGACCGAGGGCAAGCGAGACTTCTTTGTAGCGCTGATTTGCCCTTCCGGCCTGCTTGGTTGGCCAGAAAGCGCGTATGCGTTTTTTCCTGAATATATTCAGGAAAAAACGCATACGCCCTTTTTGGCCAAGGGCATCATTGTCAACGTTTTGCCGCTTTTCATGTGCTTTAAAGGCGAGTCGAATCTACCTCCTGAAATCTGTTTCCTGCAAATCTGCCTTGCTTTCAAATCCTCTTCGTTGCCTTCCCTCAATATATTTGTGGACGACAGTTCTCATTTATAACTCTGCACGTTTGTGAATTGCAGTGCCCCTGAGCTCCATTTGTCTCCTCGCTTTTTTGGGAGCTGGCCGCAAAAGTGCAGGATTGCTTTAGGCCCTATTTTGGTTCTGGGGGGCAGGCTGAGCCTGTGGTTCATTCTTCTTCCTGATGGGAAAATGGAGTGACCTGTGCCTGTCCCAACACCTAGGGCTAGTCTTCCATTGGTTCCCGTTTTCCCGTTCATCCTCAGAGCAAATTGAAACCTGGACGAAACAGTAGGTTAAAGGTGCTGATTCTCCAAGTAGGGAGATGGTTAGTCAAGTGGCTGGAATGGCGAACCCGAGCACAAGGAGAGGAGAAATGAGGTGCGTTTTAGAAACCTTTCCCGATCTCACGGCATACCATCTTCTGGGTTTCCCATGCATGTTTTGATGTAGGAAGATTCCCTTGTACCTTGAGATTTGAGACCCATGGGGTGGGTACCCCGCGGTATTACTTTAAAGTATCTGCATTTGCTCACCCAACCTCACCAATCCTCTCAGCCCCAAGAGTGTCCAGCCTTATGTCTCATCCAGCTGTGGGTCTAGATATGGTCAATCCAGGTTGCATCAGGGACCCTGAACGGATTTTGTAAGAATTTCTCTCTCTTTCACTGTCTTTGCTTTGTGGGTTTTTTAAAGTAATGTATGTTTAGAATGGGGTTGGTCTGCTTTACCCTGCTGTGTTGATGCCGCTTTACACCCTCTTGATTCACTTGCAGAGAGATATCGATACATAGGTTTTCAGATTCATACTAGTCAGATATATTCTTGTGCGGTGACTAGGGGGTGTTGAGTCAGTTCACTGAGCAGGGAGTAGGCCTTGTCTATTACATATTTGGCTTATGGAGCGGTGTCTGAGCTATTTTCAAACCCTTGTTTTATGCATCACCCCACCTCACCTTTCCCGTTAAGCAGCCATAGTGTGTCTTCTAAAGGTGTGACTCTGTTCTGTTTTGTAATTCAGTTCAAGTGTAGCCATTTTGACATTCCCTCTATAAGCGATATCTTAGGATAAGTGTCTTTTTCTGTGTGACTTATTTCACTTAGAATTATCGTACCTAAATCCACACATCATGCTGCTAACTAGCCTTATGACATTGATTTCATGGCTGAGTGATATTCCATTGTGCCAAGTACAACCATTTCTTTATCCTTTTTTCTCTTTCCTGGGATATTGAAGGTGTACCGAAGCGGAGGTTTTTGGAAACAGAGCAGCCGTAAACTTTAGGGTGCCTGTGTCTTGTTGATTTTTAGTTTTCCCAATTTATACGCCCATGAGTGGAAGTGCCCTATGCTCTCTACGCTGTGTTTATTACTTGTTTCAGGACACACCGTACTCTTCTCCAGAGTGCCTGTTGGCAATTTACATCTCGCCCATCAGCGTAACAAGGATCCCATGTCTCCATGGCCTGTCCTGCTTTTCTGGTTTTTACACTTTGTTCAGCATGGCCCTTTTGACCGAGGGCAAGCGAGACTTCTTTGTAGCGCTGATTTGCCCTTCCGGCTTGCTTGGTTGGCCAAAAAGGGCGTATGCGTTTTTTCCTGAATATATTCAGGAAAAAACGCATACGCCCTTTTTGGCCAAGGGCATCATTGTCAACGTTTTGCCGCTTTTCATGTGCTTTAATGGCGAGTCGAATATACCTCCTGAAATCTGTTTCCTGCAAATCAGCCTTGCTTTCAAATCCTCTTCGTTGCCTTCCCTCAATATATTTGTGGACGAGAGTTCTCATTTATAACTCTGCACGTTTGTGAATTGCAGTGCCCCTGAGCTCCATTTGTCTCCTTGCTTTTTTGGGAGCTGGCCGCAAAAGCGCAGGATTGCTTCAGGCCCTATTTTGGTTCTGGGGGGCAGGCTGAGCCTGTGGTTCATTCTTCTTCCTGATGGGAAAATGGAGTGACCTATGCCTGTCCCAACACCTAGGGCTCGTCTCTCGTTGGTTCCGCGTCTTCCCGTTCATCCTCAGGACAAATTGCAACCTGTACAATCAGGAGGTTAAAGGTGCTGATTCTCCAAATAGGGAGATGGTTAGTCAAGCAGCTGGAATGGTGAACCTGAGCACAATGAGAGGAGAAATGAGGTGCGTTGGAGAAACCTTTCCCGATCTCATGGCATACCATCTTCTGGGTTTCCCATGCATGTTTTGATGTAGGAAGATGCCCTTGTACCTGGAGATTTGAGACCCATGGGGTGTGTTCCCCGCAGTGTTACTTTAAAGTATCTGCGTTTGCTCACCCAACCTCACCAATCCTCTCAGCCCCAAGAGTGTCCAGCCTTATGTCTCATCCAGCTGTGGGTCTAGATATGGTCAATCCAGGTTGCATCATAGACCCTGAACGGATTTTGTAAGAATTTCTCTCTCTTTCACTGTCTTTGTTTTGTGGGTTTTTTAAAGTAGTTTATGTTTAGAATCGGGCTTGGCTGCTTTTCCCTGCTGTGTTGATGTCGCTTTACACCCTATTGATTCACTTGCAGAGAGATATCGATACATAGGTTTTCAGATTCTTACTAGTCAGATATATTCTTGTGTGGTGACTAGGGTGTGTTGAGTCCAGTTCACTGAGCAGGGAGTAGGCCTTGTCTATTACATATTTGGCTTATGGAGCGGTCTCTGAGCTAATTTCAAACCCTTGTTTTATGCATCACCCCACCTCACCTTTCCCGTTAAGCAGCCATAGTGTGTCTTCTAAAGGTGTGACTCTGTTCTGTTTTGTAATTCAGTTCAAGTGTAGCGATTTTGACATTCCCTCTATAAGCGATATCTTAGGATAAGTGTCTTTTTCTGTGTGACTTATTTCACTTAGAATCATCGTATCTAAATCCACTAATCATGCTGCTAACTAGCCTTATGACATTGATTTCATGGCAGAGTGATATTCCATTGTGCCAAGTACCACCATTTCTTTATCCATTTTTCTCTTTCCTGGGATATTGAAGGTGTACCGAAGCGGAGGTTCTTTGAAACAGAGCAGCCGTAAACTTTAGGGTGCCTGTGTCTTGTTGATTCTTAGTTTTCCCAATTTATACGCCCATGAGTGGAAGTGCCCTATGCTCTCTACGCTGTGTTTATTACTTGTTTCAGGACACACCGTACTCTTCTCCACAGTGCCTGTTGGCAATTTACATCCCGCCCATCAGCGTAACAAGGCTCCCATGTCTCCATGGCCTGTCCTGCTTTTCTGGTTTTTACACTTTGTTCAGCATGGCCCTTTTGACCGAGGGCAAGCGAGACTTCTTTGTAGCGCTGATTTGCCCTTCCGGCTTGCTTGGTTGGCCAAAAAGGGCGTATGCGTTTTTTCCTGAATATATTCAGGAAAAAACGCATACGCCCTTTTTGGCCAAGGGCATCATTGTCAATGTTTTGCCACTTTTCATGTGCTTTAAAGGCGAGTCGAATCTACCTCCTGAAATCTGTTTCCTGCAAATCTGCCTTGCTTTCAAATCCTCTTCGTTGCCTCCCTCAATATATTTGTGGACGAGAGTTCTCATTTATAACTCTGCACGTTTGTGAATTGCAGTGCCCCTGAGCTCCATTTGTCTCCTCGCTTTTTTGGGAGCTGGCCGCAAAAGCGCAGGATTGCTTCAGGCCCTATTTTGGTTCTGGGGGGCAGGCTGAGCCTGTGGTTCATTCTTCTTCCTGATGGGAAAATGGAGTGACCTGTGCCTGTCCCAACACCTAGGGCTAGTCTTCCGTTGGTTCCCCGTCTTCCCGTTCATCCTCAGGGCAAATTGCAACCTGGACGAAACAGTAGGTTAAAGGTGCTGATTCTCCAAGTAGGGAGATGGTTAGTCAAGTGGCTGGAATGGCGAACCCGAGCACAAGGAGAGGAGAAATGAGGTGCGTTTTAGAAACCTTTCCCGATCTCACGGCATACCATCTTCTGGGTTTCCCATGCATGTTTTGATGTAGGAAGATGCCCTTGTACCTGGAGATTTGAGACCCATGGGGTGGGTACCCCGCGGTATTACTTTAAAGTATCTGCATTTGCTCACCCAACCTCACCAATCCTCTCAGCCCCAAGAGTGTCCAGCCTTATGTCTCATCCAGCTGTGGGTCTAGATATGGTCAATCCAGGTTGCATCAGAGACCCTGAACGGATTTTGTAAGAATTTCTCTCTCTTTCACTGTCTTTGCTTTGTGGGTTTTTTAAAGTAATTTATGTTTAGAATGGGGTTTGGCTGCTTTTCCCTGCTCTGTTTATGCCGCTTTACACCCTCTTGATTCACTTGCAGAGAGATATCGATACATAGGTTTTCAGATTCTTACTACTCAGATATATTCTTGTGCGGTGACTAGGGGGTGTTAAGTCAGTTCACTGAGCAGGGAGTAGGCCTTGTCTATTACATATTTGGCTTATGGAGCGGTGTCTGAGCTATTTTCAAACCCTTGTTTTATGCATCACCCCACCTCACCTTTCCCGTTAAGCAGCCATAGTGTGTCTTCTAAAGGTGTGACTCTGTTCTGTTTTGTAATTCAGTTCAAGTGTAGCGATTTTGACATTCCCTCTATAAGCGATATCTTAGGATAAGTGTCTTTTTCTGTGTGACTTATTTCACTTAGAATCATCGTACCTAAATCCACACATCATGCTGCTATCTAGCCTTATGACATTGATTTCATGGCTGAGTGATATTCCATTGTGCCAAGTACCACCATTTCTTTATCCTTTTTTCTCTTTCCTGGGATATTGAAGGTGTAACGAAGCGGAGGTTCTTGGAAACAGAGCAGCCGTAAACTTTAGGGTGCCTGTGTCTTGTTGATTTTTAGTTTTCCCAATTTATACGCCCATGAGTGGAAGTGCCCTATGCTCTCTACGCTGTGTTTATTACTTGTTTCAGGACACACCGTACTCTTCTCCAGAGTGCCTGTTGGCAATTTACATCCCGCCCATCAGCGTAGCAAGGATCCCATGTCTCCATGGCCTGTCCTGCTTTTCTGGTTTTTACACTTTGTTCAGCATGGCCCTTTTGACCGAGGGCAAGCGAGACTTCTTTGTAGCGCTGATTTGCCCTTCCGGCTTGCTTGGTTGGCCAAAAAGGGCGTATGCGTTTTTTCCTGAATATATTCAGGAAAAAACGCATACGCCCTTTTTGGCCAAGGGCATCATTGTCAACGTTTTGCCGCTTTTCATGTGCTTTAAAGGCGAGTCGAATCTACCTCCTGAAATCTGTTTCCTGCAAATCTGCCTTGCTTTCAAATCCTCTTCGTTGCCTTCCCTCAATATATTTGTGGACGAGAGTTCTCATTTATAACTCTGCACGTTTGTGAATTGCAGTGCCCCTGAGCTCCATTTGTCTCCTCGCTTTTTTGGGAGCTGGCCGCAAAAGCGCAGGATTGCTTCAGGCCCTATTTTGGTTCTGGGGGGCAGGCTGAGCCTGTGGTTCATTCTTCTTCCTGATGGGAAAATGGAGTGACCTATGCCTGTCCCAACACCTAGGGCTCGTCTCTCGTTGGTTCCGCGTCTTCCCGTTCATCCTCAGGACAAATTGCAACCTGTACAATCAGGAGGTTAAAGGTGCTGATTCTCCAAGTAGGGAGATGGTTAGTCAAGCGGCTGGAATGGCGAACCCGAGCACAAGGAGAGGAGAAATGAGGTGCGTTTTAGAAACCTTTCCCGATCTCATGGCATACCATCTTCTGGGTTTCCCATGCATGTTTTGATGTAGGAAGATGCCCTTGTACCTGGAGATTTGAGACCCATGGGCTGTGTTCCCCGCAGTGTTACTTTAAAGTATCTGCGTTTGCTCACCCAACCTCACCAATCCTCTCAGCCCCAAGAGTGTCCAGCCTTATGTCTCATCCAGCTGTGGGTCTAGATATGGTCAATCCAGGTTGCATCAGAGACCCTGAACGGATTTTGTAAGAATTTCTCTCTCTTTCACTGTCTTTGTTTTGTGGGTTTTTTAAAGTAATTTATGTTTAGAATCGGGCTTGGCTGCTTTTCCCTGCTGTGTTGATGCCGCTTTACACCCTCTTGATTCACTTGCAGAGAGATATCGATACATAGGTTTTCAGATTCTTACTAGTCAGATATATTCTTGTGTGGTGACTAGGGTGTGTTGAGTCCAGTTCACTGAGCAGGGAGTAGGCCTTGTCTATTACATATTTGGCTTATGGAGCGGTCTCTGAGCTAATTTCAAACCCTTGTTTTATGCATCACCCCACCTCACCTTTCCCGTTAAGCAGCCATAGTGTGTCTTCTAAAGGTGTGACTCTGTTCTGTTTTGTAATTCAGTTCAAGTGTAGCGATTTTGACATTCCCTCTATAAGCGATATCTTAGGATAAGTGTCTTTTTCTGTGTGACTTATTTCACTTAGAATCATCGTATCTAAATCCACTCATCATGGTGCTAACTAGCCTTATGACATTGATTTCATGGCTGAGTGATATTCCATTGTGCCAAGTACCACCATTTCTTTATCCATTTTTCTCTTTCCTGGGATATTGAAGGTGTACCGAAGCGGAGGTTCATGGAAACAGAGCAGCCGTAAACTTTAGGGTGCCTGTGTCTTGTTGATTTTTAGTTTTCCCAATTTATACGCCCTTGAGTGGAAGTGCCCTATGCTCTCTATGCTGTGTTTATTACTTGTTTCAGGACACACCGTACTCTTCTCCAGAGTGCCTGTTGGCAATTTACATCCCGCCCATCAGCGTAGCAAGGCTCCCATGTCTCCATGGCCTGTCCTGCTTTTCTGGTTTTTACACTTTGTTCAGCATGGCCCTTTTGACCGAGGGCAAGCGAGACTTCTTTGTAGCGCTGATTTGCCCTTCCGGCTTGCTTGGTTGGCCAAAAAGGGCGTATGCGTTTTTTCCTGAATATATTCAGGAAAAAACGCATACGCCCTTTTTGGCCAAGGGCATCATTGTCAACGTTTTGCCGCTTTTCATGTGCTTTAAAGGTGAGTCGAATCTACCTCCTGAAATCTGTTTCCTGCAAATCTGCCTTGCTTTCAAATCCTCTTCGTTGCCTTCCCTCAATATATTTGTGGACGAGAGTTCTCATTTATAACTCTGCACGTTTGTGAATTGCAGTGCCCCTGAGCTCCATTTGTCTCCTCGCTTTTTTGGGAGCTGGCCGCAAAAGCGCAGGATTGCTTCAGGCCCTATTTTGGTTCTGGGGGGCAGGCTGAGCCTGTGGTTCATTCTTCTTCCTGATGGGAAAATGGAGTGACCTGTGCCTGTCCCAACACCTAGGGCTAGTCTCTCGTTGTTTCCCCGTCTTCCCCTTCATCCTCAGGACAAATTGCAACCTGAACGAAACAGTAGGTTAAAGGTGCTGATTCTCCAAGTAGGGAGATGGTTAGTCAAGTGGCTGGAATGGCGAACCCGAGCACAAGGAGAGGAGAAATGATGTGCGTTTTAGAAACCTTTCCCGATCTCACGGCATACCATCTTCTGGCTTTCCCATGCATGTTTTGATGTAGGAAGATTCCCTTGTACCTGGAGATTTGAGACCCATGGGGTGTGTACCCCGCAGTGTTACTTTAAAGTATCTGCGTTTGCTCACCCAACCTCACCAATCCTCTCAGCCCCAAGAGTGTCCAGCCTTATGTCTCATCCAGCTGTGGGTCTAGATATGGTCAATCCAGGTTGCATCATAGACCCTGAACGGATTTTGTAAGAATTTCTCTCTCTTTCACTGTCTTTCTTTTGTGGGTTTTTAAAAGTAATTTATGTTTAGAATCGGGCTTGGCTGCTTTTCCGTGCTGTGTTGATGCCGCTTTACACCCTCTTGATTCACTTGCAGAGAGATATCGATACATAGGTTTTCAGATTCGTACTAGTCAGAATTATTCTTGTGCGGTGACTACGGGGTGTTGAGTCCAGTTCACTGAGCAGGGAGTAGGCCTTGTCTATTACATATTTGGCTTATGGAGCGGTCTCTGAGCTAATTTCAAACCCTTGTTTTATGCATCACCCCACCTCACCTTTCCCGTTAAGCAGCCATAGTGTGTCTTCTAAAGGTGTGACTCTGTTCTGTTTTGTAATTCAGTTCAAGTGTAGCGATTTTGACATTCCCTCTATAAGCGATATCTTAGGATAAGTGTCTTTTTCTGTGTGACTTATTTCACTTAGAATCATCGTACCTAAATCCACTCATCATGCTGCTAACTAGCCTTATGACATTGATTTCATGGCTGAGTGATATTGCATTGTGCCAAGTACCACCATTTCTTTATCCATTTTTCTCTTTCCTGGGATATTGAAGGTGTTCCGAAGCAGAGGTTCTTGGAAACAGAGCAGCCGTAAACTTTAGGGTGCCTGTGTCTTGTTGATTTTTAGTTTTCCCAATTTATACGCCCATGAGTGGAAGTGCCCTATGCTCTCTACGCTGTGTTTATTACTTGTTTCAGGACACACCGTACTCTTCTCCAGAGTGCCTGTTGGCAATTTATATCCCGCCCATCAGCGTAGCAAGGCTCCCATGTCTCCATGGCCTGTCCTGCTTTTCTGGTTTTTACTGTTTGTTCAGCATGGCCCTTTTGACCGAGGGCAAGCGAGACTTCTTTGTAGCGCTGATTTGCCCTTCCGGCTTGCTTGGTTGGCCAAAAAGGGCGTATGCGTTTTTTCCTGAATATATTCAGGAAAAAACGCATACGCCCTTTTTGGCCAAGGGCATCATTGTCAACGTTTTGCCGCTTTTCATGTGCTTTAAAGGCGAGTCGAATCTACCTCCTGAAATCTGTTTCCTGCAAATCTGCCTTGCTTTCAAATCCTCTTCGTTGCCTTCCCTCAATATATTTGTGGACGAGAGTTCTCATTTATAACTCTGCACGTTTGTGAATTGCAGTGCCCCTGAGCTCCATTTGTCTCCTCGCTTTTTTGGGAGCTGGCCGCAAAAGCGCAGGATTGCTTCAGGCCCTATTTTGGTTCTGGGGGGCAGGCTGAGCCTGTGGTTCATTCTTCTTCCTGATGGGAAAATGGAGTGACCTATGCCTGTCCCAACACCTAGGGCTCGTCTCTCGTTGGTTCCGCGTCTTCCCGTTCATCCTCAGGACAAATTGCAACCTGTACAATCAGGAGGTTAAAGGTGCTGATTCTCCAAGTAGGGAGATGGTTAGTCAAGCGGCTGGAATGGCGAACCCGAGCACAAGGAGAGGAGAAATGAGGTGCGTTTTAGAAACCTTTCCCGATCTCACGGCATACCATCTTCTGGGTTTCCCATGCATGTTTTGATGTAGGAAGATGCCCTTGTACCTGGAGATTTGAGACCCATGGGGTGTGTTCCCCGCAGTGTTACTTTAAAGTATCTGCGTTTGCTCACCCAACCTCACCAATCCTCTCAGCCCCAAGAGTGTCCAGCCTTATGTCTCATCCAGCTGTGGGTCTAGATATGGTCAATCCAGGTTGCATCATAGACCCTGAACGGATTTTGTAAGAATTTCTCTCTCTTTCACTGTCTTTGTTTTGTGGGTTTTTTAAAGTAATTTATGTTTCGAATCGGGCTTGGCTGCTTTTCCCTGCTGTATTGATGCCGCTTTACACCCTCTTGATTCACTTGCAGAGAGATATCGATACATAGGTTTTCAGATTCTTACTAGTCAGATATATTCTTGTGTGGTGACTAGGGTGTGTTGAGTCCAGTTCACTGAACAGGGAGTAGGCCTTGTCTATTACATATTTGGCTTATGGAGCGGTCTCTGAGCTAATTTCAAACCCTTGTTTTATGCATCACCCCACCTCACCTTTCCCGTTAAGCAGCCATAGTGTGTCTTCTAAAGGTGTGACTCTGTTCTGTTTTGTAATTCAGTTCAAGTGTAGCGATTTTGACATTCCCTCTATAAGCGATATCTTAGGATAAGTGTCTTTTTCTGTGTGACTTATTTCACTTAGAATCAACGTATCTAAATCCACTCATCATGCTGCTAACTAGCCTTATGACATTGATTTCATGGCTGAGTGATATTCCATTGTGCCAAGTACCACCATTTCTTTATCCATTTTTCTCTTTCCTGGGATATTGAAGGTGTACCGAAGGGGAGGTTCTTGGAAACAGAGCAGCCGTAAAGTTTGGGGTGCCTGTGTCTTGTTGATTTTTAGTTTTCCCAATTTATACGCCCATGAGTGGAAGTGTCCTATGCTCTCTAAGCTGTGTTTATTACTTGTTTCAGGACACACCGTACACTTCTCCAGAGTGGCTGTTGGCAATTTACATCCTGCCCATTAGCGTAGCAAGGCTCCCATGTCTCCATGGCCTGTCCTGCTTTTCTGGTTTTTACACTTTTTTCAGCATGGCCCTTTTGACCGAGGGCAAGCGAGACTTCTTTGTAGCACTGATTTGCCCTTCCGGCTTGCTTGGTTGGCCAAAAAGGGCGTATGCGTTTTTTCCTGAATATATTCAGGAAAAAAACGCATACGCCCTTTTTGGTGAAGGGCATTATTATCAACGTTTTGCCTGTTTTCATGTGCTTTATAGGCGAGTCGAATCTACCTCCTGAAATCTGTTTCCTGCAAATCTGCCTTGCTTTCAAATCCTCTTCGTTGCCTTCCATCAATATATTTGTGGACGAGAGATATCATTTATAACTCTGCACGTTTGTGAATTGCAGTGCCCCTGAGCTCCATTTGTTTACTCGCTTTTTTGGGAGCTGGCCGCAAAAGTGCAGGATTGCTTAAGGCCCTATTTTGGTTCTAGGGGGCAGGCTGAGCCTGTGGTTCATTCTTCTTCCTGATGGGAAAATGGAGTGACCTGTGCCTGTCCCAACACCTAGGGCTAGTCTCTCGTTGGTTGCCCGTCTTCCCGTTCATCCTCAGGACAAATTGCAACCTGTACGAAACAGGAGGTTAAAGGTGCTGATTCTCCAAGTAGGGAGATGGTTAGTCAAGCGGCTGGAATGGCGAACCCGAGCACAAGGAGAGGAGAAATGAGGTGCGTTTTAGAAACATTTCCCGATCGCACGGCATACCATCTTCTGGGTTTCCCATGCATGTTTTGATGTAGGAAGATGCCCTTGTACCTGGGGATTTGAGACCCATGGGGTGTGTACCCAGTGGTGTTACTTTAAAGTATCTGCGTTTGCTCACCAAGCTCACCTATCCTCTCAGCCCCAAGAGTGTCCAGCCTTATGTCTCATCCTGCTGTGGGTCTAGATATGGTCAATCCAGGTTGCATCAGAGACCCTGAACGGATTTTGTAAGAATTTCTCTCTCTTTCACTGTCTTTGTTTTGTGGGTTTTTTAAAGTAATTTATGTTTAGAATCATGCTTGGCTGCTTTTCCCTGCTGTGTTGATGCCGCTTTACACCCTCTTGATTCACTTGCAGAGAGATATCGATACATAGGTTTTCAGATTCTTACTAGTCAGATATATTCTTGTGCGGTGACTAGGGGGTGTTGAGTCCAGTTCACTGAGCAGGGAGTAGGCCTTGTCTATTACATATTTGGCTTATGGAGCGGTCTCTGAGCTAATTTCAAACCCTTGTTTTATGCATCACCCCACCTCACCATTCCCGTTCAGCAGCCATAGTGTGTCTTCTAAAGGTGTGACTCTGTTCTGTTTTGTAATTCAGTTCAAGTGTAGCGATTTTGACATTCCCTCTATAAGCGATATCTTAGGATAAGTGTCTTTTTCTGTGTGACTTATTTCACTTAGAATCATCGTCGCTAAATCCAGTCATCATGCTGCTAACTAGCCTTATGACATTGATTTCATGGCTGAGTGATATTCCATTGTGCCAAGTACCACCATTTGTTTCTCCATTTTTCTCTTTCCTGGGATATTGAAGGTGTACCGAAGTGGAGGTTCTTGGAAACAGAGCAGCCGTAAAGTTTGGTGTGCCTGTGTCTTGTTGATTTTTAGTTTTCCCGATTTATACGCCCATGAGTGGAAGTGCCCTATGCTCTCTAATCTGTGTTTATTACTTGATTCAGGACACACCGTACACTTCTCCAGAGTGCCTGTTGGCAATTTACATCCCGCCCATCAGCGTAGCAAGGCTCCCTTATCTCCATGGCCTGTCCTGCTTTTCTGGTTTTTACACATTTTTCAGCATGGCCCTTTTGACCGAGGGCAAGCGAGACTTCTTTGTAGCGCTGATTTGCCCTTCCGGCTTGCTTGGTTGGCCAAAAAGGGCGTATGCGTTTTTTCCTGAATATATTCAGGAAAAAACGCATACGCCCTTTTTCGCCAAGGGCATCATTGTCAACGTTTTGCCGCTTTTCATGTGCTTTAAAGGCGAGTCGAATCTACCTCCTGAAATCTGTTTCCTGCAAATCTGCCTTGCTTTCAAATCCTCTTCGTTGCCTTCCCTCAATATATTTGTGGACGAGAGTTCTCATTTATAATTCTGCACGTTTGTGAATTGCAGTGCCCCTGAGCTCCATTTGTCTACTCGCTTTTTTGGGAGCTGGCCGCAAAAGCGTAGGATTGCTTCAGGCCCTATTTTGGTTCTGGGGGGCAGGCTGAGCCTGTGGTTCATTCTTCTTCCTGATGGGAAAATGGAGTGACCTGTGCCTGTCCCAACACCTAGGGCTCGTCTCTCGTTGGTTGCCCGTCTTCCCGTTCATCCTCAGGAAAATTGCAACCTATACGAAACAGGAGGTTAAAAGTGCTGATTCTCCAAGTAGGGAGATGGTTAGTCAAGCGGCTGGAATGGCGAACCCGAGCACAAGGAGAGGAGAAATGAGGTGCGTTTTAGAAACCTTTCCCGATCTCACGGCATACCATCTTCTGGGTTTCCCATGCATGTTTTGATGTAGGAAGATGCCCTTGTACCTTGAGATTTGAGACCCATTGGGTGGGTACGCCGCGGTGTTATTTTAAAGTATCTGTATTTGCTCACCCAACCTCACCAATCCTCTCAGACCCAAGACTGTCCAGCCTTATGTCTCATCCAGCTGTGTGTCTAGCTATGGTCAATCCAGGTTGCATCAGAGACCCTGAACGGATTTTGTAAGAATTTCTCTCTATTTCACTGTCTTTGCTTTGTGGGTTTTTTAAAGTAATGTATGTTCAGAATGGGGTTTGGCTGCTTTTCCCTGCTGTGTTTATGCCGCTTTACACCCTCTTGATTCACTTGCAGAGAGATATCAATACATAGGTTTTCAGATTCATACTAGTCAGATATATTCTTGTGTGGTGACTAGGGGGTGTTGAGTCCAGTTCACTGAGCAGGGAGTAGGCCTTGTCTATTACATATTTGGCTTATGGAGCAGTGTCTGAGCTAATTTCAAACCCTTGTTTTATGCATCACCCCACCTCACCTTTCCGGTTAAGCAGCCATAGTGTGTCTTCTAAAGGTGTGACTCTGTTCTGTTTTGTAATTCAGTTCAAGTGTAGCGATTTTGACATTCACTCTATAAGCGATATCTTAGGATAAGTGTCTTTTTCTGTGTGACTTATTTCACTTAGAATCATCGTACCTAAATCCACTCATCATGCTGCTAACTAGCCTTATGACATTGATTTCATGGCTGAGTGATATTCCATTGTGCCAAGTACCACCATTTCTTTATCCATTTTTCTCTTTCCTGGGATATTGAAGGTGTACCGAAGCGGAGGTTCTTGGAAACAGAGCAGCCGTAAACTTTAGGGTGCCTGTGTCTTGTTGATTTTTAGTTTTCCCAATTTATACGCCCATGAGTGGAAGTGCCCTATGCTCTCTACGCTGTGTTTATTACTTGTTTCAGGACACACTGTACTCTTCTCCAGAGTGCCTGTTGGCAATTTATATCCTGCCCATCAGCGTAGCAAGGCTCCCATGTCTCCATGGCCTGTCCTGCTTTTCTGGTTTTTACTGTTTGTTCAGCATGGCCCTTTTGACCGAGGGCAAGCGAGACTTCTTTGTAGCGCTGATTTGCCCTTCCGGCTTGCTTGGTTGGCCAAAAAGGGCGTATGCGTTTTTTCCTGAATATATTCTGGAAAAAACGCATACGCCCTTTTTGGCCAAGGGCATCATTGTCAACGTTTTGCCGCTTTTCATGTGCTTTAAAGGCGAGTCGAATCTACCTCCTGAAATCTGTTTCCTGCAAATCTGCCTTGCTTTCAAATCCTCTTCGTTGCCTTCCCTCAATATATTTGTGGACGAGAGTTCTCATTTATAACTCTGCACGTTTGTGAATTGCAGTGCCCCTGAGCTCCATTTGTCTCCTCGCTTTTTTGGGAGCTGGCCGCAAAAGCGCAGGATTGCTTCAGGCCCTATTTTGGTTCTGGGGGGCAGGCTGAGCCTGTGGTTCATTCTTCTTCCTGATGGGAAAATGGAGTGACCTGTGCCTGTCCCAACACCTAGGGCTAGTCTTTCGTTGGTTCCCCGTCTTCCCGTTCATCCTCAGGACAAATTGCAACCTGGACGAAACTGTAGGTTAAAGGTGCTGATTCTCCGATTAGGGAGATGGTTAGTCAAGTGGCTGGAATGGCGAACCCGAGCACAAGGAGAGGAGAAATGAGGTGCGGTTTAGAAACCTTTCCCGATCTCATGGCATACCATCTTCTGGGTTTCCCATGCATGTTTTGATGTAGGAAGATTCCCTTGTACCTGGAGATTTGAGACCCATGGGGTGTGTTCCCCGCAGTGTTACTTTAAAGTATCTGCGTTTGCTCACCCAACCTCACCAATCCTCTCAGCCCCAAGAGTGTCCAGCCTTATGTCTCATCCAGCTGTGGGTCTAGATATGGTCAATCCAGGTTGCATCAGAGACCCTGAACGGACTTTGTAAGAATTTCTCTCTCTTTCACTGTCTTTGTTTTGTGGGTTTTTTAAAGTAATTTATGTTTAGAATCGGGCTTGGCTGCTTTTCCCTGCTGTGTTGATGCCGCTTTACACCCTCTTGATTCACTTGCAGAGAGATATCGATACATAGGTTTTCAGATTCGTACTCATCAGAATTATTCTTGTGCGGTGACTAGGGGGTGTTGAGTCCAGTTCACTGAGCAGGGAGTAGGCCTTGTCTATTACATATTTGGCTTATGGAGCGGTCTCTGAGCTAATTTCAAACCCTTGTTTTATGCATCACCCCACCTCAGCTTTCCTGTTAAGCAGCCATAGTGTGTCTTCTACAGGTGTGACTCTGTTCTGTTTTGTAATTCAGTTCAAGTGTAGCGATTTTGACATTCCCTCTATAAGCGATATCTTAGGATAAGTGTCTTTTTCTGTGTGACTTATTTCACTTAGAATCATCGTACCTAAATCCACTCATCATGCTGCTAACTAGCCTTATGACATTGATTTCATGGCTGAGTGATATTCCATTGTGCCAAGTACCACCATTTCTTTATCCATTTTTCTCTTTCCTGGGATATTGAAGGTGTACCGAAGCGGAGGTTCTTGGAAACAGAGCAGCCGTAAACTTTAGGGTGCCTGTGTCTTGTTTATTTTTAGTTTTCCCAATTTATACGCCCATGAGTGGAAGTGCCCTATGCTCTCTACGCTGTGTTTATTACTTGTTTCAGGACACACCGTACTCTTCTCCAGAGTGTCTGTTGGCAATTTATATTCCGCCTATCAGCGTAGCAAGGCTCCCATGTCTCCATGGCCTGTCCTGCTTTTCTGGTTTTTACTGTTTGTTCAGCATGGCCCTTTTGACCGAGGGCAAGCGAGACTTCTTTGTAGCGCTGATTTGCCCTTCCGGCTTGCTTGGTTTGCCAAAAAGGGCGTATGCGTTTTTTCCTGAATATATTTAGGAAAAAACGCATACGCCCTTTTTGGCCAAGGGCATCATTGTCAACGTTTTGGCGCTTTTCATGTGCTTTAAAGGCGAGTCGAATCTACCTCCTGAAATCTGTTTCCTGCAAATCTGCCTTGCTTTCAAATCCTCTTCGTTGCCTTCCCTCAATATATTTGTGGACGAGAGTTCTCATTTATAACTCTGCACGTTTGTGAATTGCAGTGCCCCTGAGCTCCATTTGTCTCCTCGCTTTTTTGGGAGCTGGCCGCAAAAGCGCAGGATTGCTTCAGGCCCTATTTTGGTTCTGGGGGGCAGGCTGAGCCTGTGGTTCATTCTTCTTCCTGATGGGAAAATGGAGTGACCTATGCCTGTCCCAACACCTAGGGCTCGTCTCTCGTTGGTTCCGCGTCTTCCCGTTCATCCTCAGGACAAATTGCAACCTGTACAATCAGGAGGTTAAAGGTGCTGATTCTCCAAGTAGGGAGATGGTTAGTCAAGCGGCTGGAATGGCGAACCCGAGCACAAGGAGAGGAGAAATGAGGTGCGTTTTAGAAACCTTTCCCGATCTCATGGCATACCATCTTCTGGCTTTCCAATGCATGTTTTGATGTAGGAAGATGCCCTTGTACCTGGAGATTTGAGACCCATGGGGTGTGTTCCCCGCAGTGTTACTTTAAAGTATCTGCGTTTGCTCACCCAACCTCACCAATCCTCTCAGCCCCAAGAGTGTCCAGCCTTATGTCTCATCCAGCTGTGGGTCTAGATATGGTCAATCCAGGTTGCATCATAGACCCTGAACGGACTTTGTAAGAATTTCTCTCTCTTTCACTGTCTTTGTTTTGTGGGTTTTTTAAAGTAATTTATGTTTAGAATCGGGCTTGGCTGCTTTTCCCTGCTGTGTTGATGCCGCTTTACACCCTCTAGATTCACTTGCAGAGAGATATCGATACATAGGTTTTCAGATTCGTACTAGTCAGAATTATTCTTGTGCGGTGACTAGGAGGTGTTGAGTCCAGTTCACTGAGCAGGGAGTAGGCCTTGTCTATTACATATTTGGCTTATGGAGCGGTCTCTGAGCTAATTTCAAACCCTTGTTTTATGCATCACCCCACCTCAGCTTTCCCGTTAAGCAGCCATAGTGTGTCTTCTACAGGTGTGACTCTGTTCTGTTTTGTAATTCAGTTCAAGTGTAGCGATTTTGACATTCCCTCTATAAGCGATATCTTAGGATAAGTGTCTTTTTCTGTGTGACTTATTTCACTTAGAATCATCGTCGCTAAATCCACTCATCATGCTGCTAACTACCCTTATGACATTGATTTCATGGCTGAGTGATATTCCATTGTGCCAAGTACCACCATTTCATTATCCATTTTTCTCTTTCCTGGGATATTGAAGGTGTACCGAAGCGGAGGTTCTTGGAAACAGAGCAGCCAAAAACTTTAGGGTGCCTGTGTCTTGTTGATTTTTAGTTTTCCCAATTTATACGCCCATGAGTGGAAGTGCCCTATGCTGTCTACGCTGTGTTTATTACTTGTTACAGGACACACCGTACTCTTCTCCAGAGTGCCTGTTGGCAATTTATATCCTGCCCATCAGCGTAGCAAGGCTCCCATGTCTCCATGGCCCGTCCTGCTTTTCTGGTTTTTACACTTTGTTCAGCATGGCCCTTTTGACCGAGGGCAAGCGAGACTTCTTTGTAGCGCTGATTTGCCCTTCCGGCTTGCTTGGTTGGCCAAAAAGGGCGTATGCGTTTTTTCCTGAATATATTCAGGAAAAAACGCATACGCCCTTTTTGGCCAAGGGCATCATTGTCAACGTTTTGGCGCTTTTCATGTGCTTTAAAGGCGAGTCGAATCTACCTCCTGAAATCTGTTTCCTGCAAATCTGCCTTGCTTTCAAATCCTCTTCGTTGCCTTCCCTCAATATATTTGTGGACGAGAGTTCTCATTTATAACTCTGCACGTTTGTGGATTGCAGTGCCCCTGAGCTCCATTTGTCTCCTCGCTTTTTTGGGAGCTGGCCGCAAAAGCGCAGGATTGCTTCAGGCCCTATTTTGGTTCTGGGGGGCAGGCTGAGCCTGTGGTTCATTCTTCTTCCTGATGGGAAAATGGAGTGACCTATGCCTGTCCCAACACCTAGGGCTCGTCTCTCGTTGGTTCCACGTCTTCCCGTTCATCCTCAGGACAAATTGCAACCTGTTCAATCAGGAGGTTAAAGGTGCTGATTCTCCAAGTAGGGAGATGGTTAGTCAAGCGGCTGGAATGGCGAACCCGAGCACAAGGAGAGGAGAAATGAGGTGCGGTTTAGAAACCTTTCCCGATCTCATGGCATACCATCTTCTGGGTTTCCCATGCATGTTTTGATGTAGGAAGATTCCCTTGTACCTGGAGATTTGAGACCCATGGGGTGTGTTCCCCGCAGTGTTACTTTAAAGTATCTGCGTTTGCTCACCCAACCTCACCAATCCTCTCAGCCCCAAGAGTGTCCAGCCTTATGTCTCATCCAGCTGTGGGTCTAGATATGGTCAATCCAGGTTGCATCAGAGACCCTGAACGGACTTTGTAAGAATTTCTCTCTCTTTCACTGTCTTTGTTTTGTGGGTTTTTTAAAGTAATTTATGTTTAGAATCGGGCTTGGCTGCTTTTCCCTGCTGTGTTGATGCCGCTTTACACCCTCTTGATTCACTTGCAGAGAGATATCGATACATAGGTTTTCAGATTCGTACTCATCAGAATTATTCTTGTGCGGTGACTAGGGGGTGTTGAGTCCAGTTCACTGAGCAGGGAGTAGGCCTTGTCTATTACATATTTGGCTTATGGAGCGGTCTCTGAGCTAATTTCAAACCCTTGTTTTATGCATCACCCCACCTCAGCTTTCCCGTTAAGCAGCCATAGTGTGTCTTCTACAGGTGTGACTCTGTTCTGTTTTGTAATTCAGTTCAAGTGTAGCGATTTTGACATTCCCTCTATAAGCGATATCTTAGGATAAGTGTCTTTTTCTGTGTGACTTATTTCACTTAGAATCATCGTACCTAAATCCACTCATCATGCTGCTAACTAGCCTTATGACATTGATTTCATGGCTGAGTGATATTCCATTGTGCCAAGTACCACCATTTCTTTATCCATTTTTCTCTTTCCTGGGATATTGAAGGTGTACCGAAGCGGAGGTTCTTGGAAACAGAGCAGCCGTAAACTTTAGGGTGCCTGTGTCTTGTTTATTTTTAGTTTTCCCAATTTATACGCCCATGAGTGGAAGTGCCCTATGCTCTCTACGCTGTGTTTATTACTTGTTTCAGGACACACCGTACTCTTCTCCAGAGTGTCTGTTGGCAATTTATATTCCGCCTATCAGCGTAGCAAGGCTCCCATGTCTCCATGGCCTGTCCTGCTTTTCTGGTTTTTACTGTTTGTTCAGCATGGCCCTTTTGACCGAGGGCAAGCGAGACTTCTTTGTAGTGCTGATTTGCCCTTCCGGCTTGCTTGGTTTGCCAAAAAGGGCGTATGCGTTTTTTCCTGAATATATTTAGGAAAAAACGCATACGCCCTTTTTGGCCAAGGGCATCATTGTCAACGTTTTGGCGCTTTTCATGTGCTTTAAAGGCGAGTCGAATCTACCTCCTGAAATCTGTTTCCTGCAAATCTGCCTTGCTTTCAAGTCCTCTTCGTTGCCTTCCCTCAATATATTTGTGGACGAGAGTTCTCATTTATAACTCTGCACGTTTGTGAATTGCAGTGCCCCTGAGCTCCATTTGTCTCCTCGCTTTTTTGGGAGCTGGCCGCAAAAGCACAGGATTGCTTCAGGCCCTATTTTGGTTCTGGGGGGCAGGCTGAGCCTGTGGTTCATTCTTCTTCCTGATGGGAAAATGGAGTGACCTATGCCTGTCCCAACACCTAGGGCTCGTCTCTCGTTGGTTCCGCGTCTTCCCGTTCATCCTCAGGACAAATTGCAACCTGTACAATCAGGAGGTTAAAGGTGCTGATTCTCCAAGTAGGGAGATGGTTAGTCAAGCGGCTGGAATGGCGAACCCGAGCACAAGGAGAGGATAAATGAGGTGCGTTTTAGAAACCTTTCCCGATCTCATGGCATACCATCTTCTGGCTTTCCAATGCATGTTTTGATGTAGGAAGATGCCCTTGTACCTGGAGATTTGAGACCCATGGGGTGTGTTCCCCGCAGTGTTACTTTAAAGTATCTGCGTTTGCTCACCCAACCTCACCAATCCTCTCAGCCCCAAGAGTGTCCAGCCTTATGTCTCATCCAGCTGTGGGTCTAGATATGGTCAATCCAGGTTGCATCATAGACCCTGAACGGACTTTGTAAGAATTTCTCTCTCTTTCACTGTCTTTGTTTTGTGGGTTTTTTAAAGTAATTTATGTTTAGAATCGGGCTTGGCTGCTTTTCCCTGCTGTGTTGATGCCGCTTTACACCCTCTAGATTCACTTGCAGAGAGATATCGATACATAGGTTTTCAGATTCGTACTAGTCAGAATTATTCTTGTGCGGTGACTAGGAGGTGTTGAGTCCAGTTCACTGAGCAGGGAGTAGGCCTTGTCTATTACATATTTGGCTTATGGAGCGGTCTCTGAGCTAATTTCAAACCCTTGTTTTATGCATCACCCCACCTCAGCTTTCCCGTTAAGCAGCCATAGTGTGTCTTCTACAGGTGTGACTCTGTTCTGTTTTGTAATTCAGTTCAAGTGTAGCGATTTTGACATTCCCTCTATAAGCGATATCTTAGGATAAGTGTCTTTTTCTGTGTGACTTATTTCACTTAGAATCATCGTCGCTAAATCCACTCATCATGCTGCTAACTACCCTTATGACATTGATTTCATGGCTGAGTGATATTCCATTGTGCCAAGTACCACCATTTCATTATCCATTTTTCTCTTTCCTGGGATATTGAAGGTGTACCGAAGCGGAGGTTCTTGGAAACAGAGCAGCCAAAAACTTTAGGGTGCCTGTGTCTTGTTGATTTTTAGTTTTCCCAATTTATACGCCCATGAGTGGAAGTGCCCTATGCTCTCTACGCTGTGTTTATTACTTGTTACAGGACACACCGTACTCTTCTCCAGAGTGCCTGTTGGCAATTTATATCCTGCCCATCAGCGTAGCAAGGCTCCCATGTCTCCATGGCCTGTCCTGCTTTTCTGGTTTTTACACTTTGTTCAGCATGGCCCTTTTGACCGAGGGCAAGCGAGACTTCTTTGTAGCGCTGATTTGCCCTTCCGGCTTGCTTGGTTGGCCAAAAAGGGCGTATGCGTTTTTTCCTGAATATATTCAGGAAAAAACGCATACGCCCTTTTTGGCCAAGGGCATCATTGTCAACGTTTTGCCGCTTTTCATGTGCTTTAAAGGCGAGTCGAATCTACCTCCTGAAATCTGTTTCCTGCAAATCTGCCTTGCTTTCAAATCCTCTTCGTTGCCTTCCCTCAATATATTTGTGGACGAGAGTTCTCATTTATAACTCTGCACGTTTGTGAATTGCAGTGCCCCTGAGCTCCATTTGTCTCCTCGCTTTTTTGGGAGCTGGCCGCAAAAGCGCAGGATTGCTTCAGGCCCTATTTTGGTTCTGGGGGGCAGGCTGAGCCTGTGGGTCATTCTTCTTCCTGATGGGAAAATGGAGTGAACTATGCCTGTCCCAACACCTAGGGCTCGTCTCTCGTTGGTTCCGCGTCTTCCCGTTCATCCTCAGGACAAATTGCAACCTGTACAATCAGGAGGTTAAAGGTGCTGATTCTCCAAGTAGGGAGATGGTTAGTCAAGCGGCTGGAATGGCGAACCCGAGCACAAGGAGAGGAGAAATGAGGTGCGTTTTAGAAACCTTTCCCGATCTCATGGCATACCATCTTCTGGGTTTCCCATGCATGTTTTGATGTAGGAAGATGCCCTTGTACCTGGAGATTTGAGACCCATGGGGTGTGTTCCCCGCAGTGTTACTTTAAAGTATCTGCGTTTGCTCACCCAACCTCACCAATCCTCTCAGCCCCAAGAGTGTCCAGCCTTATGTCTCATCCAGCTGTGGGTCTAGATATGGTCAATCCAGGTTGCATCATAGACCCTGAACGGATTTTGTAAGAATTTCTCTCTCTTTCACTGTCTTTGTTTTGTGGGTTTTTTAAAGTAATTTATGTTTAGAATCGGGCTTGGCTGCTTTTCCCTGCTGTGTTGATGCCGCTTTACACCCTCTTGATTCACTTGCAGAGAGATATCGATACATAGGTTTTCAGATTCTTACTAGTCAGATATATTCTTGTGTGGTGACTAGGGTGTGTTGAGCCCAGTTCACTGAGCAGGGAGTAGGCCTTGTCTATTACATATTTGGCTTATGGAGCGGTCTCTGAGCTAATTTCAAACCCTTGTTTTATGCATCACCCCACCTCACCTTTCCCGTTAAGCAGCCATAGTGTGTCTTCTAAAGGTGTGACTCTGTTCTGTTTTGTAATTCAGTTCAAGTGTAGCGATTTTGACATTCCCTCTATAAGCGATATCTTAGGATAAGTGTCTTTTTCTGTGTGACTTATTTCACTTAGAATCATCGTATCTAAATCCACTCATCATGCTGCTAACTAGCCTTATGACATTGATTTCATGGCTGAGTGATATTCCATTGTGCCAAGTACCACCATTTCTTTATCCATTTTTCTCTTTCCTGGGATATTGAAGGTGTACCGAAGTGGAGGTTCTTGGAAACAGAGCAGCCGTAAACTTTAGGGTGCCTGTGTCTTGTTGATTTTTAGTTTTCCCAATTTATACGCCCTTGAGTGGAAGTGCCCTATGCTCTCTACGCTGTGTTTATTACTTGTTTCAGGACACACCGTACTCTTCTCCAGAGTGCCTGTTGGCAATTTACATCCCGCCCATCAGCGTAGCAAGGCTCCCATGTCTCCATGGCCTGTCCTGCTTTTCTGGTTTTTACACTTTGTTCAGCATGGCCCTTTTGACCGAGGGCAAGCGAGACTTCTTTGTAGCGCTGATTTGCCCTTCCGGCTTGCTTGGTTGGCCATAAAGGGCGTATGCGTTTTTTCCTGAATATATTCAGGAAAAAACGCATACGCCCTTTTTGGCCAAGGGCATCATTGTCAACGTTTTGCCGCTTTTCATGTGCTTTAAAGGCGAGTCGAATCTACCTCCTGAAATCTGTTTCCTGCAAATCTGCCTTGCTTTCAAATCCTCTTCGTTGCCTTCCCTCAATATATTTGTGGACGAGAGTTCTCATTTATAACTCTGCACGTTTGTGAATTGCAGTGCCCCAGAGCTCCATTTGTCTCCTCGCTTTTTTGGGAGCTGGCCGCAAAAGCGCAGAATTGCTTCAGGCCCTATTTTGGTTCTGGGGGGCAGGCTGAGCCTGTGGTTCATTCTTCTTCCTGATGGGAAAATGGAGTGACCTGTGCCTGTCCCAACACCTAGGGCTAGTCTGTCGTTGGTTCCCCGTCTTCCCGTTCATCCTCAGGACAAATTGCAACCTGGACGAAACAGTAGGTTAAAGGTGCTGATTCTCCAAGTAGGGAGATGGTTAGTCAAGCGGCTGGAATGGTGAACCCGAGCACAAGGAGAGGAGAAATGAGGTGCGTTTTAGAAACTTTTCCCGATCTCACAGCATACCATCTTCTGGGTTTCCCATGCATGTATTGATGTAGGAAGATGCCCTTGTACCTGGAGATTTGAGACCCATGGGGTGTGTTCCCCGCAGTGTTACTTTAAAGTATCTGCGTTTGCTCACCCAACCTCACCAATCCTCTCAGCCCCAAGAGTGTCCAGCCTTATGTCTCATCCAGCTGTGGGTCTAGATATGGTCAATCCAGGTTGCATCAGAGACCCTGAACGGATTTTGTAAGAATTTCTCTCTCTTTCACTGTTGTTGTTTTGTGGGTTTTTTAAAGTAATTTATGTTTAGAATCGGGCTTGGCTGCTTTTCCCTGCTGTGTTGATGCCGCTTTACACCCTCTTGATTCACTTGCAGAGAGATATCGATACATAGGTTTTCAGATTCGTACTAGTCAGAATTATTCTTGTGCGGTGACTAGGGGGTGTTGAGTCCAGTTCACTGAGCAGGGAGTAGGCCTTGTCTATTACATATTTGGCTTATGGAGCGGTCTCTGAGCTAATTTCAAACCCTTGTTTTATGCATCACCCCACCTCAACTTTCCCGTTAAGCAGCCATAGTGTGTCTTCTAAAGGTGTGACTCTGTTCTGTTTTGTAATTCAGTTCAAGTGTAGCGATTTTGACATTCCCTCTATAAGCGATATCTTAGGATAAGTGTCTTTTTCTGTGTGACTTATTTCACTTAGAATCATCGTACCTAAATCCACTCATCATGCTGCTAACTAGCCTTATGACATTGATTTCATGGCTGAGTGATATTGCATTGTGCCAAGTACCACCATTTCTTTATCCATTTTTCTCTTTCCTGGGATATTGAAGGTGTTCCGAAGCGGAGGTTCATGGAAACAGAGCAGCCGTAAACTTTAGGGTGCCTGTGTCTTGTTTATTTTTAGTTTTCCCAATTTATACGCCCATGAGTGGAAGTGCCCTATGCTCTCTACACTGTGTTTATTACTTGTTTCAGGACACACCGTACTCTTCTCCAGAGTGCCTGTTGGCAATTTACATCCCGCCCATCAGCGTAGCAAGGCTCCCATGTCTCCATGGCCTGTCCTGCTTTTCTGGTTTTTACACTTTGTTCAGCATGGCCCTTTTGACCGAGGGCAAGCGAGACTTCTTTGTAGCGCTGATTTGCCCTTCCGGCTTGCTTGGTTGGCCTTAAAGGGCATATGCGTTTTTTCCTGAATATATTCAGGAAAAAACGCATATGCCCTTTTTGGCCAAGGGCATCATCGTCAACGTTTTGCCGCTTTTCATGTGCTTTAAAGGCGAGTCGAATCTACCTCCTGAAATCTGTTTCCTGCAAATCTGCCTTGCTTTCAAATCCTCTTCGTTGCCTTCCCTCAATATATTTGTGGACGAGAGTTCTCATTTATAACTCTGCACGTTTGTGAATTGCAGTGCCCCTGAGCTCCATTTGTCTCCTCGCTTTTTTGGGAGCTGGCCGCAAAAGCGCAGGATTGCTTCAGGCCCTATTTTGATTCTGGGGGGCAGGCTGAGCCTGTGGTTCATTCTTCTTCCTGATGGGAAAATGGAGTGACCTGTGCCTGTCCCAACACCTAGGGCTAGTCTTTCGTTGGTTCCCCGTCTTCCCGTTCATCCTCAGGACAAATTGCAACCTGGACGAAACAGTAGGTTAAAGGTGCTGATTCTCCAAGTAGGGAGATGGTTAGTCAAGCGGCTGGAATGGTGAACCCGAGCACAAGGAGAGGAGAAATGAGGTGCGTTTTAGAAACCTTTCCCGATCTCACGGCATACCATCTTCTGGGTTTCCCATGCATGTTTTGATGTAGGAAGATTCCCTTGTACCTGGAGATTTGAGACCCATGGGGTGTGTTCCCCGCAGTGTTACTTTAAAGTATCTGCGTTTGCTCACCCAACCTCACCAATCCTCTCAGCCCCAAGAGTGTCCAGCCTTATGTCTCATCCAGCTGTGGGTCTAGATATGGTCAATCCAGGTTGCATCATAGACCCTGAACGGATTTTGTAAGAATTTCTCTCTCTTTCACTGTCTTTGTTTTGTGGGTTTTTTAAAGTAATTTATGTTTAGAATCGGGCTTGGCTGCTTTTCCCTGCTGTGTTGATGCCGCTTTACACCCTCTTGATTCACTTGCAGAGAGATATCGATACATAGGTTTTCAGATTCTTACTAGTCAGAATTATTCTTGTGCGGTGACTAGGGGGTGTTGAGTCCAGTTCACTGAGCAGGGAGTAGGCCTTGTCTATTACATATTTGGCTTATGGAGCGGTGTCTGAGCTAATTTCAAACCCTTGTTTTATGCATCACCCCACCTCACCTTTCCCGTTAAGCAGCCATAGTGTGTCTTCTACAGGTGTGACTCTGTTCTGTTTTGTAATTCAGTTCAAGTGTAGCGATTTTGACATTCCCTCTATAAGCGATATCTTAGGATAAGTGTCTTTTTCTGTGTGACTTATTTCACTTAGAATCATCGTACCTAAATCCACTCATCATGCTGCTAACTAGCCTTATGACATTGATTTCATGGCTGAGTGATATTCCATTGTGCCAAGTACCACCATTTCTTTATCCATTTTTCTCTTTCCTGGGATATTGAAGGTGTACCGAAGCGGAGGTTCTTGGAAACAGAGCAGCCGTAAACTTTAGGGTGCCTGTGTCTTGTTTATTTTTAGTTTTCCCAATTTATACGCCCATGAGTGGAAGTGCCCTATGCTCTCTACGCTGTGTTTATTACTTGTTTCAGGACACACCGTACTCTTCTCCAGAGTGTCTGTTGGCAATTTATATTCCGCCTATCAGCGTAGCAAGGCTCCCATGTCTCCATGGCCTGTCCTGCTTTTCTGGTTTTTACTGTTTGTTCAGCATGGCCCTTTTGACCGAGGGCAAGCGAGACTTCTTTGTAGCGCTGATTTGCCCTTCCGGCTTGCTTGGTTTGCCAAAAAGGGCGTATGCGTTTTTTCCTGAATATATTTAGGAAAAAACGCATACGCCCTTTTTGGCCAAGGGCATCATTGTCAACGTTTTGGCGCTTTTCATGTGCTTTAAAGGCGAGTCGAATCTACCTCCTGAAATCTGTTTCCTGCAAATCTGCCTTGCTTTCAAGTCCTCTTCGTTGCCTTCCCTCAATATATTTGTGGACGAGAGTTCTCATTTATAACTCTGCACGTTTGTGAATTGCAGTGCCCCTGAGCTCCATTTGTCTCCTCGCTTTTTTGGGAGCTGGCCGCAAAAGCACAGGATTGCTTCAGGCCCTATTTTGGTTCTGGGGGGCAGGCTGAGCCTGTGGTTCATTCTTCTTCCTGATGGGAAAATGGAGTGACCTATGCCTGTCCCAACACCTAGGGCTCGTCTCTCGTTGGTTCCGCGTCTTCCCGTTCATCCTCAGGACAAATTGCAACCTGTACAATCAGGAGGTTAAAGGTGCTGATTCTCCAAGTAGGGAGATGGTTAGTCAAGCGGCTGGAATGGCGAACCCGAGCACAAGGAGAGGATAAATGAGGTGCGTTTTAGAAACCTTTCCCGATCTCATGGCATACCATCTTCTGGCTTTCCAATGCATGTTTTGATGTAGGAAGATGCCCTTGTACCTGGAGATTTGAGACCCATGGGGTGTGTTCCCCGCAGTGTTACTTTAAAGTATCTGCGTTTGCTCACCCAACCTCACCAATCCTCTCAGCCCCAAGAGTGTCCAGCCTTATGTCTCATCCAGCTGTGGGTCTAGATATGGTCAATCCAGGTTGCATCATAGACCCTGAACGGACTTTGTAAGAATTTCTCTCTCTTTCACTGTCTTTGTTTTGTGGGTTTTTTAAAGTAATTTATGTTTAGAATCGGGCTTGGCTGCTTTTCCCTGCTGTGTTGATGCCGCTTTACACCCTCTAGATTCACTTGCAGAGAGATATAGATACATAGGTTTTCAGATTCGTACTAGTCAGAATTATTCTTGTGCGGTGACTAGGAGGTGTTGAGTCCAGTTCACTGAGCAGGGAGTAGGCCTTGTCTATTACATATTTGGCTTATGGAGCGGTCTCTGAGCTAATTTCAAACCCTTGTTTTATGCATCACCCCACCTCAGCTTTCCCGTTAAGCAGCCATAGTGTGTCTTCTACAGGTGTGACTCTGTTCTGTTTTGTAATTCAGTTCAAGTGTAGCGATTTTGACATTCCCTCTATAAGCGATATCTTAGGATAAGTGTCTTTTTCTGTGTGACTTATTTCACTTAGAATCATCGTCGCTAAATCCACTCATCATGCTGCTAACTACCCTTATGACATTGATTTCATGGCTGAGTGATATTCCATTGTGCCAAGTACCACCATTTCATTATCCATTTTTCTCTTTCCTGGGATATTGAAGGTGTACCGAAGCGGAGGTTCTTGGAAACAGAGCAGCCAAAAACTTTAGGGTGCCTGTGACTTGTTGATTTTTAGTTTTCCCAATTTATACGCCCATGAGTGGAAGTGCCCTATGCTCTCTACGCTGTGTTTATTACTTGTTACAGGACACACCGTACTCTTCTCCAGAGTGCCTGTTGGCAATTTATATCCTGCCCATCAGCGTAGCAAGGCTCCCATGTCTCCATGGCCTGTCCTGCTTTTCTGGTTTTTACACTTTGTTCAGCATGGCCCTTTTGACCGAGGGCAAGCGAGACTTCTTTGTAGCGCTGATTTGCCCTTCCGGCTTGCTTGGTTGGCCAAAAAGGGCGTATGCGTTTTTTCCTGAATATATTCAGGAAAAAACGCATACGCCCTTTTTGGCCAAGGGCATCATTGTCAACGTTTTGCCGCTTTTCATGTGCTTTAAAGGCGAGTCGAATCTACCTCCTGAAATCTGTTTCCTGCAAATCTGCCTTGCTTTCAAATCCTCTTCGTTGCCTTCCCTCAATATATTTGTGGACGAGAGTTCTCATTTATAACTCTGCACGTTTGTGAATTGCAGTGCCCCTGAGCTCCATTTGTCTCCTCGCTTTTTTGGGAGCTGGCCGCAAAAGCGCAGGATTGCTTCAGGCCCTATTTTGGTTCTGGGGGGCAGGCTGAGCCTGTGGGTCATTCTTCTTCCTGATGGGAAAATGGAGTGAACTATGCCTGTCCCAACACCTAGGGCTCGTCTCTCGTTGGTTCCGCGTCTTCCCGTTCATCCTCAGGACAAATTGCAACCTGTACAATCAGGAGGTTAAAGGTGCTGATTCTCCAAGTAGGGAGATGGTTAGTCAAGCGGCTGGAATGGCGAACCCGAGCACAAGGAGAGGAGAAATGAGGTGCGTTTTAGAAACCTTTCCCGATCTCATGGCATACCATCTTCTGGGTTTCCCATGCATGTTTTGATGTAGGAAGATGCCCTTGTACCTGGAGATTTGAGACCCATGGGGTGTGTTCCCCGCAGTGTTACTTTAAAGTATCTGCGTTTGCTCACCCAACCTCACCAATCCTCTCAGCCCCAAGAGTGTCCAGCCTTATGTCTCATCCAGCTGTGGGTCTAGATATGGTCAATCCAGGTTGCATCATAGACCCTGAACGGATTTTGTAAGAATTTCTCTCTCTTTCACTGTCTTTGTTTTGTGGGTTTTTTAAAGTAATTTATGTTTAGAATCGGGCTTGGCTGCTTTTCCCTGCTGTGTTGATGCCGCTTTACACCCTCTTGATTCACTTGCAGAGAGATATCGATACATAGGTTTTCAGATTCTTACTAGTCAGATATATTCTTGTGTGGTGACTAGGGTGTGTTGAGTCCAGTTCACTGAGCAGGGAGTAGGCCTTGTCTATTACATATTTGGCTTATGGAGCGGTCTCTGAGCTAATTTCAAACCCTTGTTTTATGCATCACCCCACCTCACCTTTCCCGTTAAGCAGCCATAGTGTGCCTTCTAAAGGTGTGACTCTGTTCTGTTTTGTAATTCAGTTCAAGTGTAGCGATTTTGACATTCCCTCTATAAGCGATATCTTAGGATAAGTGTCTTTTTCTGTGTGACTTATTTCACTTAGAATCATCGTATCTAAATCCACTCATCATGCTGCTAACTAGCCTTATGACATTGATTTCATGGCTGAGTGATATTCCATTGTGCCAAGTACCACCATTTCTTTATCCATTTTTCTCTTTCCTGGGATATTGAAGGTGTACCGAAGTGGAGGTTCTTGGAAACAGAGCAGCCGTAAACTTTAGGGTGCCTGTGTCTTGTTGATTTTTAGTTTTCCCAATTTATACGCCCTTGAGTGGAAGTGCCCTATGCTCTCTACGCTGTGTTTATTACTTGTTTCAGGACACACCGTACTCTTCTCCAGAGTGCCTGTTGGCAATTTACATCCCGCCCATCAGCGTAGCAAGGCTCCCATGTCTCCATGGCCTGTCCTGCTTTTCTGGTTTTTACACTTTGTTCAGCATGGCCCTTTTGACCGAGGGCAAGCGAGACTTCTTTGTAGCGCTGATTTGCCCTTCCGGCTTGCTTGGTTGGCCATAAAGGGCGTATGCGTTTTTTCCTGAATATATTCAGGAAAAAACGCATACGCCCTTTTTGGCCAAGGGCATCATTGTCAACCTTTTGCCGCTTTTCATGTGCTTTAAAGGCGAGTCGAATCTACCTCCTGAAATCTGTTTCCTGCAAATCTGCCTTGCTTTCAAATCCTCTTCGTTGCCTTCCCTCAATATATTTGTGGACGAGAGTTCTCATTTATAACTCTGCACGTTTGTGAATTGCAGTGCCCCAGAGCTCCATTTGTCTCCTCGCTTTTTTGGGAGCTGGCCGCAAAAGCGCAGAATTGCTTCAGGCCCTATTTTGGTTCTGGGGGGCAGGCTGAGCCTGTGGTTCATTCTTCTTCCTGATGGGAAAATGGAGTGACCTGTGCCTGTCCCAACACCTAGGGCTAGTCTGTCGTTGGTTCCCCGTCTTCCCGTTCATCCTCAGGACAAATTGCAACCTGGACGAAACAGTAGGTTAAAGGTGCTGATTCTCCAAGTAGGGAGATGGTTAGTCAAGCGGCTGGAATGGTGAACCCGAGCACAAGGAGAGGAGAAATGAGGTGCGTTTTAGAAACCTTTCCCGATCTCACGGCATACCATCTTCTGGGTTTCCCATGCATGTATTGATGTAGGAAGATGCCCTTGTACCTGGAGATTTGAGACCCATGGGGTGTGTTCCCCGCAGTGTTACTTTAAAGTATCTGCGTTTGCTCACCCAACCTCACCAATCCTCTCAGCCCCAAGAGTGTCCAGCCTTATGTCTCATCCAGCTGTGGGTCTAGATATGGTCAATCCAGGTTGCATCAGAGACCCTGAACGGATTTTGTAAGAATTTCTCTCTCTTTCACTGTTGTTGTTTTGTGGGTTTTTTAAAGTAATTTATGTTTAGAATCGGGCTTGGCTGCTTTTCCCTGCTGTGTTGATGCCGCTTTACACCCTCTTGATTCACTTGCAGAGAGATATCGATACATAGGTTTTCAGATTCGTACTAGTCAGAATTATTCTTGTGCGGTGACTAGGGGGTGTTGAGTCCAGTTCACTGAGCAGGGAGTAGGCCTTGTCTATTACATATTTGGCTTATGGAGCGGTCTCTGAGCTAATTTCAAACCCTTGTTTTATGCATCACCCCACCTCAACTTTCCCGTTAAGCAGCCATAGTGTGTCTTCTAAAGGTGTGACTCTGTTCTGTTTTGTAATTCAGTTCAAGTGTAGCGATTTTGACATTCCCTCTATAAGCGATATCTTAGGATAAGTGTCTTTTTCTGTGTGACTTATTTCACTTAGAATCATCGTACCTAAATCCACTCATCATGCTGCTAACTAGCCTTATGACATTGATTTCATGGCTGAGTGATATTGCATTGTGCCAAGTACCACCATTTCTTTATCCATTTTTCTCTTTCCTGGGATATTGAAGGTGTTCCGAAGCGGAGGTTCATGGAAACAGAGCAGCCGTAAACTTTAGGGTGCCTGTGTCTTGTTTATTTTTAGTTTTCCCAATTTATACGCCCATGAGTGGAAGTGCCCTATGCTCTCTACACTGTGTTTATTACTTGTTTCAGGACACACCGTACTCTTCTTCAGAGTGCCTGTTGGCAATTTATATCCCGCCCATCAGCATAGCAAGGCTCCCATGTCTCCATGGCCTGTCCTGCTTTTCTGGTTTTTACACTTTGTTCAGCATGGCCCTTTTGACCGAGGGCAAGCGAGACTTCTTTGTAGCGCTGATTTGCCCTTCCGGCTTGCTTGGTTGGCCTTAAAGGGCATATGCGTTTTTTCCTGAATATATTCAGGAAAAAACGCATATGCCCTTTTTGGCCAAGGGCATCATTGTCAACGTTTTGCCGCTTTTCATGTGCTTTAAAGGCGAGTCGAATCTACCTCCTGAAATCTGTTTCCTGCAAATCTGCCTTGCTTTCAAATCCTCTTCGTTGCCTTCCCTCAATATATTTGTGGACGAGAGTTCTCATTTATAACTCTGCACGTTTGTGAATTGCAGTGCCCCTGAGCTCCATTTGTCTCCTCGCTTTTTTGGGAGCTGGCCGCAAAAGCGCAGGATTGCTTCAGGCCCTATTTTGATTCTGGGGGGCAGGCTGAGCCTGTGGTTCATTCTTCTTCCTGATGGGAAAATGGAGTGACCTGTGCCTGTCCCAATACCTAGGGCTAGTCTTTCGTTGGTTCCCCGTCTTCCCGTTCATCCTCAGGACAAATTGCAACCTGGACGAAACAGTAGGTTAAAGGTGCTGATTCTCCAAGTAGGGAGATGGTTAGTCAAGCGGCTGGAATGGTGAACCCGAGCACAAGGAGAGGAGAAATGAGGTGCGTTTTAGAAACCTTTCCCGATCTCACGGCATACCATCTTCTGGGTTTCCCATGCATGTTTTGATGTAGGAAGATTCCCTTGTACCTGGAGATTTGAGACCCATGGGGTGTGTTCCCCGCAGTGTTACTTTAAAGTATCTGCGTTTGCTCACCCAACCTCACCAATCCTCTCAGCCCCAAGAGTGTCCAGCCTTATGTCTCATCCAGCTGTGGGTCTAGATATGGTCAATCCAGGTTGCATCATAGACCCTGAACGGTTTTTGTAAGAATTTCTCTCTCTTTCACTGTCTTTGTTTTGTGGGTTTTTTAAAGTAATTTATGTTTAGAATCGGGCTTGGCTGCTTTTCCCTGCTGTGTTGATGCCGCTTTACACCCTCTTGATTCACTTGCAGAGAGATATCGATACATAGGTTTTCAGATTCTTACTAGTCAGAATTATTCTTGTGCGGTGACTAGGGGGTGTTGAGTCCAGTTCACTGAGCAGGGAGTAGGCCTTGTCTATTACATATTTGGCTTATGGAGCGGTGTCTGAGCTAATTTCAAACCCTTGTTTTATGCATCACCCCACCTCACCTTTCCCGTTAAGCAGCCATAGTGTGCCTTCTAAAGGTGTGACTCTGTTCTGTTTTGTAATTCAGTTCAAGTGTAGCGATTTTGACGTTCCCTCTATAAGCGATATATTAGGATAAGTGTCTTTTTCTGTGTGACTTATTTCACTTAGAATCATCGTACCTAAATCCAAACATCATGCTGCTAACTACCCTTATGACATTGATTTCATGGCTGAGTGATATTCCATTCTGCCAAGTACCACCATTTCTTTATCCATTTTTCTCTTTCCTGGGATATTGAAGGTGTACCGAAGCGGAGGTTCTTGGAAACAGAGAAGCCGTAAACTTTAGGGTGCCTGTGTCTTGTTGATTTTTAGTTTTCCCAATTTATACGCCCATGAGTGGAAGTGCCCTATGCTCTCTACGCTGTGTTTATTACTTGTTTCAGGACACACCGTACTCTTCTCCAGAGTGCCTGTTGGCAATTTATATCCCGCCCATCAGCGTAGCAAGGCTCCCATGTCTCCATGGCCTGTCCTGCTTTTCTGGTTTTTACTGTTTGTTCAGCATGGCCCTTTTGACTGAGGGCAAGCGAGACTTCTTTGTAGCGCTGATTTGCCCTTCCGGCTTGCTTGGTTGGCCAAAAAGGGCGTATGCGTTTTTTCCTGAATATATTCAGGAAAAAACGCATACGCCCTTTTTGGCCAAGGGCATCATTGTCAACGTTTTGCCGCTTTTCATGTGCTTTAAAGGCGAGTCGAATCTACCTCCTGAAATCTGTTTCCTGCAAATCTGCCTTGCTTTCAAATCCTCTTCGTTGCCTTCCCTCAATATATTTGTGGACGAGAGTTCTCATTTATAACTCTGCACGTTTGTGAATTGCAGTGCCCCTGAGCTCCATTTGTCTCCTCGCTTTTTTGGGAGCTGGCCGCAAAAGCGCAGGATTGCTTCAGGCCCTATTTTGATTCTGGGGGGCAGGCTGAGCCTGTGGTTCATTCTTCTTCCTGATGGGAAAATGGAGTGACCTGTGCCTGTCCCAATACCTAGGGCTAGTCTTTCGTTGGTTCCCCGTCTTCCCGTTCATCCTCAGGACAAATTGCAACCTGGACGAAACAGTAGGTTAAAGGTGCTGATTCTCCAAGTAGGGAGATGGTTAGTCAAGCGGCTGGAATGGTGAACCCGAGCACAAGGAGAGGAGAAATGAGGTGCGTTTTAGAAACCTTTCCCGATCTCACGGCATACCATCTTCTGGTTTTCCCATGCATGTTTTGATGTAGGAAGATTCCCTTGTACCTGGAGATTTGAGACCAATGGGGTGATACCCCGCGGTGTTACTTTAAAGTATCTGCGTTTGCTCACCCAAGCTCACCAATCCTCTCAGCCCCAAGAGTGTCCAGCCTTATGTCTCATCCAGCTGTGGGTCTAGATATGGTCAATCTAGGTTGCATCAGAGACCCTGAACGGATTTTGTAAGAATTTCTCTCTCTTTCACTGTCTTTGTTTTGTGGGTTTTTTAAAGTAATTTATGTTTAGAATCGGGCTTGGCTGCTTTTCCCTGCTGTGTTGATGCCGCTTTACACCCTCTTGATTCACTTGCAGAGAGATATCGATACATAGGTTTTCAGATTCTTACTAGTCAGATATATTCTTGTGTGGTGACTAGGGTGTGTTGAGTCCAGTTCACTGAGCAGGGAGTAGGCCTTGTCTATTACATATTTGGCTTATGGAGCGGTCTCTGAACTAATTTCAAACCCTTGTTTTATGCATCACCCCACCTCACCTTTCCCGTTAAGCAGCCATAGTGTGTCTTCTAAAGGTGTGACTCTGTTCTGTTTTGTAATTCAGTTCAAGTGTAGCGATTTTGACATTCCCTCTATAAGCGATATCTTAGGATAAGTGTCTTTTTCTGTGTGACTTATTTCACTTAGAATCATCGTATCTAAATCCACTCATCATGCTGCTAACTAGCCTTATGACATTGATTTCATGGCTGAGTGATATTCCATTGTGCCAAGTACCACCATTTCTTTATCCATTTTTCTCTTTCCTGGGATATTGAAGGTGTACCGAAGTGGAGGTTCTTGGAAACAGAGCAGCCGTAAACTTTAGGGTGCCTGTGTCTTGTTGATTTTTAGTTTTCCCAATTTATACGCCCTTGAGTGGAAGTGCCCTATGCTCTCTACGCTGTGTTTATTACTTGTTTCAGGACACACCGTACTCTTCTCCAGAGTGCCTGTTGGCAATTTACATCCCGCCCATCAGCGTAGCAAGGCTCCCATGTCTCCATGGCCTGTCCTGCTTTTCGGGTTTTTACTGTTTGTTCAGCATGGCCCTTTTGACCGAGGGCAAGCGAGACTTCTTTGTAGCGCTGATTTGCCCTTCCGGCTTGCTTGGTTGGCCAAAAAGGGCGTATGCGTTTTTTCCTGAATATATTCAGGAAAAAACGCATACGCCCTTTTTGGCCAAGGGCATCATTGTCAACGTTTTGCCGCTTTTCATGTGCTTTAAAGGCGAGTCGAATCTACCTCCTGAAATCTGTTTCCTGCAAATCTGCCTTGCTTTCAAATCCTCTTCGTTGCCTTCCCTCAATATATTTGTGGACGAGAGTTCTCATTTATAACTCTGCACGTTTGTGAATTGCAGTGCCCCTGATCTCCATTTGTCTCCTCGCTTTTTTGGGAGCTGGCCGCAAAAGCGCAGGATTGCTTCAGGCCCTATTTTGGTTCTGGGGGGCAGGCTGAGCCTGTGGTTCATTCTTCTTCCTGATGGGAAAATGGAGTGACCTGTGCCTGTCCCAACACCTAGGGCTAGTCTTTCGTTGGTTCCCCGTCTTCCCGTTCATCCTCAGGACAAATTGCAACCTGGACGAAACAGTAGGTTAAAGGTGCTGATTCTCCAAGTAGGGAGATGGTTAGTCAAGCGGCTGGAATGGTGAACCCGAGCACAAGGAGAGGAGAAATGAGGTGCGTTTTGGAAACCTTTCCCGATCTCACGGCATACCATCTTCTGGCTTTCCCATGCATGTTTTGATGTAGGAAGATTCCCTTGTACCTGGAGATTTGAGACCCATGGGGTGTGTTCCCCGCAGTGTTACTTTAAAGTATCTGCGTTTGCTCACCCAACCTCACCAAACCTCTCAGCCCCAAGAGTGTCCAACCTTATGTCTCATCCAGCTGTGGGTCTAGATATGGTCAATCCAGGTTGCATCAGAGACCCTGAACGGATTTTGTAAGAATTTCTCTCTCTTTCACTGTCTTTGTTTTGTGGGTTTTTTAAAGTAATTTATGTTTAGAATCGGGCTTGGCTGCTTTTCCCTGCTGTGTTGATGCCGCTTTACACCCTCTTGATTCACTTGCAGAGAGATATCGATACATAGGTTTTCAGATTCTTACTAGTCAGATATATTCTTGTGTGGTGACTAGGGTGTGTTGAGTCCAGTTCACTGAGCAGGGAGTAGGCCTTGTCTATTACATATTTGGCTTATGGAGCGGTCTCTGAGCTAATTTCAAACCCTTGTTTTATGCATCACCCCACCTCACCTTTCCCGTTAAGCAGCCATAGTGTGTCTTCTAAAGGTGTGACTCTGTTCTGTTTTGTAATTCAGTTCAAGTGTAGCGATTTTGACATTCCCTCTATAAGCGATATCTTAGGATAAGTGTCTTTTTCTGTGTGACTTATTTCACTTAGAATCATCGTATCTAAATCCACTCATCATGCTGCTAACTAGCCTTATGACATTGATTTCATGGCTGAGTGATATTCCATTGTGCCAAGTACCACCATTTCTTTATCCATTTTTCTCTTTCCTGGGATATTGAAGGTGTACCGAAGTGGAGGTTCTTGGAAACAGAGCAGCCGTAAACTTTAGGGTGCCTGTGTCTTGTTGATTTTTAGTTTTCCCAATTTATACGCCCTTGAGTGGAAGTGCCCTATGCTCTCTACGCTGTGTTTATTACTTGTTTCAGGACACACCGTACTCTTCTCCAGAGTGCCTGTTGGCAATTTACATCCCGCCCATCAGCGTAGCAAGGCTCCCATGTCTCCATGGCCTGTCCTGCTTTTCTGGTTTTTACACTTTGTTCAGCATGGCCCTTTTGACCGAGGGCAAGCGAGACTTCTTTGTAGCGCTGATTTGCCCTTCCGGCTTGCTTGGTTGGCCAAAAAGGGCGTATGCGTTTTTTCCTGAATATATTCAGGAAAAAACGCATACGCCCTTTTTGGCCAAGGGCATCATTGTCAACGTTTTGCCGCTTTTCATGTGCTTTAAAGGCGAGTCGAATCTACCTCCTGAAATCTGTTTCCTGCAAATCTGCCTTGCTTTCAAATCCTCTTCGTTGCCTTCCCTCAATATATTTGTGGACGAGAGTTCTCATTTATAACTCTGCACGTTTGTGAATTGCAGTGCCCCTGAGCTCCATTTGTCTCCTCGCTTTTTTGGGAGCTGGCCGCAAAAGCACAGGATTGCTTCAGGCCCTATTTTGGTTCTGGGGGGCAGGCTGAGCCTGTGGTTCATTCTTCTTCCTGATGGGAAAATGGAGTGACCTGTGCCTGTCCCAACACCTAGGGCTAGTCTTTCGTTGGTTTCCCGTCTTCCCGTTCATCCTCAGGACAAATTGCAACCTGGACGAAACAGTAGGTTAAAGGTGCTGATTCTCCAAGTAGGGAGATGGTTAGTCAAGCGGCTGGAATGGCGAACCCGAGCACAAGGAGAGGAGAAATGAGGTGCGTTTTAGAAACCTTTCCCGATCTCACGGCATACCATCTTCTGGGTTTCCCATGCATGTTTTGATGTAGGAAGATGCCCTTGTACCTGGAGATTTGAGACCCATGGGGTGTGTTCCCCGCAGTGTTACTTTAAAGTATCTGCATTTGCTCACCCAACCTCACCAATCCTCTCAGCCCCAAGAGTGTCCAGCCTTCTGTCTCATCCAGCTGTGGGTCTAGATATGGTCAATCCAGGTTGCATCAGAGACCCTGAACGGATTTTGTAAGAATTTCTCTCTCTTTCACTGTCTTTGTTTTGTGGGTTTTTTAAAGTAATTTATGTTTAGAATCGGGCTTGGCTGCTTTTCCCTGCTGTGTTGATGCCGCTTTACACCCTCTTGATTCACTTGCAGAGAGATATCGATACATAGGTTTTCAGATTCTTACTAGTCAGATATATTCTTGTGTGGTGACTAGGGTGTGTTGAGTCCAGTTCACTGAGCAGGGAGTAGGCCTTGTCTATTACATATTTGGCTTATGGAGCGGTGTCTGAGCTAATTTCAAACCCTTGTTTTATGCATCACCCCACCTCACCTTTCCCGTTAAGCAGCCATAGTGTGTCTTCTAAAGGTGTGACTCTGTTCTGTTTTGTAATTCAGTTCAAGTGTAGCGATTTTGACATTCCCTCTATAAGCGATATCTTAGGATAAGTGTCTTTTTCTGTGTGACTTATTTCACTTAGAATCATCGTATCTAAATCCACTCATCATGCTGCTAACTAGCCTTATGACATTGATTTCATGGCTGAGTGATATTCCATTGTGCCAAGTACCACCATTTCTTTATCCATTTTTCTCTTTCCTGGGATATTGAAGGTGTACCGAAGTGGAGGTTCTTGGAAACAGAGCAGCCGTAAACTTTAGGGTGCCTGTGTCTTGTTGATTTTTAGTTTTCCCAATTTATACGCCCTTGAGTGGAAGTGCCCTATGCTCTCTACGCTGTGTTTATTACTTGTTTCAGGACACACCGTACTCTTCTCCAGAGTGCCTGTTGGCAATTTACATCCCGCCCATCAGCGTAGCAAGGCTCCCATGTCTCCATGGCCTGTCCTGCTTTTCTGGTTTTTACACTTTGTTCAGCATGGCCCTTTTGACCGAGGGCAAGCGAGACTTCTTTGTAGCGCTGATTTGCCCTTCCGGCTTGCTTGGTTGGCCAAAAAGGGCGTATGCGTTTTTTCCTGAATATATTCAGGAAAAAACGCATACGCCCTTTTTGGCCAAGGGCATCATTGTCAACGTTTTGCCGCTTTTCATGTGCTTTAAAGGCGAGTCGAATCTACCTCCTGAAATCTGTTTCCTGCAAATCTGCCTTGCTTTCAAATCCTCTTCGTTGCCTTCCCTCAATATATTTGTGGACGAGAGTTCTCATTTATAACTCTGCACGTTTGTGAATTGCAGTGCCCCTGAGCTCCATTTGTCTCCTCGCTTTTTTGGGAGCTGGCCGCAAAAGCACAGGATTGCTTCAGGCCCTATTTTGGTTCTGGGGGGCAGGCTGAGCCTGTGGTTCATTCTTCTTCCTGATGGGAAAATGGAGTGACCTGTGCCTGTCCCAACACCTAGGGCTAGTCTTTCGTTGGTTTCCCGTCTTCCCGTTCATCCTCAGGACAAATTGCAACCTGGACGAAACAGTAGGTTAAAGGTGCTGATTCTCCAAGTAGGGAGATGGTTAGTCAAGCGGCTGGAATGGCGAACCCGAGCACAAGGAGAGGAGAAATGAGGTGCGTTTTAGAAACCTTTCCCGATCTCACGGCATACCATCTTCTGGGTTTCCCATGCATGTTTTGATGTAGGAAGATGCCCTTGTACCTGGAGATTTGAGACCCATGGGGTGTGTTCCCCGCAGTGTTACTTTAAAGTATCTGCATTTGCTCACCCAACCTCACCAATCCTCTCAGCCCCAAGAGTGTCCAGCCTTCTGTCTCATCCAGCTGTGGGTCTAGATATGGTCAATCCAGGTTGCATCAGAGACCCTGAACGGATTTTGTAAGAATTTCTCTCTCTTTCACTGTCTTTGTTTTGTGGGTTTTTTAAAGTAATTTATGTTTAGAATCGGGCTTGGCTGCTTTTCCCTGCTGTGTTGATGCCGCTTTACACCCTCTTGATTCACTTGCAGAGAGATATCGATACATAGGTTTTCAGATTCTTACTAGTCAGATATATTCTTGTGTGGTGACTAGGGTGTGTTGAGTCCAGTTCACTGAGCAGGGAGTAGGCCTTGTCTATTACATATTTGGCTTATGGAGCGGTGTCTGAGCTAATTTCAAACCCTTGTTTTATGCATCACCCCACCTCACCTTTCCCGTTAAGCAGCCATAGTGTGTCTTCTAAAGGTGTGACTCTGTTCTGTTTTGTAATTCAGTTCAAGTGTAGCGATTTTGACATTCCCTCTATAAGCGATATCTTAGGATAAGTGTCTTTTTCTGTGTGACTTATTTCACTTAGAATCATCGTATCTAAATCCACTCATCATGCTGCTAACTAGCCTTATGACATTGATTTCATGGCTGAGTGATATTCCATTGTGCCAAGTACCACCATTTCTTTATCCATTTTTCTCTTTCCTGGGATATTGAAGGTGTACCGAAGTGGAGGTTCTTGGAAACAGAGCAGCCGTAAACTTTAGGGTGCCTGTGTCTTGTTGATTTTTAGTTTTCCCAATTTATACGCCCTTGAGTGGAAGTGCCCTATGCTCTCTACGCTGTGTTTATTACTTGTTTCAGGACACACCGTACTCTTCTCCAGAGTGCCTGTTGGCATTTTACATCCCGCCCATCAGCGTAGCAAGGCTTCCATGTCTCCATGGCCTGTCCTGCTTTTCTGGTTTTTACACTTTGTTCAGCATGGCCCTTTTGACCGAGGGCAAGCGAGACTTCTTTGTAGCGCTGATTTGCCCTTCCGGCTTGCTTGGTTGGCCAAAAAGGGCGTATGCGTTTTTTCCTGAATATATTCAGGAAAAAACGCATACGCCCTTTTTGGCCAAGGCCTCATTGTCAACGTTTTGCCGCTTTTCATGTGCTTTAAAGGCGAGTCGAATCTACCTCCTGAAATCTGTTTCCTGCAAATCTGCCTTGCTTTCAAATCCTCTTCGTTGCCTTCCCTCAATATATTTGTGGACGAGAGTTCTCATTTATAACTCTGCACGTTTGTGAATTGCAGTGCCCCTGATCTCCATTTGTCTCCTCGCTTTTTTGGGAGCTGGCCGCAAAAGCGCAGGATTGCTTCAGGCCCTATTTTGGTTCTGGGGGGCAGGCTGAGCCTGTGGTTCATTCTTCTTCCTGATGGGAAAATGGAGTGACCTGTGCCTGTCCCAACACCTAGGGCTAGTCTTTCGTTGGTTCCCCGTCTTCCCGTTCATCCTCAGGACAAATTGCAACCTGGACGAAACAGTAGGTTAAAGGTGCTGATTCTCCAAGTAGGGAGATGGTTAGTCAAGCGGCTGGAATGGTGAACCCGAGCACAAGGAGAGGAGAAATGAGGTGCGTTTTGGAAACCTTTCCCGATCTCACGGCATACCATCTTCTGGCTTTCCCATGCATGTTTTGATGTAGGAAGATTCCCTTGTACCTGGAGATTTGAGACCCATGGGGTGTGTTCCCCGCAGTGTTACTTTAAAGTATCTGCGTTTGCTCACCCAACCTCACCAAACCTCTCAGCCCCAAGAGTGTCCAACCTTATGTCTCATCCAGCTGTGGGTCTAGATATGGTCAATCCAGGTTGCATCAGAGACCCTGAACGGATTTTGTAAGAATTTCTCTCTCTTTCACTGTCTTTGTTTTGTGGGTTTTTTAAAGTAATTTATGTTTAGAATCGGGCTTGGCTGCTTTTCCCTGCTGTGTTGATGCCGCTTTACACCCTCTTGATTCACTTGCAGAGAGATATCGATACATAGGTTTTCAGATTCTTACTAGTCAGATATATTCTTGTGTGGTGACTAGGGTGTGTTGAGTCCAGTTCACTGAGCAGGGAGTAGGCCTTGTCTATTACATATTTGGCTTATGGAGCGGTCTCTGAGCTAATTTCAAACCCTTGTTTTATGCATCACCCCACCTCACCTTTCCCGTTAAGCAGCCATAGTGTGTCTTCTAAAGGTGTGACTCTGTTCTGTTTTGTAATTCAGTTCAAGTGTAGCGATTTTGACATTCCCTCTATAAGCGATATCTTAGGATAAGTGTCTTTTTCTGTGTGACTTATTTCACTTAGAATCATCGTATCTAAATCCACTCATCATGCTGCTAACTAGCCTTATGACATTGATTTCATGGCTGAGTGATATTCCATTGTGCCAAGTACCACCATTTCTTTATCCATTTTTCTCTTTCCTGGGATATTGAAGGTGTACCGAAGTGGAGGTTCTTGGAAACAGAGCAGCCGTAAACTTTAGGGTGCCTGTGTCTTGTTGATTTTTAGTTTTCCCAATTTATACGCCCTTGAGTGGAAGTGCCCTATGCTCTCTACGCTGTGTTTATTACTTGTTTCAGGACACACCGTACTCTTCTCCAGAGTGCCTGTTGGCAATTTACATCCCGCCCATCAGCGTAGCAAGGCTCCCATGTCTCCATGGCCTGTCCTGCTTTTCTGGTTTTTACACTTTGTTCAGCATGGCCCTTTTGACCGAGGGCAAGCGAGACTTCTTTGTAGCGCTGATTTGCCCTTCCGGCTTGCTTGGTTGGCCAAAAAGGGCGTATGCGTTTTTTCCTGAATATATTCAGGAAAAAACGCATACGCCCTTTTTGGCCAAGGGCATCATTGTCAACGTTTTGCCGCTTTTCATGTGCTTTAAAGGCGAGTCGAATCTACCTCCTGAAATCTGTTTCCTGCAAATCTGCCTTGCTTTCAAATCCTCTTCGTTGCCTTCCCTCAATATATTTGTGGACGAGAGTTCTCATTTATAACTCTGCACGTTTGTGAATTGCAGTGCCCCTGAGCTCCATTTGTCTCCTCACTTTTTTGGGAGCTGGCCGCAAAAGCGCAGGATTGCTTCAGGCCCTATTTTGGTTCTGGGGGGCAGGCTGAGCCTGTGGTTCATTCTTCTTCCTGATGGGAAAATGGAGTGACCTATGCCTGTCCCAGCACCTAGGGCTCGTCTCTCGTTGGTTCCGCGTCTTCCCGTTCATCCTCAGGACAAATTGCAACCTGTACAATCAGGAGGTTAAAGGTGCTGATTCTCCAAGTAGGGAGATGGTTAGTCAAGCGGCTGGAATGGCGAACCCGAGCACAAGGAGAGGAGAAATGAGGTGCGTTTTAGAAACCTTTCCCGATCTCATGGCATACCATCTTCTGGGTTTCCCATGCATGTTTTGATGTAGGAAGATGCCCTTGTACCTGGAGATTTGAGACCCATGGGGTGTGTTCCCCGCAGTGTTACTTTAAAGTATCTGCGTTTGCTCACCCAACCTCACCAATCCTCTCAGCCCCAAGAGTGTCCAGCCTTCTGTCTCATCCAGCTGTGGGTCTAGATATGGTCAATCCAGGTTGCATCAGAGACCCTGAACGGATTTTGTAAGAATTTCTCTCTCTTTCACTGTCTTTGTTTTGTGGGTTTTTTAAAGTAATTTATGTTTAGAATCGGGCTTGGCTGCTTTTCCCTGCTGTGTTGATGCCGCTTTACACCCTCTTGATTCACTTGCAGAGAGATATCGATACATAGGTTTTCAGATTCTTACTAGTCAGATATATTCTTGTGTGGTGACTAGGGTGTGTTGAGTCCAGTTCACTGAGCAGGGAGTAGGCCTTGTCTATTACATATTTGGCTTATGGAGCGGTCTCTGAGCTAATTTCAAACCCTTGTTTTATGCATCACCCCACCTCACCTTTCCCGTTAAGCAGCCATAGTGTGTCTTCTAAAGGTGTGACTCTGTTCTGTTTTGTAATTCAGTTCAAGTGTAGCGATTTTGACATTCCCTCTATAAGCGATATCTTAGGATAAGTGTCTTTTTCTGTGTGACTTATTTCACTTAGAATCATCGTATCTAAATCCACTCATCATGCTGCTAACTAGCCTTATGACATTGATTTCATGGCTGAGTGATATTCCATTGTGCCAAGTACCACCATTTCTTTATCCATTTTTCTCTTTCCTGGGATATTGAAGGTGTACCGAAGTGGAGGTTCTTGGAAACAGAGCAGCCGTAAACTTTAGGGTGCCTGTGTCTTGTTGATTTTTAGTTTTCCCAATTTATACGCCCTTGAGTGGAAGTGCCCTATGCTCTCTACGCTGTGTTTATTACTTGTTTCAGGACACACCGTACTCTTCTCCAGAGTGCCTGTTGGCAATTTACATCCCGCCCATCAGCGTAGCAAGGCTCCCATGTCTCCATGGCCTGTCCTGCTTTTCTGGTTTTTACTGTTTGTTCAGCATGGCCCTTTTGACCGAGGGCAAGCGAGACTTCTTTGTAGCGCTGATTTGCCCTTCCGGCTTGCTTGGTTGGCCAAAAAGGGCGTATGCGTTTTTTCCTGAATATATTCAGGAAAAAACGCATACGCCCTTTTTGGCCAAGGGCATCATTGTCAACGTTTTGCCGCTTTTCATGTGCTTTAAAGGCGAGTCGAATCTACCTCCTGAAATCTGTTTCCTGCAAATCTGCCTTGCTTTCAAATCCTCTTCGTTGCCTTCCCTCAATATATTTGTGGACGAGAGTTCTCATTTATAACTCTGCACGTTTGTGAATTGCAGTGCCCCTGAGCTCCATTTGTCTCCTCGCTTTTTTGGGAGCTGGCCGCAAAAGCGCAGGATTGCTTCAGGCCCTATTTTGGTTCTGGGGGGCAGGCTGAGCCTGTGGTTCATTCTTCTTCCTGATGGGAAAATGGAGTGACCTATGCCTGTCCCAGCACCTAGGGCTCGTCTCTCGTTGGTTCCGCGTCTTCCCGTTCATCCTCAGGACAAATTGCAACCTGTACAATCAGGAGGTTAAAGGTGCTGATTCTCCAAGTAGGGAGATGGTTAGTCAAGCGGCTGGAATGGCGAACCTGAGCACAAGGAGAGGAGAAATGAGGTGCGTTTTAGAAACCTTTCCCGATCTCATGGCATACCATCTTCTGGCTTTCCCATGCATGTTTTGATGTAGGAAGATGCCCTTGTACCTGGAGATTTGAGACCCATGGGGTGTGTTCCCCGCAGTGTTACTTTAAAGTATCTGCGTTTGCTCACCCAACCTCACCAATCCTCTCAGCCCCAAGAGTGTCCAGCCTTCTGTCTCATCCAGCTGTGGGTCTAGATATGGTCAATCCAGGTTGCATCAGAGACCCTGAACGGATTTTGTAAGAATTTCTCTCTCTTTCACTGTCTTTGTTTTGTGGGTTTTTTAAAGTAATTTATGTTTAGAATCGGGCTTGGCTGCTTTTCCCTGCTGTGTTGATGCCGCTTTACACCCTCTTGATTCACTTGCAGAGAGATATCGATACATAGGTTTTCAGATTCTTACTAGTCAGATATATTCTTGTGTGGTGACTAGGGTGTGTTGAGTCCAGTTCACTGAGCAGGGAGTAGGCCTTGTCTATTACATATTTGGCTTATGGAGCGGTCTCTGAGCTAATTTCAAACCCTTGTTTTATGCATCACCCCACCTCACCTTTCCCGTTAAGCAGCCATAGTGTGTCTTCTAAAGGTGTGACTCTGTTCTGTTTTGTAATTCAGTTCAAGTGTAGCGATTTTGACATTCCCTCTATAAGCGATATCTTAGGATAAGTGTCTTTTTCTGTGTGACTTATTTCACTTAGAATCATCGTATCTAAATCCACTCATCATGCTGCTAACTAGCCTTATGACATTGATTTCATGGCTGAGTGATATTCCATTGTGCCAAGTACCACCATTTCTTTATCCATTTTTCTCTTTCCTGGGATATTGAAGGTGTACCGAAGTGGAGGTTCTTGGAAACAGAGCAGCCGTAAACTTTAGGGTGCCTGTGTCTTGTTGATTTTTAGTTTTCCCAATTTATACGCCCATGAGTGGAAGTGCCCTATGCTCTCTACGCTGTGTTTATTACTTGTTTCAGGACACACCGTACTCTTCTCCAGAGTGCCTGTTGGCAATTTACATCCCGCCCATCAGCGTAGCAAGGCTCCCATGTCTCCATGGCCTGTCCTGCTTTTCTGGTTTTTACTGTTTGTTCAGCATGGCCCTTTTGACCGAGGGCAAGCGAGACTTCTTTGTAGCGCTGATTTGCCCTTCCGGCTTGCTTGGTTGGCCAAAAAGGGCGTATGCGTTTTTTCCTGAATATATTCAGGAAAAAACGCATACGCCCTTTTTGGCCAAGGGCATCATTGTCAACGTTTTGCCGCTTTTCATGTGCTTTAAAGGCGAGTCGAATCTACCTCCTGAAATCTGTTTCCTGCAAATCTGCCTTGCTTTCAAATCCTCTTCGTTGCCTTCCCTCAATATATTTGTGGACGAGAGTTCTCATTTATAACTCTGCACGTTTGTGAATTGCAGTGCCCCTGAGCTCCATTTGTCTCCTCGCTTTTTTGGGAGCTGGCCGCAAAAGCGCAGGATTGCTTCAGGCCCTATTTTGGTTCTGGGGGGCAGGCTGAGCCTGTGGTTCATTCTTCTTCCTGATGGGAAAATGGAGTGACCTATGCCTGTCCCAGCACCTAGGGCTCGTCTCTCGTTGGTTCCGCGTCTTCCCGTTCATCCTCAGGACAAATTGCAACCTGTACAATCAGGAGGTTAAAGGTGCTGATTCTCCAAGTAGGGAGATGGTTAGTCAAGCGGCTGGAATGGCGAACCCGAGCACAAGGAGAGGAGAAATGAGGTGCGTTTTAGAAACCTTTCCCGATCTCATGGCATACCATCTTCTGGGTTTCCCATGCATGTTTTGATGTAGGAAGATGCCCTTGTACCTGGAGATTTGAGACCCATGGGGTGTGTTCCCCGCAGTGTTACTTTAAAGTATCTGCGTTTGCTCACCCAACCTCACCAATCCTCTCAGCCCCAAGAGTGTCCAGCCTTCTGTCTCATCCAGCTGTGGGTCTAGATATGGTCAATCCAGGTTGCATCAGAGACCCTGAACGGATTTTGTAAGAATTTCTCTCTCTTTCACTGTCTTTGTTTTGTGGGTTTTTTAAAGTAATTTATGTTTAGAATCGGGCTTGGCTGCTTTTCCCTGCTGTGTTGATGCCGCTTTACACCCTCTTGATTCACTTGCAGAGAGATATCGATACATAGGTTTTCAGATTCTTACTAGTCAGATATATTCTTGTGTGGTGACTAGGGTGTGTTGAGTCCAGTTCACTGAGCAGGGAGTAGGCCTTGTCTATTACATATTTGGCTTATGGAGCGGTCTCTGAGCTAATTTCAAACCCTTGTTTTATGCATCACCCCACCTCACCTTTCCCGTTAAGCAGCCATAGTGTGTCTTCTAAAGGTGTGACTCTGTTCTGTTTTGTAATTCAGTTCAAGTGTAGCGATTTTGACATTCCCTCTATAAGCGATATCTTAGGATAAGTGTCTTTTTCTGTGTGACTTATTTCACTTAGAATCATCGTATCTAAATCCACTCATCATGCTGCTAACTAGCCTTATGACATTGATTTCATGGCTGAGTGATATTCCATTGTGCCAAGTACCACCATTTCTTTATCCATTTTTCTCTTTCCTGGGATATTGAAGGTGTACCGAAGTGGAGGTTCTTGGAAACAGAGCAGCCGTAAACTTTAGGGTGCCTGTGTCTTGTTGATTTTTAGTTTTCCCAATTTATACGCCCATGAGTGGAAGTGCCCTATGCTCTCTACGCTGTGTTTATTACTTGTTTCAGGACACACCGTACTCTTCTCCAGAGTGCCTGTTGGCAATTTATATCCCGCCCATCAGCGTAGCAAGGCTCCCATGTCTCCATGGCCTGTCCTGCTTTTCTGGTTTTTACTGTTTGTTCAGCATGGCCCTTTTGACCGAGGGCAAGCGAGACTTCTTTGTAGCGCTGATTTGCCCTTCCGGCTTGCTTGGTTGGCCAAAAAGGGCGTATGCGTTTTTTCCTGAATATATTCAGGAAAAAACGCATACGCCCTTTTTGGCCAAGGGCATCATTGTCAACGTTTTGCCGCTTTTCATGTGCTTTAAAGGCGAGTCGAATCTACCTCCTGAAATCTGTTTCCTGCAAATCTGCCTTGCTTTCAAATCCTCTTCGTTCCCTTCCCTCAATATATTTGTGGACGAGAGTTCTCATTTATAACTCTGCACGTTTGTGAATTGCAGTGCCCCTGAGCTCCATTTGTCTCCTCGCTTTTTTGGGAGCTGGCCGCAAAAGCGCAGGATTGCTTCAGGCCCTATTTTGGTTCTGGGGGGCAGGCTGAGCCTGTGGTTCATTCTTCTTCCTGATGGGAAAATGGAGTGACCTATGCCTGTCCCAGCACCTAGGGCTCGTCTCTCGTTGGTTCCGCGTCTTCCCGTTCATCCTCAGGACAAATTGCAACCTGTACAATCAGGAGGTTAAAGGTGCTGATTCTCCAAGTAGGGAGATGGTTAGTCAAGCGGCTGGAATGGCGAACCCGAGCACAAGGAGAGGAGAAATGAGGTGCGTTTTAGAAACCTTTCCCGATCTCATGGCATACCATCTTCTGGGTTTCCCATGCATGTTTTGATGTAGGAAGATGCCCTTGTACCTGGAGATTTGAGACCCATGGGGTGTGTTCCCCGCAGTGTTACTTTAAAGTATCTGCGTTTGCTCACCCAACCTCACCAATCCTCTCAGCCCCAAGAGTGTCCAGCCTTCTGTCTCATCCAGCTGTGGGTCTAGATATGGTCAATCCAGGTTGCATCAGAGACCCTGAACGGATTTTGTAAGAATTTCTCTCTCTTTCACTGTCTTTGTTTTGTGGGTTTTTTAAAGTAATTTATGTTTAGAATCGGGCTTGGCTGCTTTTCCCTGCTGTGTTGATGCCGCTTTACACCCTCTTGATTCACTTGCAGAGAGATATCGATACATAGGTTTTCAGATTCTTACTAGTCAGATATATTCTTGTGTGGTGACTAGGGTGTGTTGAGTCCAGTTCACTGAGCAGGGAGTAGGCCTTGTCTATTACATATTTGGCTTATGGAGCGGTCTCTGAGCTAATTTCAAACCCTTGTTTTATGCATCACCCCACCTCACCTTTCCCGTTAAGCAGCCATAGTGTGTCTTCTAAAGGTGTGACTCTGTTCTGTTTTGTAATTCAGTTCAAGTGTAGCGATTTTGACATTCCCTCTATAAGCGATATCTTAGGATAAGTGTCTTTTTCTGTGTGACTTATTTCACTTAGAATCATCGTATCTAAATCCACTCATCATGCTGCTAACTAGCCTTATGACATTGATTTCATGGCTGAGTGATATTCCATTGTGCCAAGTACCACCATTTCTTTATCCATTTTTCTCTTTCCTGGGATATTGAAGGTGTACCGAAGTGGAGGTTCTTGGAAACAGAGCAGCCGTAAACTTTAGGGTGCCTGTGTCTTGTTGATTTTTAGTTTTCCCAATTTATACGCCCATGAGTGGAAGTGCCCTATGCTCTCTACGCTGTGTTTATTACTTGTTTCAGGACACACCGTACTCTTCTCCAGAGTGCCTGTTGGCAATTTATATCCCGCCCATCAGCGTAGCAAGGCTCCCATGTCTCCATGGCCTGTCCTGCTTTTCTGGTTTTTACTGTTTGTTCAGCATGGCCCTTTTGACCGAGGGCAAGCGAGACTTCTTTGTAGCGCTGATTTGCCCTTCCGGCTTGCTTGGTTGGCCAAAAAGGGCGTATGCGTTTTTTCCTGAATATATTCAGGAAAAAACGCATACGCCCTTTTTGGCCAAGGGCATCATTGTCAACGTTTTGCCGCTTTTCATGTGCTTTAAAGGCGAGTCGAATCTACCTCCTGAAATCTGTTTCCTGCAAATCTGCCTTGCTTTCAAATCCTCTTCGTTGCCTTCCCTCAATATATTTGTGGACGAGAGTTCTCATTTATAACTCTGCACGTTTGTGAATTGCAGTGCCCCTGAGCTCCATTTGTTTCCTCGCTTTTTTGGGAGCTGGCCGCAAAAGCGCAGGATTGCTTCAGGCCCTATTTTGGTTCTGGGGGGCAGGCTGAGCCTGTGGTTCATTCTTCTTCCTGATGGGAAAATGGAGTGACCTGTGCCTGTCCCAACACCTAGGGCTAGGCTATCGTTGGTTGCCCGTCTTCCCGTTCATCCTCAGGACAAATTGCAACCTGTACAAAACAGGAGGTTAAAGGTGCTGATTCTCCAAGTAGGGAGATGGTTAGTCAAGCGGGTGGAATTGCGAATCCGAGCACAATGAGAGGAGAAATGAGGTGCGTTTTAGAAACCTTTCCCGATCTCACGGCATACCATCTTCTGGTTTTCCCATGCATGTTTTGATGTAGGAAGATTCCCTTGTACCTGGAGATTTGAGACCAATGGGGTGATACCCCGCGGTGTTACTTTAAAGTATCTGCGTTTGCTCACCCAACCTCACCAATCCTCTCAGCCCCAAGAGTGTCCAGCCTTATGTCTCATCCAGCTGTGGGTCTAGATATGGTCAATCCAGGTTGCATCAGAGACCCTGAACGGATTTTGTAAGAATTTCTCTCTCTTTCACTGTCTTTGTTTTGTGGGTTTTTTAAAGTAATTTATGTTTAGAATCGGGCTTGGCTGCTTTTCCCTGCTGTGTTGATGCCGCTTTACACCCTCTTGATTCACTTGCAGAGAGATATCGATACATAGGTTTTCAGATTCTTACTAGTCAGATATATTCTTGTGTGGTGACTAGGGTGTGTTGAGTCCAGTTCACTGAGCAGGGAGTAGGCCTTGTCTATTACATATTTGGCTTATGGAGCGGTCTCTGAGCTAATTTCAAACCCTTGTTTTATGCATCACCCCACCTCACCTTTCCCGTTAAGCAGCCATAGTGTGTCTTCTAAAGGTGTGACTCTGTTCTGTTTTGTAATTCAGTTCAAGTGTAGCGATTTTGACATTCCCTCTATAAGCGATATCTTAGGATAAGTGTCTTTTTCTGTGTGACTTATTTCACTTAGAATCATCGTATCTAAATCCACTCATCATGCTGCTAACTAGCCTTATGACATTGATTTCATGGCTGAGTGATATTCCATTGTGCCAAGTACCACCATTTCTTTATCCATTTTTCTCTTTCCTGGGATATTGAAGGTGTACCGAAGTGGAGGTTCTTGGAAACAGAGCAGCCGTAAACTTTAGGGTGCCTGTGTCTTGTTGATTTTTAGTTTTCCCAATTTATACGCCCATGAGTGGAAGTGCCCTATGCTCTCTACGCTGTGTTTATTACTTGTTTCAGGACACACCGTACTCTTCTCCAGAGTGCCTGTTGGCAATTTATATCCCGCCCATCAGCGTAGCAAGGCTCCCATGTCTCCATGGCCTGTCCTGCTTTTCTGGTTTTTACTGTTTGTTCAGCATGGCCCTTTTGACCGAGGGCAAGCGAGACTTCTTTGTAGCGCTGATTTGCCCTTCCGGCTTGCTTGGTTGGCCAAAAAGGGCGTATGCGTTTTTTCCTGAATATATTCAGGAAAAAACGCATACGCCCTTTTTGGCCAAGGGCATCATTGTCAACGTTTTGCCGCTTTTCATGTGCTTTAAAGGCGAGTCGAATCTACCTCCTGAAATCTGTTTCCTGCAAATCTGCCTTGCTTTCAAATCCTCTTCGTTGCCTTCCCTCAATATATTTGTGGACGAGAGTTCTCATTTATAACTCTGCACGTTTGTGAATTGCAGTGCCCCTGAGCTCCATTTGTTTCCTCGCTTTTTTGGGAGCTGGCCGCAAAAGCGCAGGATTGCTTCAGGCCCTATTTTGGTTCTGGGGGGCAGGCTGAGCCTGTGGTTCATTCTTCTTCCTGATGGGAAAATGGAGTGACCTGTGCCTGTCCCAACACCTAGGGCTAGGCTATCGTTGGTTGCCCGTCTTCCCGTTCATCCTCAGGACAAATTGCAACCTGTACAAAACAGGAGGTTAAAGGTGCTGATTCTCCAAGTAGGGAGACGGTTAGTCAAGCGGGTGGAATTGCGAATCCGAGCACAATGAGAGGAGAAATGAGGTGCGTTTTAGAAACCTTTCCCGATCTCACGGCATACCATCTTCTGGTTTTCCCATGCATGTTTTGATGTAGGAAGATTCCCTTGTACCTGGAGATTTGAGACCAATGGGGTGATACCCCGCGGTGTTACTTTAAAGTATCTGCGTTTGCTCACCCAACCTCACCAATCCTCTCAGCCCCAAGAGTGTCCAGCCTTATGTCTCATCCAGCTGTGGGTCTAGATATGGTCAATCCAGGTTGCATCAGAGACCCTGAACGGATTTTGTAAGAATTTCTCTCTCTTTCACTGTCTTTGTTTTGTGGGTTTTTTAAAGTAATTTATGTTTAGAATCGGGCTTGGCTGCTTTTCCCTGCTGTGTTGATGCCGCTTTACACCCTCTTGATTCACTTGCAGAGAGATATCGATACATAGGTTTTCAGATTCTTACTAGTCAGATATATTCTTGTGTGGTGACTAGGGTGTGTTGAGTCCAGTTCACTGAGCAGGGAGTAGGCCTTGTCTATTACATATTTGGCTTATGGAGCGGTCTCTGAGCTAATTTCAAACCCTTGTTTTATGCATCACCCCACCTCACCTTTCCCGTTAAGCAGCCATAGTGTGTCTTCTAAAGGTGTGACTCTGTTCTGTTTTGTAATTCAGTTCAAGTGTAGCCATTTTGACATTCCCTCTATAAGCGATATCTTAGGATAAGTGTCTTTTTCTGTGTGACTTATTTCACTTAGAATCATCGTATCTAAATCCACTCATCATGCTGCTAACTAGCCTTATGACATTGATTTCATGGCTGAGTGATATTCCATTGTGCCAAGTACCACCATTTCTTTATCCATTTTTCTCTTTCCTGGGATATTGAAGGTGTACCGAAGTGGAGGTTCTTGGAAACAGAGCAGCCGTAAACTTTAGGGTGCCTGTGTCTTGTTGATTTTTAGTTTTCCCAATTTATACGCCCTTGAGTGGAAGTGCCCTATGCTCTCTACGCTGTGTTTATTACTTGTTTCAGGACACACCGTACTCTTCTCCAGAGTGCCTGTTGGCAATTTACATCCCGCCCATCAGCGTAGCAAGGCTCCCATGTCTCCATGGCCTGTCCTGCTTTTCTGGTTTTTACACTTTGTTCAGCATGGCCCTTTTGACCGAGGGCAAGCGAGACTTCTTTGTAGCGCTGATTTGCCCTTCCGGCTTGCTTGGTTGGCCAAAAAGGGCGTATGCGTTTTTTCCTGAATATATTCAGGAAAAAACGCATACGCCCTTTTTGGCCAAGGGCATCATTGTCAACGTTTTGCCGCTTTTCATGTGCTTTAAAGGCGAGTCGAATCTACCTCCTGAAATCTGTTTCCTGCAAATCTGCCTTGCTTTCAAATCCTCTTCGTTGCCTTCCCTCAATATATTTGTGGACGAGAGTTCTCATTTATAACTCTGCACGTTTGTGAATTGCAGTGCCCCTGAGCTCCATTTGTCTCCTCGCTTTTTTGGGAGCTGGCCGCAAAAGCGCAGGATTGCTTCAGGCCCTATTTTGGTTCTGGGGGGCAGGCTGAGCCTGTGGTTCATTCTTCTTCCTGATGGGAAAATGGAGTGACCTGTGCCTGTCCCAACACCTAGGGCTAGTCTTTCGTTGGTTCCCCGTCTTCCCGTTCATCCTCAGGACAAATTGCAACCTGTACAATCAGGAGGTTAAAGGTGCTGATTCTCCAAGTAGGGAGATGGTTAGTCAAGCGGCTGGAATGGCGAACCCGAGCACAAGGAGAGGAGAAATGAGGTGCGTTTTAGAAACCTTTCCCGATCTCACGGCATACCATCTTCTGGGTTTCCCATGCATGTTTTGATGTAGGAAGATGGCCTTGTACCTGGAGATTTGAGACCCATGGGGTGTGTTCCCCGCAGTGTTACTTTAAAGTATCTGCGTTTGCTCACCCAACCTCACCAATCCTCTCAGCCCCAAGAGTGTCCAGCCTTCTGTCTCATCCAACTGTGGGTCTAGATATGGTCAATCCAGGTTGCATCAGAGACCCTGAACGGATTTTGTAAGAATTTCTCTCTCTTTCACTGTCTTTGTTTTGTGGGTTTTTTAAAGTAATTTATGTTTAGAATCGGGCTTGGCTGCTTTTCCCTGCTGTGTTGATGCCGCTTTACACCCTCTTGATTCACTTGCAGAGAGATATCGATACATAGGTTTTCAGATTCTTACTAGTCAGATATATTCTTGTGTGGTGACTAGGGTGTGTTGAGTCCAGTTCACTGAGCAGGGAGTAGGCCTTGTCTATTACATATTTGGCTTATGGAGCGGTCTCTGAGCTAATTTCAAACCCTTGTTTTATGCATCACCCCACCTCACCTTTCCCGTTAAGCAGCCATAGTGTGTCTTCTAAAGGTGTGACTCTGTTCTGTTTTGTAATTCAGTTCAAGTGTAGCGATTTTGACATTCCCTCTATAAGCGATATCTTAGGATAAGTGTCTTTTTCTGTGTGACTTATTTCACTTAGAATCATCGTATCTAAATCCACTCATCATGCTGCTAACTAGCCTTATGACATTGATTTCATGGCTGAGTGATATTCCATTGTGCCAAGTACCACCATTTCTTTATCCATTTTTCTCTTTCCTGGGATATTGAAGGTGTACCGAAGTGGAGGTTCTTGGAAACAGAGCAGCCGTAAACTTTAGGGTGCCTGTGTCTTGTTGATTTTTAGTTTTCCCAATTTATACGCCCTTGAGTGGAAGTGCCCTATGCTCTCTACGCTGTGTTTATTACTTGTTTCAGGACACACCGTACTCTTCTCCAGAGTGCCTGTTGGCAATTTACATCCCGCCCATCAGCGTAGCAAGGCTTCCATGTCTCCATGGCCTGTCCTGCTTTTCTGGTTTTTACACTTTGTTCAGCATGGCCCTTTTGACCGAGGGCAAGCGAGACTTCTTTGTAGCGCTGATTTGCCCTTCCGGCTTGCTTGGTTGGCCAAAAAGGGCGTATCCGTTTTTTCCT